>NW_012114755.1:455478-461382 GCF_000951035.1 Colobus angolensis palliatus | reverse complement strand
TCGGCCTCCCAAAGTGCTGGGATTACAGGCTTGAGCCACCGCGCCCGGCCCATTGATTCTTTTCTAGTCTGTAAAATAATAATGAAATGTGCACTAATAATTGGGAGAAGACTATGCGGATGAAATGAAAGAAGCTGCATAGACCACAGAGCTCAGAGCCTGGCATTTAGGAAGCCCTCAGTAAGGGTTCATGATGTCATGGTGTCTGTCATCGTCCTCTTTATCCTCATCATCACCTTCACAATCTTTTTATTGTGCTTAGGGAATAGTTTAGAGGACTCATTTTCTGCTCTCATGGGTGAGATGTCTATGAAAAGCACAACCAGTGTGGGAGGAAAGCAAAATTTGGAACAAGATTTCTGAGACCCCCACCACAACCAAGAACAGAAACTCCACAGTCCGCTGAGCTGACAGTTTGCACTGGTCTCCTCCCATCTGCCCACCGCACTCCCCTGTTTGTCCTGAGGATGAGGAAACAAAACAAGGCTCCCCACTGTCCCTCAGCACTCACTGAACTGCGCTTCCCCTCTGCTGGGCCACGATCACGGAGAACCGGTCCACTGTCTTCCCTGCGTGGTGCATGATGGAGGCTCAGACTCCGTCCTCAAGCCTGGCAAGAAGACAGGGTCAGACATGAGCCTCCTGATGCAGGTGACGGGTGTGGAGCCCACCTGACTGGAACCTCACACTGCAGGGCTGGAGGTACAGACTGAGTATTTACTATTCCATGGCCTTGGGGGCTCAAGTCACAGAGCTCTTCATTAGCCAAATTCACCGAAGCTCCCCCATCTCTAAGGATTTCCTCATAATAATGCAGCAAGAAGAGAAAAGTGAGTGTCCATAGAAGCTGTGGGGCTCTTCCTCTAATCAGCAGAAATCCTGTGTGTATTATTCGCTTCTTTCTTCTCTTTTTAAAGATTCAACTGCTTTAATTTTCATCTTTTACTATGGTAAAATATACCACATATAAATATTAAAAATTACAAATAAATATTATTTCATATAGAATGGCCAGTATAAACATTCACAATTTCCACTATTTTTAAGTTTACAGTTTAATGACATTAAGTACTTTCACATCATTTAGCAACCATCACCTCTCTCAACTCCAGAATATTTTTATCTTTCAAAATGGAAATGGGACCCATTAACCAAACTCTCCACTCCTCTCTCTTGCCCACCCCTGGGGGCCACCATTCTACTTTGCAACTCTATGAGTTTAACTACTCTAGAGACTTGATATAAGTGGAATCATACTGTGTTTAATTTTTTCTTTTTTGTTTTTTTAGACAGAGTCTTTCTCTGTCGCCCAGGCTGGAGTGCAGTGGTGCGATCTCGGCTCACTGCAACCTCCACATCCTGGGTTCAAGCAATTCTAGTGTCTCAGTCTCCTGAGTAGCTGGGATTACAGGCCTGGGCTACCACACCCAGCTAATTTTTGTATTTTTAGTGGAGACAAGTTTTTGCCATATTGGCCAGGCTGGTCTCAAACTCCTGACCTCAAGTGATCCACCCGCCTCAGCCTCCCAAAGTGCTGGGATTACAGGTGTGAGCCACTGAGCCCACTTGTGTTTATCCTTTAGTGATTTATTTATTTCACTGACAAGAATGTCTTCAAGATTCATCCATGTTGCAGCTTGTGTCAGATGTGCCTGCTTTCTTTTTCTTTTTTTTAGATGGAGTCTCACTCTGTCGCCCAGGCTGGAGTGCAGTGGCACAATCTGGGCTCACTGCAACCTCCACCTCCCGGATCCAAGTGATTCTTGTGCCTCAGCCTCAGGAGTAGCTGGGACTACAGGCATGCACCACCACACTTGGCTAATTTTTTGCATTTTCAGTAGAGACAGGGTTTCACCATGATGGCCAGGCTGGTCTTGAACTCCTGACCTCAGGTGATCCGCCCACCTTGGCCTCCCAAGATGCTGGGATTATAGGTGTGAGCCACCGCGCCGGCCAGAAGTGCCTGCCTTTTTAAGGCTCAATAGTCTTCCATTGTGTGAATGAGCTGCAGTGTGCTTTTTCATTCATCTGTCCACGGACCATTGGGTTGCTTCCACATTTTGGCTGTTGTGAATAACGCTGCTATGAATATGGGTGTACAAATATCTCTTCCACTCCTGGCTTCTAATTCTTTTGGTAGGTACCCACAAATGCAACTGCAGGATCATCTGATAATTCTGTTTCTAATTTTTCAAGTACACTCCATACTATTTTCCGTGTTCCTGCACAGTTTTACATTCCCTCTGATCATGTTCAAGCATTCCTACTTCCCTCTAGTTTCATCATTGCTTGTTTGTTTATCATATTCATCCTAATGTGTGGTATCACATTGTTGGTTTGATTTGCACTTCCCTATGATTAGTGATATGATTTTGAACATAATTTTATATGCTTATTGGCCATTGGTATATCTTCTTTAGGAACATGTCTACTCAAGCCTTCTGACCATTGTTAATGGGATGCCTTGGGTTTCTTGTTTAATTCTAGCTGTTCTTTATATATTATGGCTATCAGCCTCTTTTCAGATATATGATTCAAAATATTTTTCCTAATCCATGGGTTATCTTTTCACTCAGTTCACAGTGTTTTTTGATGCATAAAAGTGTTTCTCATTTAGCTGTAATCCAAGGAATTTGATTTTCTTTTGTTGCCTATGCTTTTGGTGTCATATCCCAGAAAGCATTGCCCATTCTGATGTCATAAAAGTTTGCCCAATGTTTTCTTTTAGGCATATTATAGTTTTAGCTCTTGGGGTTAGGTCTTTGACCCAGTTTGTGCTAGTTTTTGCATCTGGTGTGACATAGGGTCCACCTTCACTCTTCTGCATGTGGAAATCAAGTTTCTCCAACACCATTTCTTGAAAAGGCTGCTTTTCCACCAATGAACTTTCTTGGCATTCATGTTAAAAATCATTTGAACATATAGGTGAGAAGTTATTTCTGGGCTCAAAAACAAACAAACAACAACAGATAAAGATACAGCATGGGCCAGGCATGGTTGCTCATGCCTGTAATCCCAGCACTATGGGATTTGTAATCATAGTGGGTGCACAGCCTATGATATTATTTGTAATATACTAGGGAGATATGACTGTATACCCTGTGATATTTTTGTATTATTTTAGGGAGATATTTCTCCTAAAGTCAGAGTGGGTGTACACCCTGTAATATTCTTCCTAATATCACAGTGGGTGTATACCATGTGCGATATTTTCTCTAATATCCAGCAGGGGAGAGGATGATATTGCTTCCAATATCAAAGAAGGTATACACCACCTGTGATATTGTTTCTAATATCCAGGGAAGGAGAGTATGATATTACTCCCAATATCGCAGGGGGTGATATTGTGTCTAATATCCAGGGAAAGAGAGGATGATATTACTCCCAGTATTGAAGGAAATGTACACCACCCCTGTGATATTGTTCCTAATATCCAGAGAGGAAAAGAATGATATTACTCCCAACAGTGTAGGAAATGTACACCCATGCTGTGGCATTTTTCCTAATATGAAGGGGAAGAGAGGATCCTATTACTTCCAATATCGCAGGGTGTGTACACCCCCTCTGTGATCTTGTTGCTAACATCCAGGTTTGGGGAGGACACGACATTACTCCCAATATCGCAGGGGGTGTACACCCTCTCTGTGATCTTGTTCATAATTTCCTGGTTGGAAAGGATGATATTACTCCCAATGTTGCAGGGGTGTCCCCCCCACCCTGTCATATTTTCCTAATATTCAGGACGGGAGAGAATAATATTACTCCCAATATCGCAGAAGCTGTACACCCCTCCTGTAATATTGTTCATAGTATCCAGGGAAGAAGAGATGATACTACTCCCTATATTGCAGAAAAAGTATATTCCTTCTGTGATATAGTTTTTAATATCCAAAGGGAGACTGGCTGACATTACTTTCAAAATAGCCGGGGTTTTCCACGACCCCGGCACCGTGATATTGTTCTTAATATCCAGGTGGACAAAGAATCATATTACTCTAAATATTGCAGGTGGTGTACAACCCCCCTGTAATGTTGTTCTCAATATCCAGGGAGAGAGAGAAAGATATTACTACCAATATCGCACCAGGTGTATGACCCCCTATGATTTTGTTACTAAAAACTATGGGGGAGAGGATATTACTTTCAATATCGCAAGGGTGTACACCCCCCCTGCCGTGATATTGTTCCTAACATCCAGAGGGTGAGAGGATGATAGTACACTTAATATAAAAGGGGGTTTAAAACCCCTTGTGATATTATTCCTAATATCCAGGGAGGGGAAGATACTACTCCCAATATTGCAGGGGTGTACACCCTCCCTGTTATATTGTTCCTAATATCCAGAGGGAGAGAGGATGATATTACTCCCAGTATCGCATAGGATGTAAACCACCCCCATGGTATTGCTCTTAATATCCAGGGGGAGAGAGGAAGATATTACTCCCAATATCTCAGCAGGTGTACAACCCCCTGTAATTTTGTTTTTAACATCCAACAGGAAGAGGATGATATTACTTGCAATATTGCAGGGGGTGTACACACCCCTGTGATACTCTTCCTAATATCCAGAGGGCGAGAGGATATTACTTCCAATATCGCAGGGGGTGTACACACCCCTGTGATACTCTTCCTAATATCCAGAGCGAAAGAGGATGATATGACTCCCAATATCGCAGGGTTGTACACACCCCCAGTTGTATTTCTCCTAATATCTAGGGGAGAGAGAATGATATTACAGCAAATGTCGCAGGGGCTGTACATCCACCTTGTGATATTGTTCCTAACATATAGGGGGGAAGAGGAAGATATTACTCCCTGTATCACAGGAAGTGTACACCCACCCTGTGATCTTGTTCATAAAATCCAAGGAAGAGGAAGATGATATTACTCACAATATCGCAGGGAATGTACCTCCTTCCTGTGATTTAGTTCCTAATATGCCGGGGGTGGGGAGGGAATGATATTACTTTCAATACTGCAGACGGTGTACACACTTCCTGTGATACTGTTTCTAACATCCATTGCAGGAGAGGATGATATTATTCCCAATATCACAGGTGGAGTATAACCCATCTGTGATATAGTTTCTAATATCCAAAGGGGAAGAGGCTAATTATTATCCCAATATCACAGAAACTGTACACCTAAACTGTGATATTGTTCCTAATATCCAGGGGAAGAGTTGAAGATATTGTTCCCAATATGCAGTGGGGGAAAGGATGATATTACCTTCAATATCACAGGAGAGGTACACCCCTCCTGTGATATTGTTCATAATGTTCAATGGGAAAGATAATATTACTGGAAATATCGTGAATACACTGTGTGTCCACCCTCCTGCGATGTGGTTCATAATATTCAGGCAGGGAGGCCAGGCGCGGTAGCTCACGCCTGTAATCCCAGCTCTCAGGGAGGCAGAGGCGGGAGGATAGCTTGAGCCCAGGAGTTCGAGACCTGCCTGGGTAATATAGCAAGACCCCGTTCTCCACAAAAAGGAAGAAAAAAAAAAAGACATAATATTCAGGCGGGAAGAGGGGGTGATATTACTCTCCATATCGTGGGGGTGTCCACCCCCCTGCGATGTGGTTCGTAATATCCAAGAGGGTAGAGGGGGGTGATATTACTCCCCATATCTCAGGAGGTGTCCACCCTCTGTCTTGTAGGTAACAGAACACTGGGTCTTCTTTTCTCACCCATGCAGCCACTCTTTGTCTTTTAATTGGAGAGTTTAGTCCATTTACATTTAATGTTATTATTGATAAGGACTTACTCCTGCCATTTTGTTATTTGTTTGCTGATTGTTTAGTGGTTTTCTCTTCCTTCTTACCTTCCTGTCTTCCTTTAGTGAAGGTCATTTTCTCTGGTGATATGATTTTGTTTATTGCTTTGTATTTTTTGTGTATC
>NW_012114755.1:448317-453813 GCF_000951035.1 Colobus angolensis palliatus | reverse complement strand
AAGGCCAATAACTCTTAGATTTGTCCTTTTGAGGCTATTTTCTAGATCTTGTAGGTGTGCTTTATTTATTTATTTATTTATTTATTTATTTATTTATTTTGTTTACTCTGACTTTATATTTTTAAATAGTCTTCAAGGTCAGTAATTCTTCTGCGTGATCAACTCTGCTATTAAAGCACTCTGATGCATTCTTCAGTATGTGAATTGCTTTTTTCAGCTCCAGAATTTCTGCTTCATTCTTTTAAATTCAATCTCTTTGTTGAATATATCTGATAAAATTCTGAATTCCTTCTCTTCATTATCTTGAATTTCTCTGAGTTTCCTCAATACAGCTATTTTGAATTCTGTCTGAAAGGTCACATCTCTGTTTCTTAAGGATTGGTCCCTGGTAACTTATTTAGTTCATTTGGTGAGATAATGTTTTTCTGGATGATGCTGATGCTAGTACATGTTCTTGGGTATCTGGGCATTGAGGAGTTAGGTATTTGTCGTAGTCTTCACTGTCGGGGCTTGTTTCTCATCTTTCTTACAAGGCTTTCCACATATATGAAAGGACCTGGGTGTTGTAATCCAAGATATATTTGCTTTAAGGGGCACCCCTAGCCCTTAAATAATGCTGTGGTTCTTACAAACTTGTAGAGGTACCGCCTTGATGGTTTTGGACAAGATCTGGGAGAATTGTCTGGGTTACCAAGCAGAGACTTTTGTTTTCTTCTTTTACTTTCTCACAAACATACAGTCTCTCTGTATTCTGAGCCACCTAAAGCTGGGGATGGAGTGACACAAGCACCCCTCTGGCCACTACTAATATGACTGTCCTGGGTCAGACCTGAAGCTGACATAGCACTGGATCTTGTCCAAGGCCTGCTGTAACCACTTCCTGGCTCCAGCCTACGCCCTGGGGCTCTTCAGTCAGCAGGTGGCAAAGCCAGCAAGGCTTCTGTCCTTCCCTTCAGGGCAGTGAGTTCCCCCAGGCCCTAGGTGGGTCCAGAGGTGCGATCTGGGAGTCAGGGACTACAGTCAAAAACCTGAGAAGTCTACCTGGTGTTCTATTGTACTGCTGCTGAACTGGCACTCAAACCACAAGACACAGTCCTTCCCACTCTTCCTTCCCCTTTCCAAAGGCAGAGGAGCCTTTCCCTGTAGCCACCACCACTGCAGGCCATGGGGAGAACTACCAGACTACAGCTCCTGTTCCCTTAAGGCCCATGGGGAATGCTTGCGGTGGAATGCTGCCTGGCTTGGGACTCACGCTTCAGGGCAGTGGGCACCCCTCTGGCCCAGGGCAGATCCAAAAATGCCATCCAAGAGTCAAGTCCCAGAATCAGGGACCCCAAGAGCCTGCTTGGTGCTCTACCCCACTGTGGCTGAGCTGTTACCTAAGGTGCACAACAAAGTCCTCTTTACTTTTCCCTCTGCTTTTATCAAGCAGAATAGTTTTGCCCTGTATCCCCCACAGCTGGTAATGTGCTGAATCTTACCTGAAGCCAGCCAGTCAAGTCTCTGAGGCTCACCCAAGGCCCTCCATGTAGTACCTGGGTATTCCTGCTGGTTATTCAGAGCCCAAGGGGTCTTCATTTAGTAGGTGATGACTGCTGCCAGCACTGAGTCCTTCCCTTCAAGGCAACTGGTTCTCTTCTGGCTCAGGGTATGTCTAAAAATGTCTGGGAGCTAGGTAGGACCTGTAACGGGAGCCTCACAACACTGACTGGTGTCCTAGCATGCTGTGGCTGAGCTGGTATCCAAAATGCAAGACAAAGTCCTCTCTACTCTTCCCTCTCCTTTCATCAAGTAGAAGGAAGAGGTCTTTTGTGGAGCCATGAGTTGTGCCACCTGGGGTTAGGAGAGGGGTGATGCCAGCACTCCCTTAGCTACCCCAGATGGTGTCTCAGTAGGTCATGTGGCCCCTGAATCTCAGCCCAGTTCCGTTCAGCCCTAAGACTCACCTAGAGTTCAGTCCTTATGGCCTAGACTGCCTTTCAAGTTTACCTAGAGACCCAGAGCACAGTAGCCTTCAGTGGCAAGGTTTGCAGGAACTCAAGTTCTGACCACTGGGATCAATAATTCCCCTGTGGCTAGGGCTGGTTTAAATGTTCCCTCCAGGGATGGGCAGCAACTGAGTTTGGTCCAGTTTTCCTTTCTGCTGTTTAATGCCTCATACTTGCTGTGCTTTTCCTCCCTCAGTGCCCAGAGATACTCTCCATATCAGGCTGTGGCTGCCAGGGGTTGGGGAGGGGTGGCATTGGTGGTTCAAGACTATTTTTTTTCTATCTCTTCCATGCTTCTTTCTGTGATACAGAGATAAAACCAGGTACTATGAGGGCTCACTTGATTTTTTATTCTTATGAAGGTGTTTTTTCTATACATATAGTTGTTTAATTAGCAGCCTTGTGGGTGGGGAGACGATGATTGCATAATCGGTGAAGCCTTCTATTCTGCCATCTTGCTCTGCCTGTCCAGCTCAGGTCAATTTTTTTTTTTTTTTTGAGACGGAGTCTCGCTCTGTCGCCCAGGCTGGAGTGCAGTGGCCAGATCTCAGCTCACTGCAAGCTCCGCCTCCCGGGTTGACGCCATTCTCCTGCCTCGGCCTTCCGAGTAGCTGGGACTACAGGCGCCCACCACCTCGCCCGGCTAGTTTTTTGTATTTTTAGTAGAGACGGGGTTTCACCGTGTTCTCCAGGATGGTCTCGATCTCCTGACCTCGTGATCCGCCCATCTCAGCCTCCCAAAGTGCTGGGATTACAGGCTTGAGCCACCGCGCCTGGCTTTTTTTTTTTTTTTAGATGGAGTCTTGCTCTGTTGCCCAGGCTGGAGTGCAGTGGCACAATCTTGGCTTACAGCAACCTCCGCCTCCCGGGTTCAAGCGATTCTCCTACTTCAGCCTCCCAAGTAGCTGGGATTACAGGTGAGTGCCACCATGCCTGGCTAATTTTTGTATTTTTAGTAGACAGGGTTTCACCACATTGGCCAGGCTGGTCTTGAACTCCTGACCTCATGATTAGCCCACCTCAGCTTCCCAAAGTGCTGGGATTACAGGTGTGAGCCACCACGCCCAGCCAGCCATATATATATATTTTGTAGAATGTCCTTTAGAATAGACTTGTCTGGGCTGGGTGTGGTCATGTGAGGTCAGGAATTCAAAACCAGCCTGGTCAACATGGTAAAACCCATCTCTACTAAAAGTATACAAATTAGCCAGACCTGTAATCCCAGCTACTCAGGAGGCTGAGGCAGGAGAACTGCTTGAACCCAGGAAACAGACATTGCAGTAAGTCAAGATCACGCCATTGCACTCCAGCCTGGGCAAAGAAGTGAGACTCCGTATCAAAAAAAAAATAAATAAATAAATAAAATTTGTCTGATTTTTTCATCAGATATAGGTCAGACATTTTTGCAGACATACTACATATGTGGTGCGTCCACAGTGCATCATCTCGTCAGGAGGCACGTGATACCAGTTTGTCCTATTTCTGGGGGTGATATTTAATTCTTATTTGGTTAAGGGGTATCCCCTACATTTCTTCACTGTGAAGGTACATTTTTCTCTTTGTAATTTACACAGGATGGTATCTAGAGGCTGTGTGGAACATCCTGTCCTCCAACAACTTTTACCCGATGTTTCAATATCCAGTGATGATTCTTGCCAGAAATCCTTATTGTAGAGAACTTGTTAGATAGTGATTTTCTAATGCTATCATTCTGTCTTCATTCATTAGTTGGCATTTTTCTGTAAAGAAGCACTTTCCCTTTCCTCCTTTTTGAAAGAACATTATTAGTATTATTGCTGTTGTTATTTTATTTCATGTTCGTTTTTAGAGATGGGGTCTCACTCCGTTGCTTGGGCTGGAGTGCAGCAGCGTAATCATAGCTCACTGCAGCCTCAAACTCCTGTGCTCAAGCGAATCCTCCCATCTCCTCCTCCTGAGAAGCTACAGAGGCATGTCTCTACACTTGGCTATTTTTAAAACATTTCTGTAGAGAAAGGATCTTGCTATGTTGCCCAGGCTGGTCTCCAATTCCTGTTTTTGTTTTGTTTTGTTTTGTTTGTTTTGAGGTGGAGTTTTCTGTCGCACAGGCTGGAGTGCAGTGGCACAATCTTGGCTCACTGTAACCTCCGCCTCCTGGGTTCAAGCAATTCTCCTGCCTCAGCCTCTTGTAGCTGGGATTACAGGCGCACGCCACCCTGCCCAGCTACTTTTTGTAGTTTTAGTAGAGACAGGGTTTTGCCATGTTGGCCAGGCTGGTCTTGAACTCCTGACCTCAGGTAATCTGTCGTCCTCAGCCTCTCAAAGTGCTGGGATTACGGGCGTAAGCCATTGTACCTGCCCTTACTTCACTTTATGTATTTATTTATTTTAGTTTTATATACATATATATAATATATATTCTAAAATTGAATATATATACATATATTTTGAGACAGTTTCACCCTGTTGCTCAGGCTGAAGTGCAGTGGCACCATCGTAGCTCATTGCAACCTTGACCTCCTGGGCTCAAGTGATCCCCCTGCTTCAGCCCCTCGAGTAGCTGGGTCTAATGGATGTGCCATTATGCCTAGCTAACATTTAAAAAATTTTTTTGTAGAGACGGGTCCCACTAGGTTGCTTAGGCTGGTTGAGAACTCCTAGGTTGAGAACTCCTTCCACTTTGGCTGGCATTACAGACATCAGTTACCATACCCAGCCTTTGCTTCACTTTTTAAGCTTTAGTTTCGTCATCTGTAAAACAAAACCTACCTATAGGTAGTAGTGAGAAGTGAGATGATTGAGCTTGACAGATAGGGCTATGTAACTGTGAATTTCCTTCCTTCCTTTCTTAGCTGTCTTCCCTAAACTCAGCCTCTTGCCACCTGCCACAAGTTACCTATTAGAAGAGTTCACGAGATGCCGTGTGCTCCCACTCCATGACAAGTGTGTGGAGGATCTCTTCATGATGACTGCCACATTGTGGCCTGGGCACCAGGGTGAATCCATAGTGGCTGGGGATCCTCCTGAGTGTCTTACAGTAGATGTGGAAAAACAAGCACAGGACTTTGTTTTCACAAGAGGGAGGGCACAGATCTCCTGCTGAGCTTTCTACTTTTGAGCATATGCCAGCTCTGCCCTTTCTCAGTTTCTCCACCTATAAATGTAGCCAATTTCTAAAAGAGGACTGACAGGCAAGCCAAAGGGGAACCTTTGATCTAGGGGAAGTGCTTAGGGCTAGAAGTCAAGAGTCATGGATTCCAGTTCTCCCTGGGTCCCAAAGGTCCCTTTGGGTCCTCAGACAAATACTCCAGCCCCTCACTTTATAGAAGAAGAAACAGAGAGCCAGGGGCGCTGGCTCACATCTGCAATGCCAGCACTTTGGGAGGCCAAGGCAGGTGGATCCCCTGAGGTTGGGAGTTTGAGACCAGCCTGGGCAACATGGTGAAACACTGTCTCTACTAAAAATACAAAATTTAGCCAGGTGTGGTGGCAGGCACCTGTAGTCCCAGCTAATCGGGAGGCTGAGGCA
>NW_012114755.1:435591-447718 GCF_000951035.1 Colobus angolensis palliatus | reverse complement strand
TTTTTAGTAGAGACGGGGTTTCACATGTAAGCCAGGATGGTCTCGATCTCCCGACCTCGTGATCCGCCCGTCTCGGCCTGCCAAAGTGCTGGGATTACAGGCGTGAGCCACCGCGCCCGGCTCTTTTCTTTTTTTGAGACAGAGTTTCACTCTTGTTGTCCAGGCTGGAGTGCAATGGCGTGATCTTGGCTTACCGCAACCTCTGCCTCCTGGGTTCAAGCAATTCTCCTGTCTCAGCCTCCCAAGTAGCTGGGGTAACAGGCATGTACCACCACACCCGACTAATTTTGTATTTTTAGTAGAAGTGGGGTTTCTCCATGTAGGTCAAGCTGGTCTCGAACTCCCAACCTCACGTGATCCACCCACCTTGGCCTCCCAAAGTGCTGGGATTACAGGCATGAGCCACCATGCCCGGCTCAGGCAGCCCTTTTCTATCTGCCTCTGACACTGGTTCCTTGGGAACTCTTTCCATTTCCTCCTCATCATCCTTAAAGCCGAACAGCAGTGTCCAAGATCAAAACTTCTCAAGTACTCTCAGGCTCATGAATGGATAGGAAATACCCAACATATATTAGATTCTCAAGCAGGAGGATGTCAGTCCTTCCTCCTCAGCAGTATTACATAACGATCGTTAGTGCTAAAACTAACATTCTCTCCAGATGGCTCAAATGTAAGTTCTCTCATCGAATCCTTACACTAACTCTTTCTGATAAACACCATCACTCCCATCTTACAGATGTTCAGGGCAAGTACATATCTAATAATCGATGGAATCAGGACTGAGAATTTATGTCTGTGTGGCTTCTCTGATCACACTAGACTGTGGTCACACAAAAAATACCAAGTAAAACACTATATAGCAGAGTTTAGTTTTAAGTAACTTGATAGGATATCCAAATCCAAATTGCTTCATAATGGAGACCTGTTGCAAAAGCAGGACCATGTTTATAAGAAAAGGTGTTTGGGACTTTTTAAAAAATTTTTATTTTTTTTTTGCCTTAAATGTTGTAAAGTGTTTTCATGTGCTCTGCAATATATTGAAAAACAATGACCAGGACTTGTGGATTGTGTTCTGAGGATGGGTTGTGGATGCTGTGGGATATGGGCCTAGGTATGTGAGTGCTCTGGAAAAAGAGGCAAAGACTTTGATATCTGGAGTTGCCAAAGCAGTGTGACAAAGCACATGCTGCATGGACTCTGAGCTGCGCAGCAGTACTTTAGGGCTGCCTCAGTTTAAAACCCCTCTATAATGTGTCAGGTGTGTGGATTTGTATTTCCCTGTGGTCTGGGAAGCTGACTGAGTCTGGCTAGTGATATGACAATTGGAGGGGAAATAACAATAGGATGGCCTGTTAAGAAGTGTTGGAGGCCGGGCATGGTGGCTCAAGCCTGTAATCCCAGCACTTTGGGAGGCCGAGACGGGCGGATCACGAGGTCAGGAGATCAAGACCATCCTGGCTAACACGGTGAAACTCTGTCTCTACTAAAAATTACAAAAAACTAGCCGGGTGCGGTGGCAGGCGCCTGTAGTCCCAGCTACTCGGAAGGCTGAGGCAGGAGAATGGCGTGAACCCGGGAGGCAGAGGTTGCAGTGAGCTGAGATCCGGCCACTGCACTCCAGCCTGGGCGACAGAGCGAGACTTCGTCTCAAAAAAAAAAGAAAAAAAGAAGTGTTGGGGGCAGTGGGTTGGGCACTGTGGCTCAAGCCTGTAATCCAGCACTTTGGGAGGCCAAGATGGGAGAATTACTTGAACTCAGGAGTTCAAGACCAGCCTGGGCTGTATAGCAAGGCCTTGCCTCTACTAAAAAAATTTAAAAAACGAAAATTAGCCAGATGTGGTGGCATATGCCTGTAGTCCCAGCTACATGGGAGACTGAGGTAGAAGGATCCTTTGAGCCCAGGAGATGGAGGCTGCAGCGAGCTGATATGGCACCACTGTACTCCAGCCTAGGGGACAGAGAAAGACCCTGCCTCAAAAGCAAAACAAAACAAAAAAAGAAGTGCTTGGGGCTCTTAACTTTTTTCTTCCCCTGTTGAAGATATTAGTCCAAGAGCCATTGGAGGGGGTGAACAAGGCATGTGTTGGATGTGTGTGTGTGCGCGCATGCGTGTGTGTGTGTGTGTGCGCGCATGCGTGTGTGTGTGTGTGTGTGTGTGTGTGTTGGAGTACAGAGAGAGGAAGAAGAGCTTCCTATGCCAAAAGGAGGGTACCAAGGAGGCAATGCAGGTGGGGAGGGTGCCCTTGACAGGGATGGCTCTGCTTAAGGTGTTGGTGCTCCAGTGGGATAAGGAAATTGCCCAATCAAGGTGGTAAGGCAAGGAAGGCATTTGTGGGGTGGGTGTGATGACATAGACCAGGAGTTGGAACAAGGACAGACAGAGTAAGGAGGGGGTCCAAGGTTGGGGGGGATGGAGGAAGATCTGCAGTGTGGTTGATGTGGGATGTCAGAGCCTTGAGTAAGGTAAGGAAGGCATCTGCATGAGGAAGGCACCCAGTGGAAGACTGGCTACATACAGGGTGATTGATCAAATGAGTAAATACATTAAGAATCATGAGAGCTAGGTCTCTCACTGTTGGAGAAGAAGTTACTAGGGTATTGTATTAGAATTGGAGGTCTTGGTGTGAACTTACAGTTTTCAATATTTATCTATATATCTATATGCAAATATAGAAATCATTAAATATATAAATGTGTGTAGAGCTCTGCCCACTGAGAAGGCCTGGGAACAGCAACACCCTAATAGCATGAGCATACTTAGCACATACATCTTGGTTTTTGAACACCATTTTCCAATAAAAGAAACTGAGGCTTCTTGGAGAAATGGCTGAATTTACAGCAAAGTGCAAGATGAGCCTGGAACATCTTATTATACCTGAAAGCAAGGAGGGACTCAATGAATGACAGTGACATTATCAAATGAACATAGCAACCAGCTCCAGGGGCTCACACTGGCAAGATCTGGGACAATTTGTGTATCAAAATAAATACCCATAGTAACAGATTATAACTCACTGAATAAGAGAAAACTGTGTGCATATGCAGACACAAATAAATGAATATACTGAATATTTGATGAGATGTGGAGTATTTACATAGTTTTAAAGTATCTCTTTGCGAAATATTTGTTTCGAAAAGTACAAAAGGGAAATGAGTAACTTCATAGTAGAGAGGCTTGACAGGAGCCATCATAATCAAGGATCAAAGTGAATATCATCAGTAATGGGCTAACCTGAAGGCATGTGTTGCTTGATAGGGTGCAATGAGAAGAATACAGCATCCCTTACGTGATATTTTTGCCAAAGGTGCATACACTAAATCTAATCATAAGGAAACATCAGACAAACACAAAATGTGGGACATTTAACAATATAACTGGCCTATGATCTCTAAAGGTATCAGTGTTATAGTAACCAAAAAAAGACATCAGGAACTGTTACAGAATGAAGGCTGCAGATACAACTAAATGCATCCCATGATGCTGAACTGAATCCTCATGCTGGAAAGGACATTGTTTGGATAAGTGGGAAAACTGAATAGGGTTTGAAGATTTTAGTAATATGGCAACATTAGTTTCTGATTTTGACTTTTGGTGTTTGTATTGTGATCACATAGGAGAATATCCTTATATGTAGGAAAAACATCTTAAAGTGTTAGGGAGGTGGTAATAAGGCATCATATGCACAACTTATGTGTCAAATGTTTACAAAAAAGTTCTTTGTACTATACTTGCAACTGTTCCATGGATTGTAAAATGAAAGTTAGAATTAAAAAGAGAAAAAGTGTCAGGGAGAGTGGGCTTCTTGGCTGAATCAAAAAGGAAAGGGGATGCAGCCCATGAGCTGGCAGAGCTGTGAACAAGCTGGGGGGTTGGGAACTGAAAGCCTGGGGTTTCAGGGACAAGCAGTCCTCATCTGAAGCTAAAAGGCAGAAGGCTCATGGGCAGGTGGCTTCTGTTCTTCCTGAAAAGCCCTCTCTAGTTTGACAGCAGCAAGGTGCTACCTGTCGCTATACCAGAGACCCCCAAGAGGAAGGGACTGTGTCTTACTGTGATGGTTAATTTTATGTATCAACATGAGTAGGCCATGGGATACCCAGGTATTTTGTCAAACATTGCCCTGGGCATTTCTGTCAGGGAGTTTTAAATGAGTTTAACATTTTTTCAATTTTTTAATCATTATTTTTTTGAGACAAGGTCTCACTCTGTTGCCCAGGCTGGAGTGCAGAGGCATGATCTCAGCTCACTGCAGTCTCGACCTCCCAGGCTCAGGCAATCCTCCCACCTCAGCCTCCCAAGTAGCTGGGACTACAGGTACACGCCATCACGCCCAGCTAATTTTTTTGTTTTGTTTTGTTTTTGTGGAGACAGGGTTTTGCCACATTGCCCAGGCTGGCCTTGAACTCCTGAGCACAAGCTATCTACCTGCCTCTACTTCCCAAAGTGCTAGTATTACAGGCATGAGCCACCGCATGCACACAGCCGAGTTTAACATTTAAACCAATAGACTAAGTAAAGCAGATTGATCTCCCTAATGTGTGCATGGGGGGGGGCATCAATCAGTTGAAAGTCTGAATAAAATGAAAGGCTGACCCTCTCCCAAATAAAAGGGAATTCCTCCTGCCTGACTGCCTGCAAGCTGGGATGTGAGGGTTTTTCCCCGGCCTGACGGTAAGAATTGCACCATTGGCTCTGCTGGGTCTCTAGCGTGCCTACTGCAGATCTTACCGGCTTCCAGAATCACATGAGCCAATTCCTTATAATAAGTCTCTCAATTGGTTCTGTTTCTCGAGAACTCTAATAGTTTATTTTCCTGCTATCTCTCTTTGCTTACATTGTCTCCTACTACAGGACTGACACAAAGTAGATGCTTAAGAGAAAGTTTTTAAATGAAAATATAAAGGAAGAGGGTAATTATGTCAGAGGCACAGAGAACAGCATGGTGCTGGGAACAAGGGTGAGGGGTGAGGAAACCTCAGCTGAACTTGTGGGGTCCTTTCACTGCTCTGAGGCCCGTGAACATCTTGTGTGGATGCTGCCTGCTCCCTACCGCTCTAGGACCAACAGCTTTGTATGTCTGTTGTGTAGTAACAGAACGATTACACTGAGACAGCAGGGATGTAGTGGAGAACAAGTTTAATGATTGCAGGACGACAAGTGAGGAGACAGGAGGAGACCCTCAAATATATATTCTGTGGAGTTTTGGGCTGGAGCTTTTAAGGGGATTGTGGAGGGTGAGGGGCTGGAAAACTGAAGACATTGGTTGGGCATGGGGTGCGGGGGGGCGGGGGATGAAAAGCTCAGGATGTGGAAACTGCATTCTTTGGTGAGTCAGCTCTTCATGGGGTCCTTCAGACCAGTTGAGTCAGTAGTTTCATTAGTATGTAGGACCTGAAGGAATATTTCAAAGAAAAAACTTAACATTTTGTAATGTTTAAGTTGTCTATAAACATTACAGTCCAGGGTCTACATGATTCCAGGGTCTATCGTCCAGGGTCTATGTGATTCCAGAACAATAGACACCAAATAACTATGAGGAAGCAGGTCAGAGAACAAGTTGACCTCATGATTCATACTGAGTGGACTATAAATCGGTTTATTTTTCTTTTTCTTTTTTTTTTTTTTTTGAGACGGAGTCTCGCTCTGTCACCCAGGCTGGAGTGCAGGGGCCGGATCTCAGCTCACTGCAAGCTCCGCCTCCCGGGTTCACGCCATTCTCCAGCCTCAGCCTCCCGAGTAGTTGGGACTACAGGCGCCGCCACCTCGCCCGGCTAGTTTTTTGTATTTTTAGTAGAGACGGGGTTTCACGGTGTTAGCCAGGATGGTCTCAATCTCCTGACCTCGTGATCCGCCCATCTCGGCCTCCCAAAGTGCTGGGATTACAGGCTAATCCACCGCGCCCGGCTATTTTTCTTTCTCATCTATCTTTTTAAAAATTAATTTTGGCCAGGCGCAGTGGCTCACGCCTGTAATCCCAGCAATTTGGGAGGCTGAGGAAGGTGGATCACCTGAGGTCAGGAATTCGAGACCAGCCTGATCAACATGGAGAAACTCGGTCTCTACTAAAAATACAAAATTAGCCTGGCATGGTGGCACATGCCTGTAATCCCAGCTACTCGGAAGGCTGAGGAAGGAGAATCGCTTGAATCCGGGGAGGCAGAGGTTGCAGTGAGCCGAGATCGTGCCACTGCACTCTAGCCTGGGCAACAAGAGCGAAACTCCGTCTGGAAAAAATAATAATAATAATTAATTTTAGAGGTCCCACATAGTGGCTGACATCTATAATCCCAAAACTTTAGAAGGCTGAGGTGGGCAGATCACTTGAGCTCAAGAATTTGAGAGCAGCCTGGGCAACATGGCAAAACCCCATCTCTTCAACAAATACAAAAATTAGCTGGACATGGTGGCACCCACCTGTAGACCCAGCTACTCAGGAGGCTGAGGTGGGAGGATCACTTGAACTTAGGAGGCCGAGGCTGCAATGAGCCATGATCTTGCTGCTGCACTCTGACCTTGGCAACACAGTGAGACTGTCTCAAAAAAAATTTTTTTTAAATAAAATATATAGGGATAGTTTTACAACCACCATTGCATGTGGGAAAGGAGAGGGGCTAGCATCAAGGACTATGCTCAGTGTTCTATCTTCAGGCTGGAGTCATTGATTGTGTTCTCTCTTCAGGTACCTGCAGTGTTCCTCCACCCCCAACCCTGCTTGCTCCAGAGCAGCTCTTGTCTTCCAGCATTTAAAGCATCCACTTCTCTACAATCCTGAGAACGTCCTAGGGTGGGGACCATGGTGTATGGACCATTGAAGTGCTAGAATGTTGTAGTATCTACTACCAACAGATGTTCAATAAATAAGGAGATGTGGTGTATCCAAGGTCACAGAGTTTACTGAGAGGGCAGCAACCTCAGTCCAACCCAGATCTGTTTGACCCCAGAGGCCATGCTCTTCCATCATGCCATGCTGTCTCCTTGAGAGTAAAGGAAAGTAACAAACTATTGGTTACTTGGAAGCTGAAAATTCCTGGGCACATGTTTGGTTGACTGAATCACATTTTGATTTATTTCTGAAGATGGGCTATTTTGCATTCAAGTTGATGGCTTAGTGCCATGTACATCAGGAGCATCTAGAGTAAAATAAAGTCCTTCACCAGGGCCAATCAAGGGAAAGAGCCTCTGTACAAAAAGCTCCTATTATCACAGTTGATGGTGCTTTGTCCTGAGATAATTAGGTCAGAAAGGGCCCTGGACAGGTGTTGGAGTCTGGTCTATGTTCTATAACTAGCCATATGATCTTTGGTCTTTAATGTTTCATTGTTAAAGAATGTTTCTGTTTGTCTAAGAGAGATACTATCAAAATAAACATTTGGTTATTTGTAATTTTCTAACACATTTTAAAATAATTTTTAATTTTGAGATAATTATAGACACAGGAATTTGCAAAGATTAATAGAGAGGTCTCTGTTTACCCTTCACTCAGTTTCCCCCAATGGTTACATCTTATTTAACTACAGAACAATATCAAAACCAGGAAACTGACATTGATACAATGTGTTTAAATACTTCTGTTGTTTTATGTGTCAATTTGTGTGTAACTATGATTGCAGTCAAGATAAAGAATTATGGTCAGGTGCAGTGGCTCATGCCTATAATTCCAGTACTTTGGGAGGCCAAGGAGAGCAGATCACTTGATGCCAGGAATTCAAGACCAGCCTGGCCAACATGGTGAAGCCCTGGCTGTACTAAAAATACAAAAAATTTAGCCAGGCGTGGTGGTGTGTGCTTGTAATCCCAGCTACTTGGGGGAGCTGAGGCATGAGAATAGCTTAAACCTTGTGGTGGAGGTTGCAGTGAGCTGAGATTGTATCACTGCACTTTAGTCTGGGTGACAGAAGGAGGCTCTGTCTCAAAAACAAAACAAAACAAAACACAAAACCCCACAAAAACATAGAACTATTTCATCACTACAAAGATCTCCCTCATGCTATTCCCTTATAGTTACATCCTCCCACTCCCCACCACCATCCCTAACTCCTGGCAACACTAATAATCAGTTCTCCATTTCTACATTTAAAAAAGATGTATTTTGAGAACATTATAGACCTGTTCAGATTGGCTTTTCTTATTTCTCAACATAATGTCTTGAGATCCGTCCAAGTGGTATGTATCAATTCCTTTTCATTACTGAGTTGTATTCCATGTTATAGATATATCACAGTTGTTTAACAATTTACCTATCATAGGACATTTGCTTATTTCCAGTTTTTGCCTATTATAAGTAAAGCTGCTGTGAATAATTATGTACAAGTTTCTAAAAAACGTTTCATTTTTTCTGGGATAAATGCCTAGGAGTGTGAATGCTGGGTTATATGGTAAGTGTTTAGTTTTTGGCTGAGCGCAGTGGCTTGCACCTGTAATCCCAGCACTCTGGGAGGCTGAGGTGGGTGAATCATTTGAGGTCAGAAATTCAAGACCAGCCTGGCCGACATAGTGAAACCCTGACTCTGCTAAAAATACAAAAATTAGCTGGGCTTGGTGGCAAATACCTGTAATCCCAGCTACTCGGGAGGCTGAGGCAGGAGAACTGCTTGAACCCAGGAGACAGAGGTTGCGGTGAGCTGAGATTGTGCCACTGCACTCCAGCCTGGGTGACAGAATGAGATTGGCTCAAAAAAAGTTTACTTTTTAAAGAAACTGCCAAACTATTTTTCAGACTGGCTGTATCATTTTACATCCCACTAGCAATGTAGTTTCTTTGCATACTCTTTTGTCATTATTTTTTATTTTAGTTTCCAACATAAAATTTTGAAAATCAGTGATAGGCATTGAGTTTTATTGATTACATATTTTGGCACTTACTGAGATAATTTCAGGGTATCTCTTGTTGGACCTATTAATGAACTGTATTATTCTATGTATCTATATGTATATGCTTTAAATGATAAAAAGACCAAACAGTATGAAAGTGGAAACAAGGTAAAGTAAATCTCCTACCATTCCTATTAGAGTTTCCTTCCGCAGAGGCAATCACTTTACCTGATTCTTGACAGTGTAGGGACTATATCTGTATATTAACAGTAGCATATCACATACACAGTACTGCAGCCTGCCTTTTCACTTTATTTGTTTATTTATTTATTTAGAGATGGTGTCTTGCTCTGTCACCCAGAATACAGTGTAGTGGCCCAATCATGGCTCACTAAGCCTCAACTTCCAGGGCTCAAGCGATCCTCCCACCTCAGCCTCCCAAGTAGCTGGAACTATAGGTATGTGCCACCATGCCTGGCTAATGTATCTTTTGTAGAGATGGGGTTTTGCCATGTTGCCCAGGCTGGTCTTGAATTCCTGGACTCAAGCCATCCTCATGTCTCAGCCTCCCAAATTACTGGGATTACAGGCATGAGCCACTGCATCTGGCCCATTTAATATCTTACAGACCATTCTATATCAGTACGTAGGGATCTAGCTCATGCTTTTTAACAGCTGCATAGCATTCTTTTGTTGTTGTTGTTGTTGTTGAGGAATGTGCCAGTTTAATCAACCGTTCCTTTTTGATAGACATTAAGGTTATCTCCAGTTCTTTGTAATTACTGACAATGCTGCAGTGAATAGAACACTGGAATTTGTGCCCCATGTGAGCACTAATGTAGGATAGATTTCTGACATGAAATTGCTAGGTCAAAGACATTCAGGTTGGAATAGCTGTGCCAAATTGCCTTCCAAGAGGCTCAAACATTTTAAAGTCCCATCAACAATGAACAAGAATGTCTTTCTCTACAATATCTTTTCTTTCTTTCTTCTTTGAGACAGAGTCTCATTCTGTGGCCCAGGCTGGAGTGCAGTGATCTCAGCTCACTGAAACCTCCACCTCTTGGGTTCAAGTGATTCTGCTGCCTCAGCCTCCCGAGTAGCTGGGATTACAGGCATGCGCCACCACACCCAGTTAATTTTTGTGTTTTTAGTAGAGACAAGGTTTCACCATGTTGGCCAGGTTAGTCTCAAACTCCTGATCTCAAGCGATCCACCCACCTTGGCCTCCCAAAGTGCTGGGATTACAGGTGTAAGCCACCATGCCCAGCCAATCTCTTTTCTAATCTGTATATCTTTTCCAATCTGACATCTAAAAAAATAGTATTTCACCTTAATCTTAAGTTTCAGTTCTCCTATTATGAGGTGGCTCAGTATCTTTTCATTTGCTTAAAAGCTATCTGTATTACTTTTCTATTAACTGTGTGTTCATATCCTTTGCCCATTTATTATTTAAAATCAATGTTTAGCTAGCAAAACACACCACCTTCCTATTTTCATTTGCTCAACAACCTCCTCAGAGGCAGGAGGCTCCCTCAGACAGGTGTTCCTCGTCCTCCACAAACAGCTCCCTCTTCTAACTCAAAAATGCCTCCTTCCCCAACACCACTGTCTGTTCCCAAGGAAGGGCCCCTTTATGGTCTCCTCAACATCTCACACCCCTCCCAAAATTATGTACATGCTCTCCCATCCCTCCCCTCTGGAGTGCTCTTTTCCCAGTCAAACCTAACCAGTCCTTCAGGGTCCAGCCTAATTCCACCTGTCTGGGCACCTTTCTGAATAACTAGGGCTCACATTGCATACAGTCTCACTTTCAGGTGCGCCTCTTCCCATCAGTCAGAGCCTATGTCCCTGGAAGGCTGGGCCTGACAACAGCCAGAGCCCAGATGCTGCTCTATCTTTGCTCTCTGTGTGTGTGTGTGTGTGTGTGTGTGTGTGCGCGCGCGCGCGCGCGCGCGTGTGTGTATGGCCGGGAGTCTGAGTGTGGAGTATGTTTCATTCACTTATCCTGCAGGTTTTTTTTTTTTTTTTTTTTTTTTGAGACAGAGTCTCGCTGTTGCCCAGACTGCAGTGCAGCGGCGCGATCTCGGCTCACTGCAACGACTGCCTCCGTGGTTCAAGCGATTTTCCAGCCTCAGTCTCCTGAGTAGCTGGGATTACAGGCGCCCGCCCCCACGCCCGGCTAGCTTTTGTATTTTTTTGGTAGAGACGGGGTTTCACCATATTGGCCAAGCTGGACTAGAACCCCTGACCTCAAGTGATTCACCCGCCTCGACCTCCCAGAGTGATGGGATTACAGGCGTGAGCCACTGCGCCCCACCCCATCCTGCAGTTATTGAATGCATAATGCATACATGAGTCAGGCACTGTTCCAGGCATTGGAGACAAGGCAGTGTATGAGGTAGATCAAAGCCCCTTCTCTCATCCCGCTGACATGTTGGAACTAATATACAACAAACAAGACAAACACAAATAAGAATATCAATTAAATGCAAACCAGTAATGAAATAGCGAGGGAAGAAGGGAAAGGATTTTCTTTGCAGAGGGCTCGGGGAGGGCTCCCCGAGGAGATAAGATAGCAGTAAAGACCCGAATATGAGAGCGTACTGCCACTGCAAAGAGCTTTGCAAGGCCCCACTAGAGGCCCCGCCTGGCCGCCGCTCTTCCAGAGATGGACGTGCTGCCGAGCCCTCAACACCCCTTCTCTCTGTTACTTAACAGGACCTGAAGGCAAGAGCCTGCAAACCCTGCAACCTCAGGAGTGTGTGGGGGTAACCCTGCTCCCTCCTGTTTCACATCCTAGCTGAAAACTTGGGAAAATGAAATCGTGCTTGGCCTGCCATTGATAGATCACCTACTATGTGCCAGGGTCCAGTTAAGCACTTTATGCGATTGTTACTTCATTTAATCTACACAACAATCCCGTGGAGACTCGATTAACCTTACAGGGGAAGAGACGGAGGCTGGGAATATGGCAGGAACCTGAGTGTTAACTTGGTTCACATACGAGCGGAGTTCCCGGGTCCGGAAGTTCTGTGGTGCGGGTAGGCGGGGGTTTACTGAGCGTTCGGGCGCGCGCCGTTTTCGGAGTTGGTCGGGTCCAACCATGCACCCCCAAGCTGCCAGGCGCGCCCGCCAGCGGCCCCCCGCGCAGCCCGGGTCTCCTGGCCTCGGGGGCAAAGGGGAGCGCCAGGACCAGCAGGCTGGGGGCGGGGAAGGCGTGAGGACAAAGGCCGCGGGCACCGCGCTAGGCCGGCCCGTGAGGCGGCGAACTCCGGTAGCCAGGACCGGGCCGGGCAGTCGCTCCCCGAGGAGCCC
>NW_012114755.1:426218-434946 GCF_000951035.1 Colobus angolensis palliatus | reverse complement strand
CCCCGCCCTCCCTCTGCTCCCGCCAGCCCGGGCTCGTTGGCGCGCGCTGCGCCGCGGCCGCACTCAGGGTTTTGTGTGCCCGAGTTGTTTGGCGGCCTCAGAGAGGGAGGCGGTGGGGGCCGCATCTACGGTGGGGACCTGGGCGGAGGGGGGAAGGGGCCGCAGACTCTGCGCCCTGGACCTTGCAATCCGGCTGGATTCGGGTGCTGGTGTGAGGGCTGGGCACGCCTGCCCTCTGGGGTCTCGGACGGCGCCCCGCCGGGAGAGGCGGGTGCCGGGACCGGGATGGGCTCGGGTGGGGGGAGTAGAACGAGGAGTTCTGTCCTGGTGTGGGCCTCCTGCGGGGTTGGAGTGGGGAGAGGGAGAGACTAGGGGAATCTCGCTTAGGAGGACCCCCTTCTCCGGCCACAGTCTCTGGGATGGTCGTGGAGAGTCGGAACCTCGCCCCCGGCCTCCATCCACTGCACGGGCCTGCGGGGAGGGAGGGGGTGGGGAGGGGAACTGGTCAACCAATGACGTTCCTCGAGCGCTCCGCGTCTCTTCGGCCGGAGCTGAACCGGGCTCTCGCTCGTGCCTGGGTTAGTCCAGGGGCAACTTTTCCGCAAAAACCCCGGAGCGTTGGCGCACCAGCCAGGTTACCCTGGGTCTGTAGGATCAGTCCATGTCTGATTGGGGCGCAGTAAGTGAAGGCACGGGTCAGGCTCCTATGCCAGTACAGGTTTTGCTTTCCCACTCCTGCGGGAGCCTGTGTTGCAGCGTGTTTCCCTCTGCCTGCTGAGCTCCGGGAGGCCAGAAACTGCTTTTGACCTCTTGCCCCAGTGCCCGACAGAGAGTAGGCACTCGGTAAATGTTTGTTCACTGAATGAATCAACTCGCCAAAGGTCTGGATGGTGGTCTGACTAGTACTGGGTGTACTTCGGCGAATGTGAGTCAGAACTATTACTGTTAGGAGTAAAGCGGCTTATTTCAAGAAAACCCGGGAACCTCCTTTTCTGGTTTGGGTTCTTGCACAATAGTTGAAAATACTAATGGGTGACATTTACAGACCTGAGGATAGGGCCTTGCTGCGGTTCTGTTGCCCTGCCTCGTATGTGTGTGTGTAAAGTTGAGGAGTTGGCTGGGGCCATCAGAATCTTGCTATCAGTGGGCCTTTCTGGCTCATAACTGCATCAGTTGATATTATTACAATTTTCCTGTGTGCCACACGTTCTAGGCATTGGGAACAAAAAACAGACGAGGTGCTCATGGAACTTGCAATCTAATAGTAGAGGGAAGGGAGTAGAAGATAAGTAAAAAACACGAATAATAATATCAGATTGTGGTTACTACTGTGCAGAAAGTTAAAATAAGGTGATGTGATGTGGAGTGACTGGGTGGCTTGGTTGTACTGGGAGATCGGGATGGTGTTTCTGAATAGGCGACGTTTAAAGTAAAATTTGAATGACAAGAAGGAGACATCACGTGATGATGAGTTGGCAAGGCATTTCGGGAAGAGCGAACAGCCAGGGCAAGGGCTTAAGGCAGAAAAGAGCTTGGAGTTTAAGGAGCAGGAAGGCCAAGTAGCTGGAATGTGATGCACAAGGGAGAAAGTGGCATGAGGAGAGGTCACAGGTAGGAGAGAGGTAAGTGCCGCAAAGCTTTGTGAGCCAGGGTGAGGAATTTTCTTACTTTATTCTAAGTCCAGTGAAACGTCATTGGAGGGTTTTAAGCAGGGAAGTGGCATGATTTGGTTTGTGTTTTTAGAACGATCACTGTGAGGAGATTGGATTGTAGGTGGCCACTGCAGGGGGAGGCAGGAGAGCAGCTGAGGCTGTTGCCCTTGTCCATTCAGGAGTTAGCAGTGGCTTGCCTGAGGGTGGTAGCACGGTAATGGTCACATTCAGGCTATGTTTAGGAAGTAGGCTCTTCACGCCTTCATGGTGGACTGAATAAAGTCTGTGAGAGAAAGAGAAGAGGCAAAGATGACTCCTCAGGGCTCGAGCACCTGAGTGGATAGCATTCATATTGTTGAGATGGGAAGAGCCGGTTTGGGGTGGAGGAGAATCATGAGATCTTGTTTTGCCATCTTACATTTGAGATATGAGTATGTCAGAGAGTGTGATCTGAAGCTTGGTGGCGAGAGAGGATGGAAGAGACCCACTGGGCATAATAGATGTTATTCGAGACCATGGGATTAGATGAAATCCCCTCAGAAGAGAGTACAGACAGAAGACTGATGTTCTGAGCCTTTGGGTGGTCAAAGCAGTGTTTAGAGGGGAGAGAGGTGAAGCCAGCAAGGAGACTGAAAAGGACTGAGAAGGTGGGAGAAACCCCAGGAGAATGCATGGTCACAGAAGTCTTAAAGGACAAAAGCTGACTGGAGTAGGTGGAAGATAAAATACATGGTGAAGACAGGGAGTCAGTTAGGCAAATCTTCCATGTAGTTTTGTTGCGAAGTGGAGTTGAGACATTAGCTGGTAACTGGAGAGGATGTGGGCTTGAGGGAGGGTTTTCCTTTCCTTTTTTTAGTGGAAGATTGTACAGCATGTTTTGTTTTGATGGGAATGATCCCATGGAGAGGGAGAAGTCGATGCTGCAGGAAAGAGACCGGGCAGTTGCTGGAGTAGTGTTTCTAAGAAGGTGAGAGGGATGGGATCCATGGCTTGCATGTCACTGGCCTCACCCAGGGGCAGGGCCCATCATTCATTTGACAGGAGGAAGGGCTGCAAATGTCCCAAAGTACCAGGTGCAGCCTTGGACTGGGTGTGTGAGGCCATGTGTGGGACTGTGGAGGCTGGAGCACAGCCTTCCACACCTTTGCTGACTCTTCCATGGTAACTTCTCTGTGAGGTCCCTAATGATTTTCCTACAGTGAGCTCCCGTGCCCCCAGGGCCTTGGCTCTTCCAGGGCTAGGGAAAGCAATGTGTGACAGTGTTCCCTACCCTCAAAGGCAGGGCCCTGTGGCAGATGATTGTACTTCGGACCTCCTTCTGTGACAATTTTTTGAGAAACTTAAGGGTTTTGGGAGTAATAGTTCTCTCCCTCATCCCCCACCCCCCACATAAAAAAAAATGTTTTACTATTGTCTGATTTCTTAGCTTTGCTGTGAGCATTTCTGAATGTTTGATTTTTGTGTTGAGGGCAGGAGCCTCTTCTAACTGGCTCATAGAGTGAGAGTGACAAAGCATTGATACGGCTGATTTTATTTTTCCTAATGGATCCTTGCACAGGAGAGTTGTGTGAGTTTTTACAGGATATATTCAGTTGTTCCTCATATTTAGTAGATTAAAAAATTTTAATTTTTGAAAAAATTGTAAGAAACAGAATCTTCCTCTGTCTCCTAGTCTGGAGTACAGTGGTGCAGTCATAGCTCACTGCAGCCTTAAACTTATGGGGCCAAGTGATCCTCTCACTTCAGCCTCCCAAGTAGCTGGAACTACAGATGCAGGCCACCATGACTGGCCAGCAAATGTTTTAATACTCTCCAGAGTCCATTTCTTTTCTTTCTTTCTTTCTTTCTTTTTTTTTTTTAAAGACAGCATTGCTCTGTCGCCCAGGCTGGAGTGCAGTGGCATGATCTCAGCTCACTGCAACCTCTGCCTCTTGGGTTCCAGTGAGTCTCATGCCTCGGCCACCCCCAAAGTAGCTGGGACTACAGGTGTGCACCACCATGACTGGCTAATTTTTGCATTTTTAGTAGAGACGGGGTTTCACCATGTTGGCCAGGCTAGTCTCAAACTCCTGACCTCAAGTGATCCGCCTGCCTCAGCCTCCCAAAGTGCTGGGATTACAGGCATGAGTCACCGCACCTAGCCTCAGAGTCCCTTTCTTGAAGCAGAAAAGCTTGAGCTTAGGCAGGTGAATTTTAGTTTTGATTTCTGTACTTTTTGTTCAGTTTTGCATTAATGAGGGACAAAATATATAAGAAATCTACTGCTGGTTCTCCCAATTCTAGACTAAGGGATGTTGATAACCCCTTTAAAAAGATTTTTTTGGCTGGGTATGGTGGCTCATGCCTGCAATTCCAGCACTTTGGGAGGCAGAGGCAAGGGGATCACTTGAGGCCAGGAGTTTAGGATCAGCCTGGGCAACACAGAGAGACCTCATCTGTACAAAAAATTTGGCTGGGTATGGTGGCTCATGCCTGCAATTCCAGCACTTTGGGAGGCAGAGGCGAGGGGATCACTTGAGGCCAGGAGTTTAGGATCAGCCTGGGCAACACAGAGAGACCTCATCTGTACAAAAAATGAAAAAATTAACGGTGGTATGCTCCTGTAATCCTAGCAACTTAAGAGGCTTAAGTGTGAGGATTGCTTGAGCCCAGGAGTCTTAGGTTACCATGAGCTATGATTGTGATACCGTACTCCAGCCTGGACGACAGAGTGAGACCCTGTCTCTAAATAAATAAATAAATAAATAAATGACTTTTTGTACTCTAGCACTTCTCTACTATGAATCCCTCAGCTGGGTAGCAAGGTATAATAGTAATTGTGATAATAGTGTCATTAACAGAAGTAGCAATAATAGTAGTAATAATTATGTAACAGCCTAATCTTTTCGAGTCTTTGAAAAATGGTAGGAACTGTTCTGTAACTATCATTGATTTAATTCTCACAATAGTTTGATGAGGTAGCAACTATTACTAGTTCTGTTTTACAGACATAGAATCTTGCAGTAATCCTGGACATTCCTAGAGCAGATGGTTTTTTTCTTGTGTCTTTTCTTATTTGATCTTTGTAACAGCCCCTGGAGGCAGGAGGGGAGGAATCATCCCCATTCTTCAGATGAAGAAACTCAGGTCCATGAAGGTTCAGTGATTTTGCTGAAGTGTTAGAGCTGGGACTAGAATATGGGTCTTCAGTCCCTCGTGTGATAGCCACAGTAGTAGTGGTGGCTCCCACCCCAGGCCATGCATCTTGAAGGAGATGCATGCCCATATGCCATTGCTCTTAGTTAGGCTTCCCCAAGGCTCATGGGGCCAGACCCCATCTTTGCTTTTTCTGGGGACTGAGGTACTTTGGAAGGGCAGTATCCCTTGGTCTCCTATGCTGATTAGTGGTGGTACATGTCTCTGATTAGAAAGAAATTGAAGACATTGATTATTAGTAAATACAATTTGGCAGGCACAGCTTTTTAAAACGTGGGACCTATGAGGGAGAAGTTTCTGGAAGAGACCATGGGAGTTAGAGTATTACACTGGGCTGCTCTTCAGTGGTTTCATGGAACCTTATGAATTGTGTTCCCCCTACAGCAGATGTTCAGTAGGTCGTAGGCAATGAGGAGATGGCAGAGAAGAGGGGCTCAGCCACCTTGCCTGTGCCAAGGCTGTTCCTTGAAGGCAGGCATCTTATTCCCCACTTCTGAGACTTAGGCACCCAGCCCAGGGCTGGGAGCTGAGTAGGCACTTGGTATATCTTGAGCAAGCAGTGTTTTAAAAAGACCCAATGAGTTTTCTAGGTATTACAGGTATTGGAAAACTCCTTACTGGGAAGGAGATTGGGGTGGAGGAGAATGAGCAAGGTGAAAGAAGCTCAACAGCCACAAACAGGCCTGTCTAGGCTGATGCCTAGACCCAGGCTTCTTGGATACAGTCAGTTGCTGTTGAGAGCAATGCTCAAAGCTGGCCAGTGGAGGCTCAATGGCCTCCTCTGCGTCTTCATCTCATATCCTCATTGCTCTGTATCTGGGACTGGGATACCTGTTGGCTACTGGACTAGGCTATCTTCCTTCTCTGGCTGCTGGGCCCTTGGCATCCTCTGTGACTTGGCACAAGGGTACTGGCAGGGACCAGCTAATTGCTGCACAAGACCCTTTCTAGCTTCAAGTTTCTCAGTTTTAGCTTTGGGGTTGTGTAGAGCCACCCTGTGTAGGTACTGTCTCTTTGTGGGTACCTGTCTCTAAGTGAGGACAGCTAGACTCTGGGAAAGTCACTTTTGAGGCTTGCAATAAGGCTAACTTTCCCCTCCCCTAAGACCTGAAGCACGTCCTAGCGGCAGGACTGGCTACATAATTTGCAGAGCCTAAATGTAAAATGAAAATGCAAGGCTCCTTATTCAAAAAGAAGGAGAAAGTATTAGCTTGGTGCAAATGTAATTGTGGTTAGTGCCATTACTTTTGATGGTAAAAACTGCAATTACTTTTGCACCAACTGAATATCTTTAGGCCAGCTTTGGTGGTTCACACCGGTAATTGCAGCACTTTGAGTGGCCAAAGTAGGAGGATTGCTTGAGCTCAGGAGTTTGAGACTAGCCTGAGCAACATGGTAAAACCACATCTTTACAAAAAATACAAAACTTAGCTGGGTGTGATGGCGCATGGCTGTAGTCCCAGCTACTAGGGAGGCTGAGGTGGGAGGATCGCTTGAGCCTGGGAAGCAGAGCTTCATGTGAACTGAGCTCATGCCACTGCACTCCAGCCTGGGTGACAGAATGAGAATTCTGTCTCAGAAAAAAAAAAGATACTAAAATATAAAATTTTGTTATTCTGTAGTTTTTCCCTTGACTTGTCATTTTTTTAAAAAATTGCTATTTACGGGCATGGTGGTGGGCACCTGTAATCCCACGTACTTGGGAGGCTGAGCCAGCAGGAACACTTGAACCCAGGAGGTGGAGGTTGCAGTGAGCCAAGATTGCACCATTGCACTCCAGCCTAGGCAACGAGAGTAAAACTCTGTCTCAAAAAAAAAATTTTTTTTTTGGCTATTTAATGTCATTCTACATAAAGAAACATTAAGTTTAAATTATTAGCATAAATTTTATAGTTACTTCTATTTTGTAGAATATAATGTTTTAAATGTGAATATCAGTGCATTTACCTCATATGCCAGGAATTGCCACCACCATACCCCACTCCAAGACACCATAGAGCACAAGCACCTATATCCATGCCCCCCGGGCAGCGGGAAGGAACACGGCGCCCAGGTAGGGCTAAGGGCTCCAGGAGGCTGGGAGTGGGCAGTTAAGAACCTAGCCCTCTGAGGCAGGGAGTGAGGACCAGGCATGAGTCCTTCAGAAGGTTGCCTCTGGAGATAATGCCAAGTATCGAGGGTGTGTGTTTTGTATTCAGCAACCCATTTTTTAGTCTGAAATTAAAGGGAGTTGGAGAGTGAAGGATGAAACAAATGTGACAGATGTTCAGGTGGGGATCTTGTAGACACCAGGCCTAGAAGGCCTTTAGGAAAGCCAGTGAATACTGGATGGCTCAGGAGGCTGCCCTTAATTATGCCCTCACCCAACTGACAGTCTTCTGGGCCACCCCTATGAAGGAGTCTGTCCTGTCTTCTATATTTTCCTCCCTAGATAAATGTTGAACTTCATGGTAGTGAAATTTATCTTGTACAATGTCAAACCTGTTGATTCACTTATTTGTCATCTTCCCTTTTTTTTTTTTTTTTTTGTGACAGAGTCTTGCTCTGTCACCCAGGGTGGAGTGTAGTGGCGGGATCTCGGCTCACTGCAACCCCTGTCTCCTGGGTTCAAGTGATTCTTCTACCTCAGCCTCCTGAGTAGCTGGGACTACAGGCATGTGCCACCACGCCCGGCTATTTTTTGTATTTTTAGTGCAGATGGGGTTTCACCATGTTAGCCAAGCTGGTCTCAAACTCCTAACCTCAGGCAATCCCCTTGCCTTGTCCTCCCAAAGTGCTGGGATTACAGGCGTCAGCCCCCGTGCCCAGCCGTTTTTTTTTTTCAGATGGAGTTTCATTCTTGTTGCCCAGGCTGGAGTGCAATGGTGTGATCTCGGCTCACTGCAACCTCTGCCTCCCTCGTAGCTGGGATTACAGGCGTCCACCACCATGCCCGGGTAATTTAGTAGAGACGGGGTTTCACATGTTGGTCAGGCTGGTCTCGAACTCCTGACCTCAGGCTATCCACCCACCTTGGCTTCTCAAAGTGCTGGGATTACAGGCATGAGCCACCATGCCCAGCCTTATTTGTCATCTTTCTTATCGAGGTGTTGCTGGGAACAGCAGTCCCAGAAACTTTATTTCAAAACTGGGGGTAATAGGCCCACAAAGAATTTCTGGCAAACTAGCAGCTTACATATATATTAAAATAGAAATTCTGAACCCCCTCGTTGAAGGTTAAGAAAGGTTCTCCCAGCCTGGCAAGTTTTGGCAAAATCCCATGCTTTATATTTCCCTTCCTGGTTGTGTTTTCAAGGGTAAAAGCGGGTTCACAGATTTAAACGTTAGGTTCTGTGGGGAAGGAAAAACAGTGAGTGTTGTTTAGAAAGCAAAAGGAAGGATTAGGAGCCATAATTTGTACCACATCTCAAAAAAGAAACTTCTTTAAGAAAACCTCTTTAAGAAAAATGGTTGCTAGTTGCTTCTTAAGGCTCTTTACCCAAGAGAGGAGTGTGTTTTAGATACAGGACAGACGCTGTGTTGGGGAGAGGTGTTTTCATGTGATGAGGGTGGGTGTAGGTTTCTTGTGCCTTGATGGCACCCTCTCCATTCTCTCTCTCTCTTTTTTTTTTTTTTTTTTTTGAGACAGAGGTTTGCTCTGTCACCTAGCCTGGACTGCAGTGGCATGATCTCAGCTCACTGCAACCTCCAACTCCTGAGCTCAAAGGGATCATCTGCCTCAGCCTGCTGAGTAGCTAGGACTACAGATGCAGGCCACCATGACTGGCCAGCAAATGTTTTAATACTCTCCAGAGTCCATTTCTTTTCTTTCTTTCTTTCTTTCTTTTTTTTTTTTAAAGACAGCATTGCTCTGTCGCCCAGGCTGGAGTGCAGTGGCATGA
>NW_012114755.1:424029-425798 GCF_000951035.1 Colobus angolensis palliatus | reverse complement strand
AGTAAACTGGCAGGTGTCTTAAGTAAATATTGGCAGAGGGAAAAACACAGAGGAATATGGTTGTATTTGCCGGTTGTTTTTAAATGGCTGTCAAAACATTTGCTTTTCAATTCTGAAATGAGAAATATTTTGAGTTAATGTTTTATCGTTTACAGAGTATTTCACGAACATTCTCTGGTTTGTCCCGTAATTATGGCATTTTTTTAGTGTGGGAATTTGGGCTCAGAGGGTTAAAGTGACTTCTCTAAAGTTGTATACTGGGCTGGGCACAGTGGCTCACGCTTGTAATCCCAGCACTTCGGGAGGCCGAGGTGGGCAGATCTCCTGAGGTCAGGAGTTCAAGACCAGCTTGGCCAATGTAGTGAAACAACATCTCTACTAAAAATACAAAAATTAGCCAGGTGTGGTGGTGTGTGACTGTAATCCCAGCTACTCGGGAGGCTGAGGTAGGAGAATCACTTGAACCCAGGAGGCAGAGGTTATAGTGAGCTGAGATTGCACCATTGTACTCCAGCCTGGGCGGCAAGAGTGAAACAATGTCTTAAAAAAAAAAAAAAAGAAAGAAAAGAAAAGGAAAAAAAAAAAAAGGTGTATATTGCGTTAGCTGAGCTTCTTCAAAGTTCAAGGGAGAGGCCTGGACATATTGTTCCTCATATCCAGGCTTCTCAGACTTTTCAGCCGTAGGTCTAATGGCAGAAGAGAATGAAGGCCAACTCACCTAGGAGACTGGATGCAAGAAGTGCCATTAAATGTTGGTTCTGTCCAAAAATTCGTTGACAGACTAAAATTGAGACTTTACCCTCTATTTAATTCATTATGGAATCCTTTCTCATATCTTCCTTTCAAATCAATACTTTGGCCAGATGCATCATGTTTATTGCTTTGTGTTCTAAACAGGAATGTGTACCAGCAGAGGAATGCCAGATCCCCCTGTTAAGTCTTAGGTGACAGAGGAGTGTGGGGAGACTCCTTGTTGGCTTTTCAGCCTCTCTGGGCCCTACATCTCCAAACAGGATGTACAGGAGGACTTAAGGAAAACATCAGCAGCTGTGGTAACCTTGGATTGTCTTTTGCTTGTACTGAGTTGTGAGTTGTGCTGGATCACTTCTCTCTCTCATTCAGCCTCCTCACACTCTTCGGGATACTGGCCTGGGCAGCAGGGCTGGTTTTTGTTGAAGCCCAAAGCACAACTAGGCAACTTCATCATGCAGAAAAATGTATGAAAAGAGCTTTTGATGTGGGTGACAGCATGTGTAAAGAGACGGTAGCCAAGTGTGTGGACTTTGGAGTCAGACTACCTAAACTCTAATTCAGCTCCAGCATGTACAGCTCCCTAACCTTGGCAGGTTACCTACTCTACTTAAGCCTTACTTCCTCACCAGTAAAATGGGGTTAAATGTGAGGATTATGTGAGTTAATTGATGGAAAGGGTTTAGCAAGTAGTAGCGCCACATTTACTGGCACATCGTAAATGCCCAATAAATGTGAGTTCCTCTTCTGTACATCTACACAGCTATGAGGCGGAGTGAAGACATGACTTCTGAGTCCTAACTGCATTCAGTGGCTGCAGAAGTCTGGTGCCCTTGTACTAGGATTGCCGGGGTCAGGGGCATGCAAACTGTAGAACTCAACTCAGAAATTGATTTGGACCAATAAAAACTGCACAACCTTGGGCTGGGCGCAGTGGCTTATGCCTGTAATCCCAGCACTTTGGGATGCCAAAGTGAGTGGATCACCTGAGGTCCGGAGTTCGAGACCAGCCTGACCAA
>NW_012114755.1:375760-423219 GCF_000951035.1 Colobus angolensis palliatus | reverse complement strand
TTCTGTTGCCCAGGCTGGGGTGCAGTGGTACCATCTCAGCTTACTGTAACCTCAAACTCCTGGGCTCAAGCAATCCCCCCGCCTCAGCCTTCTGAGTAGCTGGGACTACAGGTGTGCACTGCCATGCCCGGCTAACTCCCTGTCTACTGATTCCTCCCTCTAGGGTCTATCCCTCAAAAGTATTTCTCTGCCTGCACCTTCCCTGATGACTGTGAGGCAGAAGCCCCCTTGGGCCTCCCTCAGAAAGACAGGGTAGAAGAATGATGGGTGGTGGATAGTCCCCAGGCAGAACTGTGAGCCAGTCCCTGGTGCTCTGGGGGAGTGGACCTCCTCAAGCTGGAGAGGCACCCTCTCCCCCAACAGATGTCAGCTGACCTTAGCTTAGGGGCTGATGAGCTTCTTAAGCCTGCTTAGAGCCAGGCTGTCTCTTTCAGGTCCTGCCAGAAGAACATTTCCAGCATCATAGCCAGTTTTCTCAGGGTTTCTCAGGGGCTTTTTTGCCAAGACAGAGCCTCGCCCTCTTGAGGTCTGACAGCTTGGAGTTCGTGTGCAGTCTCTTCCTGGGGCTGCTGGTTACGTCTTGTGACTTCCTGCATCACACTCTATGGTGCAGAGAAGGGGGACAGCATGCTTGGGGGAATGGAGGGGCCAGAGATTCCATTCCAGCCCTGTACCAAGGCCCCTGGCTGCACAGCCTCCTGTGTTCTCTCCCACTAGGTGAGGTGGGAGATGAGATCATCCTCTTCTCGCGAAGAGGGGAGCCAGAGCAATGGTTTAGGTTAATTCAATCACCTTTGCAACAATCATATCCTCTCCACTTGCAAATTGAGCTGTCTGTACCTGTCCACAGATGGAACGAGCTGACCATCTTGAGGGGTGGTGGGCACCTTATTGGGGCAGTTTAGTTGGAGGCTGGATAGCTTTTGATCAAGGAATTATCTGTTCAGTCACCAGACTCCATTTAGCAGCTACTCTATGCCAGATATTGGGTGCTGCGGAGAGAAGTGGAGCTCACTGTTTCTGCCCTCCAGCAGTGCCCAGTACGGGAGAGGAATGCTGGACAGTTCCAATATGGGTGCCTGGGGCTGGGGAGCTTCAGAGGGTGAACGAGGAAGGCCAGGGAGCCATGGAGCAGAGCAGTGAGTGGCCTGAGGCAGGAGAGGCCAACGCAGAAAATGTGAAGGAGCTGGGGATTAGGAGTGAGGTCCATGGTACCTGTGTGCCTGTTCGGGTCTCAAAGAGGTTAGTGCTGAGCTAAGGAGTAGGGACAGACCTTGGATAAAATCCTTCACTAGTAGCTTGGCTTCAGGTGCGTGGTGTATGGGAGCTATGCCCTAAGGGGCTCCCTGAATTCCTTTGTCTATAGGGTGGTGCCACATGGTGTTTGCAAAACATGGATTCTGGGATCAGAGTGCCTGGGTTGAAATCCTCACTCTGCTTTTAGCTTGGGCTGGTCACTTGAATCTGTCTGTGTCTTTAGATGTTTCTTCATCTGTAAGATGGGGACAATGACTGTACCTATCAACTTAGAACAGTATCTGGCAAATTGTACATGCTATATAGGAATTAGCTATTATCACTGCTACTCCTATAAAGGAAGCCCCTTCCTAAGGTGAAATGTGGCCTGGTTGACAGAAAAGCTGTGGTTGGTTCTCTCTGGGGAGATCGCCTAAGGTCAGTGTAGCCAGAGGGAGAAAGAACTGTGCTTTCTTGTTGAGACTTGTCTTTAAAAGGAAGCTTGGCAGTAAATGGTTGGTGCAAAATATCAAAGAAACTGTTTCTCATCTCGGAAACCCTGTGTGGCTGTGTCCAACCAGAGAGAAGATGAACAGGATTCTGGAGGGGTGTCATGGCTCACGCCTGTAATCCCAGCACTTTGGGAGGCTGAGGCAGGTGGATCACTTTAGGTCAAGAGTTCAAGACCAGCCTGTCCAATATGGTGAAATCCCGTCTCCACTAAAAATACAAAAATAAAAAAAATTAGTTGGGTATGGTGATGCACGCCTGTAATTCCAGCCACTCGGGAGGCTGAGGCATGAGAGTCATGTGAACCTGGGAGGCAGAGGTCACAGTGAGCTGAGATTCCACCACTGCACTTCAGTCTGGGTGACAGAGTGAGACTCTGTCTCAAAAAACAAAACAAAACAGAAACAGGTTTCTTGTACTTACCATTGATTGACACATTTGATTTACATTCCCTGTCCATATCCCCCTCCAGTGGAGAGAGTTCCCACATGTTAGTATTAGGGTTTGCATCTGGGTCTTTTGTGGAGAGGCAGTAACCCTGGTGTCTATATTAGAGGACTGGTAAGGGGCAGTGAGGGTAGAAATGAATTAGAGCTTCTGTGGGGTGGGGCTGGGAGTCAGCATTTATTACAAGCTTCACAGGTGATTCTTACGGACGCTGAAAGTAGAAGCATCTCTGAGCTTCAGCTTTCCCATCTCTAGAATAACGAAACTATTTTTCTCCCTAGTGTTATTTAAGAATGAAATGTGATAGCCTGTCTGAAGCTCCTACCATGCTATTCAGCACATGGTAGGTCCTCAGGCATTGTGAGTCTCTTTCCTTATGGAAGAACATCTGTCCAAAGTCATTGGGTTAAACTGTGTGAAAGGCCTTGAGCGAGTATCAGTGGGGTACAGCTGTCTGAATGTCCATCCCGTTACCCAGGGTGGAGCCTGGGGAGCCTCTGGTTTTCTCAGTGGAAGGTGGGAATGTGCTGCCTTCACCTCTGCTGAAATGATGCTGTCAGTCCCAGTGGGAAGTGGTGGGAATGAGCTTGGGGGTGACCACTGAATGGGGCCTATGTTCTGCCTTGGGGTAGGTGTGCAGCTCCACATCTTGGAACCCCATGACCACTTAGAGATCCTGCAGGCGGAGGAGGGCCTGGGTTGACAGGTTGTTCTGAGTGATTGACATTGATAGCCAGAGAAGGCAAGCAAAAGGCAATTAAGCTGAGAAATGGGAAGGCTTCCTCTGTGTGGGAGAATACATGTGTCCCGGCAGACAGTGGCAATGATGAGCAAGTCATGGAGATGTCTGGCATTGCAGTTGTCACTGAGCTGGTCCTGGGGGAATGGGACAGGGCCAGGATTGTGACTCAGTTGCCATGAAGAACTCCCCAGCTCCCTGGGGACAGTGTCAGGCACAGAGACAGTGCTTAGCCAAAGAGGTGTGGGTTGGTTGATTTGACATTTGCCATTACCCTCCTCAAACTGCAGATATGTGAGGATTAGGGCTGGTTGGAGTAGGGAGTGAGTGGGGAATTGTATGGTGCAGCTGGGAGGAAGGGGATAAGTCAGTGATCAGAGTCCCAGGGAAGAGAAATTATTTCCTACCCACCAAAGAAAGGGTTTGGGAAGATTTGTTTTTCAACACATTTTGACCTGGGATTTAAAAAATATGGTTGAATGCTGTGAAGCTAAATATCTATAATAACTGTGCCCCTTAATGCATTTCTAGATGCAATTGGTGGTGCTTGACATTATATCCACTTATGGAGGCTTCGAATAATTATTTTTTTTAGCTTTGGTGTGTGGGTGGGGGCTGAAGAGAGCTCAGTTGGTTTTTGTTCAACTTTTTCCAACTTTTCTCACCTAACAATGCATAGACGTGTTTGTGTGTTTGGCACCCGATGGTTTTGAAAATTCCAAGGGGATATTAATTTTTTGGGGGAAAGGAAAGTAATTGGCTTCCTGTTCTGTGAATACATAGATGTTTAAATTAGAACCCAAAGTACACTCTTTATTCCAAAAGCTGCATGTGTCTGAGGAGCCTAGTGACATACGGTGTGAGAATTGTGGGGTAATCTTGCCAGGCCTTTCAAGGCTGCTCCTTGGTGAGGGAGGTCTTGGTTGGTGCTAATTGCCTCCTTGAGTCAGTGGAAAGGTTTGAGGGTTTGTTTGTTTTTTTCCTGAAGCTTCGTGTTGGGTTTTGCTCAGTTCAGGGGTGCTACTGAGCTGAGGGGTGGGGCTGTGAGTCTCTTACACTGAGAAGCCAATTGCTTGTACTTATTTGTTTATTTTACAAATGTTTATCTGGTGCTGACACTGTTCACATGTACACTGTTCTAAGGGCTTCTCAGACACAGGCTCCTTTAATCCTCCTGCCAACCTTATAAGGTAGGTATGGTTATCCTCATTTTACAGATGGGGAAACTGAGGCTCAGGGAGGTTAAGTCCAGTAACTGGATGCACAGGTGTAAGGCGGCAGAGCCGGGGTCACCCAGTGCTCCCTATCTGGGGTTCTCATAGTCTCTCTCTGTCCAGCTTGGCCTGTCTCCACCATGTGCGTGACAGGCTGTGCTGTGGAGACTGCTCCAGTTTGTTTCAGGAGACACTCAAGCTTCACACAGGTCAGAGTCCATGGGCATGGTGAGGGAAGAGAGGGTATAGCCAGGGCTGTTAGTCTGGGACTCACTGGAAGCAAGCTGCACGCGGCCTTCTGTTGAGTCAGCTCCCCCTTTTGGGGTTGGTAGGAATTGCCACCGCTCCCCCCAGCACATGCACCTGTAGAGAAGCCCCCGGGTTTTGCAGAGAGCCCCTGAGGGAGGGTACAGGCTGTACTGGGGCTCAGAGACCTGGAGCTTAGAGACTAGCTGAGGCAGGCTTTGGGGTCTTGCTATCTTGCCTCCTGCCCATCAAGTGCCAGGTGAATGAAGGAAGTCCACTGTCTGGTTAGCTCCATTCTCCCTCCTGTTTCTGGGGTCTGAGAGAGGAGACAGATTGTCGGTCTTTGTTTTGGACTTGACTCCCTCTAGAGATGGAACCCCCTAGCCCAGCCCCACTCAGACGAAGTTAAGAGAATATTGGGAAAATGGGCTCTTCTTCACAGTGGTAGGGTTTGGCATTTTGAGACTCAGCATGAAAACCTCACTCTAGTGCTTTCCTGCAGACTCTGGGGTCATTGATCAGCTCCTTGTCCTTGGACATTCCTGATGAGAGAAGGAGGAGGTACACTATGGGGTGGAACAGAGAGAAGATAAGTGGCTTTTCTCTCTGAAGTCCCTATAGGAACGTCAGGGGTATTCTTAGGGGGGTGGTAATGGGAGCAGTGGTGACCCGGGGTGGGTACAGAAACGACCTTGGCCCAGAAGCACGGCCTTGGGGCAGGGGACTCCACTCAGTCCTGATGGGTCCACAAATCAGTCTGTGCTATGTGAGGCAGTAAAAGGGCTTGCTTGGGCTTGATAGCTCCAGGCTGGGACCTGGCTGAACTTGAAGCTGATATCCACAGGGTAGAGAGCCACTCTGAGATTCAACTTTTTATTTATTTATTTTTTTTGAGATGGAGTCTCACTCTGTCACCCAGGCTGGAATGCAATGGCAAGATTTCAGCTCACCTCCTGGGTTCACGCCATTCTCCTGCCTCAGTCTTCTGAGTAGCTGGGACCACAGGTGCCAGCCACCACGCCTGGCTAATTTTTTGTATTTTTAGTAGAGATGGGGTTTCACCGTGTTAGCCAGGATGGTCTCGATCTCCTGACCTCATGATCCGCCTGCCTCGGCCTCCCAAAGTGCTGGGATTACAGGTGTGAGCCACTGCACCCGGACTCTGGGATTCAACTTTTAAGTTATGTGAAGCATTCTGCAGCACAGGAGACTCCATCCTGGCTGAGGACCATATGCTGTGGACTTCCTTCCTGCAGATTGATAAGCATTTCCCGACTCTCACATCCCTGTGTACCTGAAACATTTCTGGAACTGGGTGTGACCTCAGGCCTGTATTCCCAAGGCTGTCAGGGGCTGCGTTACAGCTCTTTCCTGCTGAAAAGTCCTGCCTGCCTGCTGTGTGGTTCTCAGGTGGGTTCTCACCTCCCTGAGAGTCTACTGTCTCCATGTTGAGGGCCTTTGACCAGTTTTGGCCTCCCTCACAGTTCAGCTGTTCTCACTCCTGACTTGAAATAGGGCAGCTATGGGGTCATGGGTGAGCACACAGGCTTGGAGCCAGACTTCACAGCTGTGGAACTCTGGCAGGCTATGTAACCTCTGTAAAATGAGGTAAATGCTGGTATCTGACCTTAGGTCTTTTGCAGAGATTAAATGAGAATAATACATGCGAAGTACTTGGTCTCCAGAACATAGTATGGTTCAACAGATTTTAGAATTTATTTCCATGAACAACAAGTATTTTGTCTTTTCTCTGTAATGGCTATGGTGGTCCAAATGTATTTAAGTAATTTCTTGACTTATCTTCTGCAGGGACTCTGATATACACAGAGGGTACCTGTGTATACTGCCCAGTTAGCTCAGATTCTCAGTTATGGGCATTTTCTAAGGGAGGGCAATGAACATCCTGATAGATTTAACTACAGGTTTAAAAATGTCCAACTTTACTTGTGGTTTTTTTTTTTTTTTTTTTTTTTTGAGGCGGAGTCTCGCTCTGTCGCCTGGACTGGAGTGCAGTGGCCGGATCTCAGCTCACTGCAAGCTCCGCCTCCCGGGTTCACACCATTCTCCTGCCTCAGCCTCCGGAGTAGCTGGGACTACAGGCGCCCGCCACCTCGCCCGGCTAGTTTTTGTATTTTTAGTAGAGACGGGGTTTCACCGTGTTAGCCAGGATGGTCTCGATCTCCTGACCTCGTGATCCGCCCGTCTTGGCCTCCCAAAGTGCTGGGATTACAGGCTTGAGCCACCGCGCCCGGCCTACTTGTGGTTTTTAACCACACCTGCATCCTAATTACCACCTTGGCTGTTATAGCTTATAGGTTTAGGCAATCTGGGTATAGTTGTAGCAAAGGTTATTTTTGATTTGAGCCTTGCCTCGCTTCCTCTGGGCAGAGGAAGAAAAAGCTGCAGTGATGATGGAGGACTGGAGAGGGGAGGTCAGATTCAGTTTTGCATTTTAAGTCCATTTACCTGACATCATATTTGTTATACTCTGGGGGATATCAGGGAGCTGGCAAAGTAAATGTCCACATTGCTTCAGGCGATAGGATGGTTGGGTTGCGTGCGACTCACTGTCAGGATAAGTAGTGCAGGTGCTGCATGGAGAGTAACACTCAGGAGGGAGCAGTTCAGGGGCTGGATGAGTCTCAGAAGACTTGGTGTATGTGTAGGGGGGTCTTGTGAACTGGGATTGGGCGGGGAAGAGAGAAAGAGTGGGTGTTGTAGGCGGGGGACCAGCACTCATCGTTCAGGGGGTCCCTTCATTTAGCAGATGTTCACTGAGCACTGGCTGTGTGCCAAGCACTGGCCTGGGCATGGTAGATACCAACATGAGTGAAGCAGAGTAGAGAAAAGAGCATTGAAAGCCAGAGTGGCCCAGTGCTCGGGAGCATGGTCTGCTATGTGGTTGCCTCGGCTTGAATCCCAGCCCTGCCACTGACTAGCTTGTGGTGTGATCCTGAGCAGGTTGTGTACTCTGGAGCCTCAGTTTCCTCATCTGAAAAGTGGGGATGGTAATAATTGTGGCAGGGATTAAATGAATTAATAGGAAGTACTCAGAACAATCTTGAATATAGAAAGTACTACTGTGTGTAGGATATTTATTGTCACTGGAATATTAGCTCCGTGACAGGCATTTTGTCTGTTGTGTTCACTGCTGTAGAATGCATCTTGTACATAGTAGGCATTCAGTTAATGAATCAAAGCAACACTGGTGTCCTCAAGGAGTCCAGGAGCCTGTGCTCTGGTGGGGACACAGACATGTCAACAACCAGAGGATACTGTGCAAATGATTTGAGAAGGGAAGCGTGGGGCCTGGTGGGGCACAGAGGAGGACTGGCCATGGGAGGCTTGGGGTCGGGGAGCCTGAGCTGGATCTTGAGAAACAAGCAGGGATTTGCTGGGTGACGGAAGGGGTTGGGATGTTTTTGGGAGAGGGACAGCACAGGCAGAGCCAGGAGAGCGTGTCAGTTTCTAGGACACCCAGAGAGAGGATCCTGCAGAATGGACCTCTCAGAGGATCCAGGGAGGGGTCCCAGCAGGGCTGTGACCAGGCCCTCTGAGGCTGTAGGGGAGGAAGGTGGAATGTGCTGGTTGGTGGTCCCTCAGACTCCAGCCCCCACCTATGTCTGCAGGGGTGGGGCTGGACAGGTTGGCACCTGTGAGATCTCCCCTGCAGCAGGTAAGGGTTGGCCTCCAAACAAGGAGAAGGCGGGTGGCCCCCACTGCCGCCTGGGAGCACTCCTGCTGTAAAATACAAGGGATGAAGAGAGTGGGTGGTTAGTGTCCCTGGAGGACCTAGTTAAAAACTGACCCCTGGAAGTGCAACTCCAGGTCACCCTCACTTCCACTCAGACACCGAGGCCTCCTAAGGGGCATCTGCTGAGGGCCACCCTGCTTGCTACACTTCGTCCCTCCTCGCAGCTCTGCGCAGTGCACAGAAGTCCTGTCACCTGGTGGCCTTGACCCTGCTGACAGAGAAAGACTGGCTTTCAGGCCTGTGTGCTCGGTGCTTCTAGGGGCAGGTGTAGGGGCCATAGGGAAGGATGATGAATTCAAGCTAATAAAACTGATGTGTGCATCGTCCCCAGTTGAAGAGGACTTGGAGGAAAAATCTACTATATACTTAAGCTTGTGTTCCCTGCAGTTTACCATAATTACTCATGGACTTAATTATCTGCCATACATAATTATCTGATACTAACACCTTGCACCTCCTTGTTTCCTCCCCCTTCCTTAAGTCTGCCCAGACACAGTAGGCAAGAGGGAAAATGGAGACAGCTTTCACTTTTCTCTTCAGCCTACTGCCTTAGTTTCCTTTGGTCTCTCCTGATTTCTCTGAGGGCTTTGGGATTTATTTTTGTGGCTGATCATTTATATACAGGATTTGCCAAAGGTCCTTGTGCAGGGCTTTTAAACTTTAACTGAGGTTGTCGGTATGACAGAGTGTTGACGTTTGCAAGCATGTCAAGTGGAACCATTTAACACCGTTGCAGCTGGGGCAGTTTTTATGGTCTGCAATCTTGTGTCAGGAGGCTGCCCAGAGACAAGAAAGGAAATAGTGTCCCTAGCTCATTTCTATACTCACATAACCACCATTTGTCTAGTGCCTACTGTGTGCTCTGTGGCTCTTCACAATGACTCTGGGAGGTCGGTGCTGCCAGCAAGTAGAGCCACAGGAACTGAGAGAGCTGGGGTCTCTGTGAATGACCCATGGGTGCTAGTTGTTTCTGGTTGACTAGAGCCAGAGGACATGTTTAAAACTGCCAGGGACTTTTGCTGAACCTGCAGGAGTTGTTGCCTGCCTGCCCCCCACTCTTCCCGCCCCGACCCAGCCCCTTCCTTAAGTCCATGCAGAGATAGTAGGAAAGAGGAAAAGTGAAGAAGGCATCCACTTTTCTCTTCAGCCTACTGCCTTATTTTCCTTTGGTATCTCCTAATTTCTCTGAGGCCTTTGGAATTGATTTCTATGGCTGATAATTTACCTGAAGGGGCTCTCCAGAAAGGGTTTCTTGGTACTGAGCCTGATAGGAATGTGGCAGGAGGGAGGAGAGAGAGCTGAGGGTCTCCCTGATGCCTTGGTTCTCTCCAAGCGTAGGCAGGGGGAAAGGTGGCAGAGTTGGCAACATGAGGTGCTGGTATGGAAGAGGATTCAATCAGAGCATGTCAAATATCACTTAAGGGTCTGGAGGGAATTTCACAACCAGTGAGGCACTTTTCTGTGACCAACAGTTTTCACACATTCGCTTTAATCCTCATGGTAGCTCTAAAAGGTGTTATTCCTCCCATTTTGTCGATGAGGACACAGAGGCCCAGGGATGCTGTAACTAGGAATGGTTCGTGTATTCTGATTCTGTTGGCCAGGTTAATTCCTTTCTTTCTTTCTTTCTTTTTTTTTTTGAGATGGAATCTTGCTCTGTTGCCCAGGCTGGAGTGCAGTGGCAAGATCTCAATTCACCACAACCTCTGCCTCTTGGGTTCAAGCAATTCTCCTGCCTCTGCCTCCCATGTAGCTGGGACTACAGGTATGTGCCACCACACCTGGCTAATTTTTGTATTTTTAGTAGATACAAGGTTTCACCACATTGGCCAGGCTGGTCTCGAACTCCTGACCTCAAGTGATCTGCCTGCCTTGGCCTCCCAAGGTGCTGGGAATAACAGGCATGAGCCACTGCACCCAGCCCATATTGATTCATTTAAAACCTTATAAGAATCCTACAGGTGGCATATTATGATTCTTGTTTACCCATGTAGTACTGAGACCCAGACCCAGAGACCACAGCCAGGAGGTAGTAGAGCCAGGGCTTGAACCCATATCACCAAGTTGCCCTCACTGGGCTTCCTTATGAAGGAGTTCCTCCTTCCACCCTTGAAAGCCGGGAGCAGTTTGCCCATGAGCCACCCAGCCCTGCAGTGGCGACGGTAGTGGGGCACAGCGTGGTGAGTCCCTCTGAGAGATGCCCCTTTCCAGTCAGATCTGAGAGCTTCCCCCACTCCCTTCCCACACAGTCACATAGCTTTCAGCCTAGAGCTTTGCAGAGGCACAGCTCCCAGCCCTGCATACCCGGGCTGGGAGTCCGTGGATCAAATTCAGTTTGTCCTTTAGCCTACCCAGTACTGGCATCTGGTAAGGCCCAGGACTACCTGGCATCAGGCACATTCCTGGGAAGCTTTTACAATCCTGTCAGCCCTGCTTTGAAATTTATCCAGAATCAGACCATTCTCACACCCTCCACTACTACCACCCTAGTCCATACTACTGTCATCAGCTGCGTGGACGACTGTAGTTCCCTCCTAATTAGTCTTTGTGCTTCTCTCCCCGTCTGCTAGTATAGCAGCTGAAGGGATTGTTTAACGGTGGAAGTTGGGTCATGGCATCCCTCAGCTCAAACCATCTGTGGGCTCCTATCTCACATACAAAGTGACTCCAGAATCCTTCGTGGTCCATGAGACCCACGTCATCTTGTCCCCTCCCCAACCCCATTACCACTCTGGCCTCATTTCCTCCCACACCTGCTTCTGTTTCTCAAATGTGTGAAGGGCAGCCAGCCTAGGGCCTTTGCACTGCTGTCCCTTCTATCCGGACTGTTTTCCTCCAGATCTTCCCGTGGCTGCTGCTCCCTCACTTTCTCCAGGTCTCTGCTGAGATGTCGTCTCCTCAGGGTGACCTTTCTTGATTCCTCTTCTCCAGCACACTCTGTTCTCTCGGTGCTGCTTTCTTTTCCTTTAGAGCTCTCAGCCTGACTCAGACATGTTATATTTCAATTTGTTTTCCTCTCCCTGCTAGAATGCATCTCCATGAAGACAAGGAACCAAACCTGTCTTGTTCAAGGCTGTACTTCTAGTACCTAGAATAGTGGTTGTAATAAGTAGGTCCTAAAAAATAATGATTGAATGAATGTATTAAATGGTTGGTTGGAGTCTATGATTTTCCCTCTTTGGGACTCTGCCTGAGAAGCCAACCAGCTGCTGAGAGGTCCCTCCCTGTATCCGGGGGAGCCTGGGAGTCTCAGGGGCAGAGGCTGGGCCTTGGGTACTCCGGCTGAGGCTCCCCAAAGATTCCTCTTCAGTTTGGGAACCACCGGCATCCTTGTTTGTCTCTGCGCCAGCTTCCAGTCACCCCTTCTGGGGAATTATCTGAAAATAGACATTTTCTCATCTGCCTACAATGACAACAGTGGATTAAAATAGGTTGGCTTACCAGCTAAACATTGGGCATATTCAAATGCCCCTTGAGTTCTCAGAGCCATACAGAAACTGGCAGTGGCCAGAGGAGATGTCATCCACGCTCTTGAGGGTCTCCCTGTAGAGTTGGAGCTAAGCTGTGCCCAGAAGAATAGGATTCACTCAATGTTCTGGGATGTGATAGACCAGAAGGAGAGAAACTGACGTTGAGTGAATCCTTCCTGTGCATGGTACACAACCACAGTGCTTAGGTAGTACGAGTATTTGGTAATGCCCAGGACTACCTGGCATCAGGCACATTTCCAGGGAACTTTTAAAATCTTCTCAGCTCTGCTTCAAAATTTAAAGTGTTACAACCTTGAGGTTGATAATGGTATGCCCATTTGATGGGATGGGGAAATTGAGGCTCTGAATTGATGGGAACAAGGCTTTCATGGACCCCACAGCCTTAGGAGTAACTGAGAAAGGCTCTCAGGAACGACTTACAAGCAGGCCATGAAGGACTGGTGGTCTTCCTGTCACTGAAACAGTGCAGCATCAAGTGTAGCATGGATGGTGAGGTACGAGTGCTCTATAAGGTGGAGCCTGGATGGTTTTGAGATGGCCCATTGAGTATGAATAGGTGTGTCTTCCTTTTTCCTATTATTGATTACCTGGGAACAGGGAGAAGATTTTTTTTTTTTTTTTTTTTTTTTTTGAGACAGAGTCTTGCTCTGTTGCCCAGGCTAGAGTGCGGTGGCATGATCTCAGCTCACTGCAAGAGAGGGTGTTTTAAATGAAGCCCCAGAGAGCTGAGGAACTCTGAAGAAACCCTGGCATCAACTCTCCTCCACACAGGACCTGTGCCTTCTTGGTGTCACCAGAGACCATCCCAGTGAATGCTTATCTGAGTACACACAGCTCAGCCTCTAGTCTTCAGGAGCAATGGAGAGTAAACCTCTCTAGTCTTGGAGGTTTTGTGGATGGGGAGACAGAACATTGCTAGGTCCTGGTTTGGGGGATGACGCTGGCATCCTTCGGCCCTTCAAGCCCTTATGAAATAAATGTTTCTTGCTACTCAGCCCATGTAGTGGGATTAGAGCTGTGTGTAGTACACAGCCGCAAAGCTTATGTGGGCATTGGGAGGGCAAAAGAGGCACATGTCTTTTTGTAGCCAGTGTAATTGACTTGTTCATATAATCACTTGTTCATCAGCCTTTATTAGCTCCTACTCTGTGCCAGATGGCACCATGCCAGATCCTGGGGCCACAAAATCAAGGACATCTTCAAGGAGTTCACAGTCCAATGTGGGGAGATGGATAAACCAAAGATGACATGCAGCGTGGTGGAGACTGTGTGACATGAAAGCAGTAGGGCTGTGGTGTGGAACTTACGGCCACAAAGCTTTAGGATGGTAGGCTTGAGTTTGAAATGTCATCCCAACCCAGCCACTTACCAGCTTTGACTTTGGGGAAGTTCTTGGTCTGTGTTAGGTAGTTATATACCTTAGCTCATTTATTCCTCAAATCTGTCTAGTGAGGTAAAAATTTTCTCCATTTCGTAGCTGAGGAAATTGAAACTTGGAGAGAGTGAGTAATTTGTCTATGGTCTCTCAGTAAATAAGTGACAGGACCAGGATTCTAGTCCAGGTCTGACTCCAGAGTTCCTGCTCTTCCCATTCTAATAAGGTGACGAGAATGAGTTTTGTCCTTGTTCCCACATGGCCAGGGCCCTCTGAGAAATTAGCTTTGGGACAAAGGGGTTTTGGTTTTGCTTTTAAGCTGCATTAATGGAAGTTTCCTCCTCAGAGCACAGGAGGTGATGGTGCTGCTCTGCACTGGGGAGATAACAGATGGAGCACTGGGGCCCATTCATGGGTCACCCTTTTGAGGGAGATGTGGCTATTTGAGGTCCTTCTGAAGGGTTGACTGTGATGGGCACTGGAAACCTTGTCTCCCAAGCAACAGCTGAATGAACTGGGCATATTTTACATGGAAAAGAGGAGACCCGCAGGGACATGAGGGCTGGCTGCAGATATCTGCAGGGCTGCCACATAGAAGAGTCTCATCCTCTGTGAAAGCTACAGGGAGAAAGGTTTTGGCCCCAGATTTACAATAATAGCTTCTGAAATATTTGGGATGTAGTGAGTTCACTATCATCAGAGGTAATCAAGCATGGGATGGGCCAGGTGTGGTGGCTCACGCCCGTAATCCCAGCACTTTGGGAAGCTGAGGTGGGTGGATCACCTGAGGTCAGGAATTCGAGACCAGCCTGGCCAACATAGTGAAACCTTGTCTCTACTAAAAATACAAAAAAATTAGCTGGGCCTGGTGGTGGGCGCCTGTAATTCCAGCTACTTGAGAGGCTGAGGCAGGAGAATCGCTTGAACCTGGGAGGCAGAGGTTGCAGTGAGCTGAGATCATACCATTGCGCTCCAGCCTGGGCAACAAGAGTGAAACTCTGTCTCAAAGAAAGAAAGAAAGGAAGAAAGAGGGAAGGAAGGAAAGAAGGAAGGCAGGCAGGCAGGCAGTGGAGAATATGGAGGAAAGGCCCTCTGCCATTCCTCTGCCCAGAGTTCCTGACTGTCCCTTGGCTGCTCTGGATGTGGCTGCCAGGGCAGTCCTAAGGAGAGGTTTAGATTGCATCTCTCTCCAAGCCCAGATCTCAACAGGCTCAGGGTTGCATGTTCCCTCAGGTACGGTGGGAGGAACACAAAGTTAGAACCAGAATTAGGAGACCTGTGTTTGGATCCTGGCTTAGCCCCTTATAGCTGCCTGACCCTGGGCAAGACATTTGCCTTCTCTGTGAAAGGGGATCACATCAGTCCCTCCCGTGCAGGTGAGGTAGTGAGTGAGAAAGCACTTTGTTAAGGAGAGAGGGTCCAGACACTGGTTATTAACAGGCACAGTCAACTTCAGGGAGCCTGGCCTTCCACACACTGTCTGAGAAAACTTCACCCAGTGGTGAACCAGGATCTGTTCCATGCCAGGTATTTTAGAGAATGAAATGGATTTTGGCCCTAGGTTTGTCCAGAGCTCTCTGAAATATGTTATCAAATGAGGTTCCTGACAGTAGCAATGAGTAAAAGAATCCCCTGCCCTCAAGGCTAGTTGAGTGTAGGAGGCAGAAAGAGAGTTTGGGACAGGTGTTGAGAAGGGAGGGATCCAGGAAGCCTTCGTGGGGAAAGTGACATTTGAGTTGGGCCTAGACAGAGGCTTCATTATGCAGGAAAAGGAGCAGCTAAAGGTTACAACAGAAGCAAAGAAGCAAACTTGTTTAAAGGGGCGGGGTAAGGAGTTCCTGGGAGGCTGTTTTACATTCCCTTCATTTCTCAAATGAAGATGAGGTCCAGAGACGGGAAGCGGGTTTCCTAGCAGGGATAGGGTGAGCAGAGGTTAGAACCAATGCCCAGCACCTCACCTCGGGCTGTTTTCACCATGCCTCAAGGGTGCATCTCTACTCTGAAGCCATTTCTCCTGGTTCAGCCTCCTGTCAAGCTGTTCTATCTTTGGGAGGAAAAGGAGGGAGCAAAAGTTGTATTTACCAAAGGAGCTGGTTGGGCAGGTCTCCTTTCCGAGGTCAAAGTCAAGGCCAAAGTTGGCCTAGCTGGCTCCTGCGGGGCGGAGCCAGGCCTTGGCTGGCTACCAGGTCGGTGGGGGGAGGGGGATGGGCGGTCAGGGAGTCTTTTGGTTAGGAGGGATCAGTGGTGGGGACTGAGGTTTTTCCAAAGCATTGCCCCTGTGAACAGTGGGCTGAAAAGGTTACAGCCCACACATTCTTTCTCAGGAGATTAGGGCCATGGGAGATTATGGAATACACATGAGGCTGTAGGAGGCCGGCAAATTTCCCATTTGGGGCAATTAATTTGATGGATTGTAAAACAGCTCACTGCTTCCTCTCCCCCTTCCCTGGGCTGGATTGGGCTGGGCAGTAAGACTGGCTGAAGAATGTGCCCGGAAATGCCCTTGCTGGTGTTCTGCAGTACCTGCTTGGACCACCTTATTAAAACCTTCTCTGGGCAGGGGCTGGGCCTGCCCCTTTCCTGCCTCCCTTCCTGGTACAAGGAAGATCACATAGGTGCCATATAAAGCTATGCAGAGCTGATACTTACCTGATTGGGGCCTTTCCAGGATGCTGGTAGAGGTGGGGCTTGTGGTGGAAGCTCTGGTTTATAGATGGGGAAGCTGAGCCCCAGCGGTGAAATCACCTGCCCAAGGTTATGCAGGTTGTTGGTGACAGCTGGGACTCCAGCCAAGTTTCTCTACTCCTGGGCCAGGGCGTCTTCTCCCCACTTGTGTGCTCAAAGTGAAAGTGAAATAAATAGTGATCATTTTTCTGGTTTCTCTCCCCTGACTTCCTCCTTGTCTCCAGCCAGTCAGTAGGGTCCCTGCTTTGCTGACTGTGCAAGGTGTGACATGGTTCCGCTGGCATCTCCCCAGCAGCCTTGCAGCATTCCCAGGAGGGCTCTGGTGCGGCTGCACTTTTCTTAGGTACTCAAAATGTGTTTGGGCTTGTTGGATGCCTCCCTTCTCCATGGGGTCTTGCACCTGTGATTTGTAACAGATTCTTGTGATTAGTCCTTTCTCTGGTGTCTCCTAAAGACCCCACCCTCAGCAACTCATACCTGTAGTAGTGCAGATGGTTCTGACTGGTTTTCCTACCTCCATCCTGTTCGCCCTACAGGGGCCCAAAGACCTCATCCTGATGTGCTTCCTGATGAGGGCCTTCAGAGGTGTCCTGACTTGGGCTTCTCTTCCTGTGTCTGTGTCCTGTTAAAGCACACCATTACCCTCTGGCCTGAACGCACTCCATGACATCATCAGCTGTAGCACTCTCTTGCTTCTGTGTCTTTGCTTTTGCAGGAATGCCCCCTTCCATCCAGGTAATTCCTATGCGTCCTTTAAGACTCAGGTGTTACCTGGGGAGCCATCACTGGCCACCCGCCATCAAGGGTTTGTGACATCCCTCGTTTGTGCTTTCATTGATTTAATTAGCAGTGCTTTCATTCATTTGTTATGTACTGAGAAGCTTTTCTGAGCCTGACAGTGTTGTACTGAGGAGTACAGTAGTGAACAAAAGGAGGGTGCCTGTGGGCGTGGAGCTTGCATGCTAGCATCCTCTGTTGCTACATATCACCCCAGTCTCTGTGCTAATGTCTCTCTGTGTCTCCCTCATTAGCCTTTTAATTATCTTCATGTTTGATTCATTCACATATCTGTCCCCAGTATTCATTCACATATCTGTCCTCAGTACTCAGGTATCAAGTAACAAGCACAGTGTTTCTTCAAGCAAGAAAACAAATTGTTAATGCTGAATGAAAGGATGGATAAGCTGTTCCGCCTTCCTTGCCTGTCTTTAACTGTCTAGCTGTTGTGTGTGACTGTCCCCACCCCACCCCAAGAACTCTTTTGCCCCTTGCACTCTTGGCACTGCATTTGCTGCTCACATGACTGTCCTCCTTCATGTTACACCTTTTTGTGTCTACATCTCTCTCACATTGTTGTAAATTTCTTCAAGGCAGGGTCCGTTCTAGTTCAATTTTGTGTACCTGGAATTTCTATACTTGACATTAGCCAAAAGGTTGACAAGTAAGTGTACTTGGAATTTCTGCCTGTCCTCACATTCAGTAAAATGAACAGCAATTCACAAAGCAATGTGTAAAGAAATCAAAATGTGAAGACACACTAGGTACCTAGGAGTGGGTTTATTCACAGATGTGTGGCGGGCACCTGCATGCCAACCCTGGGCCAGGTGCTGGGCATTCTTAGATGAATGAGGCAGAGGCATCTGCCTCAAGGGCTTCTCAAGGTTTCTTTCTTTGAGGAAGGGTGAGGAGATGCCCAGCCCACTGGCACCCAAGACACTTGTGGTATAGGATGTCTGGATCCTTCCTTTTGGTGAAAGAAGATGCCATCTCAGAGTTAAGGGGGCTGTAAGACCTCAATTTTAATTCCACTTCTGTTGCTTGCCAGCTGTGTGACCTTGGACAAATGAGTCAACTTTTCTGAGCTTCAATTTCCACATCTGTAGTCAGTAGCTGGTAAGAACACCTACCTTGTAGGGTCATTCATTCCTTTATTGAATGAATATTTATTGAGTTCCTACTTGGAGCCAGACATTGTTCTAAATGCTGGGATGGGATAGTGAACAAAATCAATAAAGGTCTCTGCCCTCATGGAGCTTACATATTAGCAGGAGGGAAAGACAGCAAATGAAATGGTTAAAATATATAGTATCAGAGGATGGTTAAGTGCTGTGGAGAAAAATCAGCAGGAAAAGGCGACAGGAGGCCTGGGTGTGAGAGTGGAATGGTCAGAAGAGGCCTCTGTGTGGAGATGATATTTGGGTAGAGATCTGATCAAGCCATATAGGGCATGACATGCCATGATGAGGAAACAGCAGGGAGGCCAGAGTGGCTGGAGCTCAGGGAGTAGGAGTTGAGATTGGAGAGGTGCAGGTCTTTGACTTGGGCTTTCACCCTAAGTTGGGAGAGAATTCACTGGACATCTTTGAACAATGGAAGGCTTTGAACAGAGATGTGGCATGATCTGCCTTTTGCTTTAGAATAAGGATAATTATTCTAAATATTTATTCTAAATATTCTAATTATTCTAAATACTTATTCTAAATATACTAATTATTTAGGATAGTATTCTAAAATATCCTTATTCTAAAGAAAAGTCAGATCATGCCATTCCTTTGTTAAATTATGGTTGTTGTACATAGAATAGACTGATTAAAGATAATATAGGTAGCATGTTTAACACAGTACCTGGTATGAAATAAGCCCTCCTTAAATGGTAGTTTTGTTCTTCATGATAATATTATTTTTAAATTCTTTTTATTGTTTATTATTTTTTGAGACAGGGTCTCACTCTGTTGCCCAGGCTGGAGTACAGTGGTGCGATCATGGCTCACTGCAGCCTCGACCTCCCGGGCTCAAGTGACCCTCTCACCTAAGCCTCCTGAGTAGCTGGGGCCACAAGTGTATGCCACCATGCCTGGCTAATTGTTAAAATTTTTTTGCAGAGACAGGGTCTTGCCATGTTGCCCAGGCTGGGGTAATGTTATTAAAGATGGACCTGGGTGCCTGCTAGTCTTGGCCTGGGATCTCATTCCACCTACCTTCTGCCCTTTTGGGAGCTACAGCGTCCAGGGTGCCTTCTCCCTGAGGTGGACAGTGATGAGTCTTGGGCTTGGGAATAAGCAGGGATAAGAAGGTGACTGATTCTTTGGCTGTTCCTGCCTGGATCTTCTGTTCAGTAGTCATGGTGAGGCATGGTGGTGGTGCGGGAGTGGAGACAGGAGAAGAGTCTTGGCCTCCACAAACCCAGACTGGGCAGATCAATCTGGAGGCCAGAAGCTGCCAGTAAATGAGAAATGCCACATCAGCTGCCCCATGGAATTCTGCTTTTCCCATCTGGTTGCCAGGGTTCCCAGGAGGTGCTGCAGCTGTACCCCAGAGCTTCACTGTGGGCATCCCTCCTCAGTGCCTCCCTCCATCCCTGGAATCTGAGGCCTTTATGGAAAGGTCTCAAGCCTCTCACATAGTCTGATGTGGTTTGCCTATTCACCTGATATAGAGACTCCTTCGACGGCAGTGCTGACCAAACTGCTTCTGCTCCATGACTTTGGATAACGGAGAGTTCACTGCCTCACGAGGGAGCCCCTCCTGTAATTGTCACATTCTCATTGGTAGGAAGTTCCATTTCAGGTTGAGCTGAAATCTTCTCTGCTCTGATTTCCCCCACTGCTTTTGGTTCTGAAATAAGAGGGGGTCAGTTATAGTCCTCTCCACCCTACCCATCCCCTATGCTACCTCCACGAAGGAAAGGTTTACTGGTGTCCCAAGAGGCTCTGTTCAGCTCTTGCTCTGTTACTCAGTCGGATCATCTGGTATGAGGCCCAGGAAAGCTTAATAGAGCACATGATGCTTGAGTGGGGTCCTGAAGGGTGAGGGGTGAGCCAGGTCAGGAAGGGAAGAAAGGCCTTTGAGTCAGAAGGTAAGGCAGTGTCTTGAAATAGTGTGTGGAGTCCAGGAATCCTAGATAGTTCAGTATCTCTGGAGTAGTTGGGAGTTTCTCTCTCTCTCTCTCTGTCTCTCTGTCTCTCTCTCTCTCTCTCTCTCTCTCTGTGTGTGTGTGTAAGGGATAGTGAGGGAGGTGAAGTCTGAGCGGTAAGAGAGGTAGACCCGAGCCAAAACATGGAGGGCCACCTGTGCCTGGGTCAGGTCATGGACACAGGTGCCAGAGGTCAGAGAGCTACACAGGAGGATACACAGTTTGTTTGGGGCTCCGGTACCATGGGTTTCACACTGGCCTAGAGCTGATGAATGGCTTTCTGAGCACCACTTCCTGCTTTGGTTTAGGGTTCCCGATTAAACCTGTCTTTGAGATCTCTAGAGCGGGACACAGACAGTAAGCACTTTGAATGTGCCAGTCACCCTGGACATTCTGTTTCTGGGCTCAGCACTGGATGAGCCAGGCTTTAGGCCCTTGCACCCCTTTCCTGGGTTGGGGTAGGGGCCAGATGCTGTAGCCAGGGGCGGCTGGCTGGCCTCAAGCTTGCCTGTGTCCCAGAGTTGGCTGGACACACAGGCCTGTCTCTGCCCTGCAGGGTTTCTGATTTATGCAGGGAGTCTGCATTAACAGTGACCTAGACTCAAGCCCTTGGCCAAATTCTTTGGGCATAAAGCTTTTCCAAAGGGGCTTGGGGCCCTTCCAAGGCATTAACAGTTTGTTTTTGCCCCATTCAGATATCTATTTGTATCTGATTTTTATATATTCCCTAAAGTACTTTCCCAGCTTCCTGGGGGAGACTTGTTCCTCCCAGCCTGGCCAGATCATTGGGAACCTTCTGGCAGACCTGCCTCACACAGCTGGCATATGGAGTGTCCTCTCACCACTGTCTGTCCTTCCCAGTGTCTTGCATGCCGAAGGGCCGGGCCGAGGGTGGAGTGGGGCTTTTTGTTTTGTTTTTAAATAAGGGCAACGTGGGTAAACAGAGCAGTGTTTCTGGTGCCTTCGGGGAGGGCCAGGACCCTACATTCCGGCTCCATGACGACAGCGTGTTTGGTTGCCACTTGCTGGGCTGTGGGCAGCAGCAGTTCAGACGGAGACAATGGTGGCTCTGTTGAAATGCTGCTGCTGGGCTCCAGCAGAATGCATTTTAATTGGACATTTTCCACCCTGGAATCTGTGGGGATCTGGTGGCCCACTCCTCCTCGTTCCTTCATTTTTCTCTTTGCAACTCCAGAGCCAAATTCTTGCAGCTCCTTCTCCCCTGCCCCCCAACCCCATCTACTATTAGCAGCCTCTTGGGGGAAAATGGTGTTTCTAGCCAGGGCATGGTTTGCATTGGGCTGACTGGCAATAGTGAGAGAAAGGGAGGGGGTAGCAGGCTGGAGAGGCTGGGAGACATCCTGTAGCCTGGTCTGGAGCATCACTGAGGGGCGAAGAGCAGCAGGTGTTCCAGAAAGCTCCTCTCTTCTGTGGACCAGGGTGGTCAGGAACACTGGCTCTGAAGTCAGGCCAACTGGGTTGGAATCCTGGTGGTAGCACTGCCAGCTGAAACTCTCTGTGCCTCAGTTTTCTTATCTGCAAATTGGGGATAATACTAGTATCTACTCATAGAATCATTGTGAGAATTAAATAAAGTTAACATATACGAAGTGCTCAGGATAATCATACCTGGCATATAGTAAATACCTGATAAGGGCCTTCATCACTATATTTTGTCATTTTAATCTTATGTCCTGATCATCAATATTCCATTCCTTGTAAGGGCCTCATCTGAGACTGCAGGAGGAACAGAACAACACTCTTTCTAAAATGTACATTTGCTTTTGTCACTCCCTGTCCTAGACAGCCTCAGTGAGTCCCCATTGACCTCTCTGCATAAAGAGAAGGGACTTAAGTTTATTGAAGGTATCAAAGGCCTACTATGTGCTCAGCATAAGGTACTTGGTGTTCTTTTAGATTAGCTCCAAAGTGGACACTGATATGTGAGACCCTTCATCATTGGGTCCTATCTTGCTGTTTTTTGTTTTTTTTTTTTTTTGAGATGAAGTTTTGCTCTTGTTGCCCAGGCTGGAGTGCAGTGGTGCCATCTCGGCTCACGGCAACCTCCACCTCCCGGGTTCAAGTGATTCTCCTGCCTCAGCCTCCTGAGTAGCTGGGATTACAGGTGCACACCACCACGCCCAGCTAATTTTTTGTATTTTTAGTAGAGATGGGGTTTCTTCATGTTGGCCAGGCTGGTCTCAACTCCTGACCTCAGGTGATCCATCCACCTTGGCCTCCCAAAGTGCAGGGATTTTAGGCGTGAGCCACTGTACCTGCCCATCTTGCTGGTTTTTTATTCCCCTACCCCCCCCAAACCAAACCAAAGAAAAATGTAACTACCTCAAAGAACTGCATGTTCTTCTCTGATGTCTCGTCTGCTTTCATCCTCCATGCCTTACTGAGCATTCTGCCTTCCGCTAGGATTGCCCTGTGGAAGGCGGCTGTGGATCCAGGAAAACAGAGTGGACTGGGGAGTGTCTGGGGATTTCCTTACCATTCTTCCCCATGGGCCAGCCTGTGGAGAGCCCGCTTGCCAGGCTCTCTCTGTGGGACCAGCTCTGGTTTGAATCCTGGCTCCACCACTAACTGTGTGGCCCTAGACATGACCTCAGACTAGTGTCTGTCTCATAGGCTTATTGATGAGATAATCCACACAAAGCCTTGAGTACAGTGTCTGACATGCTGCGAGTGCTCAACAGACGCTAGCTGTTCTTGCTATTGCGATTCTTCCCATGTTCTGTTTGGAATGTCTATCTTTCTAGACTCAATGCTGAACTGAGTTTCTTTGAAGGAAACAAGCACTGAAGAGGATCCATGGATCAGGGAGGTCTAAGTAGGGGTTCCTTTGTTCTGTCTTGCACTTCCTGTGGCTGTTGGTCATTGCTGTGGGCCGTAGCCATTTCTGCCTCCCTCTAGTCTGCCTGTGGCAGGACCCCTTGCTTCTCAGCCATTGACTGTACCTCCCAGTGTGGCCACTCCTTGTGGGATAGCTGGGGGTAGACACAGATTAGCCTTACAAGCTGTGGAGACCCAGCCTGTGTACACAGACCTAGTTGCTTATGATGGACTTGCCTGTGAGTTAATCAGTCACTAGATAGCCAAATGAGGAGAAATATTGGTAGACCAAAGAGAATTGCTGTGATTCGAGATTAGCCAGAGAAACCAATCTCTATAAAAGAAGGAGGAAATATGTCTTTTTTTTTGTTTTAATCTTGGTGACTTTGTAGGGCCAAATTCTCAAAGTTTGAGTATTTCACAAATATATCTCCATTGAAAACAACGAAAATGCTAAAAGCCTTTAGAAAGAGTTGGGGAAAAAAGAATGGAAAGTTTTAGTTTCAGGGAGCTATGGTGATACATGGTTTATGCCACCTCAGTTCCCCTATTATTGGGTTTAATAGTCAGGAGAGCTAGGGCATCATCCTGGTTCTGTCACTAACTGACTGTGTGACCTTGAGCAAGGTGGACCTCAGATCCCATGTCTATAAAATGGGAATAACTGTCTTACCCTGAAGGTGGGGTTGGAGCTTTGCTCTGAAGGTGATGGGAGTGGAGGTGGAATGATTTGAGGCACTCGAGTAAAGAATCAGGTTGGGAGGCTGGACGTGGTGGCTCGCGCCTGTAATCCCAGCACTCTGGGAGGCTCAGGCAGGCGGATCACAAGGTCAGGAGTTCAAGACCAGCCTGGCCTACATGGGGAAATCCTGTCTCTACTAAAAATACAAAAAATTAGCCGGGCGTGGTGGTCCGTGCCTGTAGTCCCAGCTACTCGGGAGGCAGGAGAATTGCTTGAACTTGAGAGGCGGAGGTTGCAGTGAGCCAAGATTGTGCCACTGCACTCCAGCCTGGGCAGCAGAGCAAGACTCTGTCTCAAAAACAAAACAACAACAACAAAAAATCAGGTTGGTTTTTTACAAATCTTGTTTTTTACAAATCTTTACAAATCTTGTTCTGGTGGCCGGGGAGGGAGACCTGTAAGAGGACCCCTGTGACCGTAAAATGAGAGATGATACAGGCCTGAACTGCAGCAGGGTGTGGGCGTGGGAGATAAGGGGAGGCATATTTGTATGGGTACTTGTGTGTATTTATATGTATATGCTTTGGGAAAGGGTAAACTCTGTATATGCACATTGGATAATTTCATTGCTTATTGAGGTAATCAAAAGTACAGACACCCAGCAGTTCCATCACTATGGTGACTCCATCCTTCCAGAGTAGTAGGTAGACAAGTTGCAAAAGTATACATACAGGGATGTTCATTGCAACTTGTTTGTAATACTAAGAAATTGCGAACAACCTAACTGGCCATCCATTAGGAACTTGTTAATGAAATTTCGGTACCATCCAACTATTAAATGATGCTGCAGATCTATGTTTCTGAATACAGTAAGATACTCACATACATCAAATGAAAGAATGGAAAACCACACGTGCAGCATCTAGCCTGCTACCACTTTGCCATTATTCTCTGTGATTCTAAAGCCCATCATGATTGGGTTTGCTCAGGCCTGCTATACCTCTTTCCCTGTGATTGACTTTCTCTCTCTTGTTACTCATATAACTGTTTTGCATCAGGTCTCTGTGAACAAGGACCATGCCTTGCTTTTGTTTCCTTCAAGCAATAGGAGTAGGTGGCCACTAATTACTGCAGAATTTAATTGAGGGACGTGAACAAAAGGCCTCGTTATCAGCATTAAGTGATATTAAGCTGTAGGCTGATTCTCCCTCTCTTACAAAATAGAAACTGTGTCTGGCCCATAAAGGGGCTTTTAAACCAAAGTTGTGTTAACAAAGACCTCTTCCAGAGACCTCCCTGCTTGAGGAGAGCTGGAGTAAATTCAGGCTTTGTTTCCTCTATCTTAGGGAGCCAGCTGGAGGTGAGGGGAGATGAGGTGTGTCTGCCGTCCAACCGGTTTTCATGCACAAGATCTCTGCCAGTGGTTTTTTGTTGGAATGGCAAAAGGGGAGGGAAAGCCTTGCCTCAAGTCTGCTGGGTGCTGGGCCCCGATGTTGTCTTGTTTCTTCCTCACAGCAGACCGAAGATGAGGGAAATACTCTACCTCATTTTACAGACAAGGATACCAAGGCTCAGAGAGGTTGAATAACTTGTTTAAGTTGCCCAGCTAGGAACTGACAAAGCGAGGATTTGACCATGCTATGTGCCTTGTTCTAGTTACCAAGGATCTTAGAGCAGCTACTGGGCCACAGTCTGGGGAGTTAGACACAGTTGTTGTGTAGGTTTGGCACTGGGGTGATGGGAGAGGGGTGGGAGGCGCTGAGTTGGGGCAGGATGGGCGTTAACCAGCTAGGTATTTATTTCATATCTGCTGTGTAAACAGCATGGTGCTGGACACTGAGGGTGTATGGAGAAGAGAGTGACACCGTCCTTGTCTATTTAACCATCTGGTTGAAGTCATTCATTCTTATCTAAAGAGATACAGCAGGGGATGGGGAGGGATACATAGCGGCATAGAAAACGAGAGGCAGAGGAAGTCTGAAAAGGTGCAGCTAGCAGGACTGACGTGGGTGGGGAAGATTTCATTGAGGAGGGAGAGGTGTGAGCAATGTGTGACAGTGGAAGGTCTGGGCTGAAGTGAGGGCTTTTGAAGGTGAGAAGTGGGAGCCTGTTTGGAAAGGGAAGGAGGTAGGTGATTGGGAGGCCTTGGGCAGTGGATCGAGGAGTTCTGTCTGATTCTCTGAGTAATTAGGAGCTGTCATAAGCTTTTGAACAAGGAGTTAACATGGTGGGAAACAGTTTGAGGGTGATTCTTCTGGCTGTGGTTTGTCTAAAGTGTAGAGTGGTGGAGGGAGGTTTATCCATCTGCAAGATTAGTAGTGAGAGGGATAGGGATGCCCTGGCTGAGGTGCACTGGGGGATCTCAGGTCTTGGCTTGGACAGTGTGGTGGTAGGAAGAAACAGATAGCTGTGTGTGCTGTGTCCTGGAGTGTAACTGCACACTGCCAGGTGCCCAACTTGAATGGCTGGCATGCAAGCATACGTGTATGCATCCATTCAGCAATTATTTATTGAGTGCCTAGCACGGCACATGAGCTAGGCTTATGGTAGTGAGCTAAGCAGGCATGATCCCCCACTTTGGGTCTGGCTTTGAAAATAAATGTCATGTGAGACCAAAAAAATGACAGGAAGACATCTGAACTACACTAATTAAACAGTTTGTTCCATACCTTGGTTGTGCCACTAGAAGGAAAGCATTACTTCTCTTTGCAGAGGTGTGGTCTTACAGAGGAAGGTCTGGGACAGATCTCACCTAGAGAGCTGGGGATTTTAGATAGCAGCTAGTCCAACCCACTTCATAAGAGGGAAGTTAAATGGGGCCTCACAGAAGTTGGGGAAATTCCTTCAAGTTGTGCGGCATATTGCTGTGTCTCTGTGCTTGTTAGCATTCTGCCCCCATACCACACTGGCTCTGCGCTGTGGCTGAGCCAGCCTTTCTAGCCTGTTTTCTCCCCTTGAGTGAGGGAAGTGGGGAGCTGGAGGAAACAAGGGGAATAGGGTAGACTATTAGAAATTGAATAAGAAAACCATTTTAAATAGGGCAAACCACAGAGGAGCACTCTCCCTTCTTCTGTGGGCTAGTGAGGCCCCCACATCAGAATTTCAAAGAGACATTGCATGGCCTCTGATGTTTGCCAATTTCCCAAAGTTCATAGCTTACTCCCAGGCCTTATTTCTGAAGGCCCAGGTGGTGGGGACCAAGATGTCACTCACTCTAAAATGCCAAATACCCTGAGAAATTCCAGAGGCTTTCTTTTTGAGCCTTGGGGCTCTGGCCAAATAGCTCCTGGTATGATTGCAGCCTCAGATCCATTGATGAGTACCTATGCCTGGCAAGGGCTGGGCCAAAAGGGGCCAGAGGGATGCAGACCATTCATGAATGCAGCCCCTTCCTGAGGTGGGGGCCAGCTGGCCCACAAGCAGCTGTGCTGAGCCTCTGAATAATGTGAGTCCTAGAATGGAGACCCACACACACTACTTTGCTAGCTGAGAGAAGAATGTGATTGTGGCTGGAAGCGTTAAAGGTGGCAAAATTGGGGCTTTACTTCAAGCATTTAAAAAAGTTATAAAGTTATTTATATTTACTGTTGTAAATTGAGGCAATGCAGACAAGTAACAAGAAGAAAATAAAAATTCCATGTAATCCTATCACCCAGAGATAATCCCTGTTAACATTTTGTTGTCTATCTCTGTGTATCTATATATTTATATGTGTGTTTTAACAAAAGTGGGATGATATATAATTTTGTATTTTCTCACTTAACTATGTAGTTATCTCTGTTGGAATCCATTGGGGATTGGTTCCAGGAGCCCCCACAGATAGCAAAATCAGTGGATGCTCAAGTTTCTTACGGTGGGCTTCCATATCCATGGGTTCTCTGACATGGAACCCATGGATATGGAGAGCCGACTGTGTATTTGAAAAAATGTACGTGCCCTTAATTTATGTTTATCTCATAAGTTTTAGTGATTGTATACGATTTCATTATATAGTTGAATTATGATTTACTTAGCCAGTAATGGATAAGATTTTTTGGAGTTGTTTTCCAAAAGGGAGTATCTTTACTATGGTAACTGATCACAAAATAAATGCATGCTTATGTTGAATTTTTAAAAAAGCCAATCTCAAAAGGTTATATAGTATATTATTTCATTTATAAAAAATTCTTGAAATGACAAAATTATAGTAATGGAGAACAGATCAGCGGAAGACTTAGAAGAGAGTAAATTTCTTTGAAGTGGTGGAACCGTCCTGTGTCCTGATTTTGGTGTTGCACACATGAATATATGCATGTGATAAAATGTCACAGAACTGTACATATATACATAGTATATATAAAAACCTGTGAAATCTCTGTGAGGTCTGTAGTTTAGTTAATAGTATTACCATGTCAATTTTTCTGTTTTTGACAATTGCACTACAGTAATGTAACATGTTATCACTGAGGGAAGCTGGCTGATGGGTACACAAGAATTCTCTGAACAATTTTTTTTGTTTGTTTTTTGGAGGCGGGGTCTCCCTTTGTCACCTGAGCTGGGGTGTAGTGGCACAATCATGGCTTGCTGCAGCCTCGACCTCCCTGGGCTCAGGTAATCCTCCCACCTGAGAATCTTACCCACGTGGCTGGGATGACAGGCGTGCGCCACCACATCTGGCTTGAACTATTTTTAAATTTTTAAGTGAGTCTTAAATTTTCTTTGAGTAGAAAGTTTAAAACAAATAAAACTGTGCTTGTTGAATAACATTGACACTGCAAAAAGTTTGTGATGATAAAGAAGAACCCTTTGGTGGAAGGTGGGAGAGCGGTCATGCAGGCTCAAGACAACAGCAGGAATGTCCTGGGGGTGTCCAAGAGTGACCTGGACTGGGCTGGTCCACAGGGAGGAAGTGGGTGATGTGGCAGAAGTGGATAGTCACCCAGATTGAGCAGGGCCTTTCATGTTTGATACTCACAGTGGATGGGGAGGAAAACTCCGGAGGGAGACTCAGGTTGGAGGGCAGAGTGGTGACAGGGAAGGGCATGGACTTTGAGGGCAGACAGGGTGGGCTGAAAGCACAGGGCCCATCATGGGAAGCAGCTGCTCAGTCTAAGTCCCTGTCCCTCACTGATCCCCAGGCCTCACCTGCAGTTGAATGAGAATCTTCAGGTTGGTCCCTGGCAGTATTTTCCTTTAAGCCCCCAAGTGATTTTAATGGGCAGCCAGGGTTGAGAACCATGTGGTTAGACTCTTTCACACCATGATTCAGCACAGTGCATGGCCTTTAAAAGGACCATGAGTTTGAGAAGTGGGAGCCTGTTTGGAAAGGGAAGGAGGCAGGTGGTCAGGAAGCCTTGGGCACTGGATCGAGGAGTTCTGTCTGATTCTCTGAGTAATGAGGAGCTATTGTAAGCTTTTGAACAAGGAGTTGACATGGTGGGAAAGTTTGAGGGTGATTCTTCTGGCCATGGTTTGTTTAAAGTGTAGAGTGGTGGAGGGAGAGAGGGGGAGGATACCTCATTTTTCTAGAAAGTTTACCCATCCAAGAGAAACTTCTCACCTCTGCTGCCATCAGGGGAGAGTTTGAGGCAGTTGCATGGTGGTGTGAAGGCAGTCAATCTGGGAGCCCTGTGCGGTGGTTCCTGCCAAGTCTGATGTCTTTGTGTTGGTGGCCCTTTAGTTGGGATTCTGGCTTCCACATCACCTCTTTACCTTGTGTGGAGCATGATTTGAACAGTGCGGTGATGGCTTTCTAGTGGCCCATGTTCTTGCCCATCTGGAGGGAAGATGGGGCTGGAAGGCACTGTAAGAGGGCTGATCTGGGGCTTGGCAAGTGCCTGGTGGGATCAGAGGGAGACCATGAAGTACATAAAAGTACACATCCAGGCACTTTTTGGGTCATATGGTGCTTTCCAACGTGGGCCTACCCAGTCTTCACAATAAACCTGTAAGGCAGATGGGCCAGAAATGGAGAAAAAGGGAAATAGAAGGTCTTTGATTCAAGGAAGGAGCAAGCAAGAGTCAAGCCTCTCTCTTTTGACTATTAGTCCACTTTCTTTTTAAAAAACCACCTAGGTCCATGGATTTTTCTGGAGGCCTTGGGGCTTATGCCTCTTTAGGAAACACTTTGTTTTATTAATGCAAAGTGTATGGTTACTGGCCAGAGGTGTCTGGTTTTTTAGGCATTTATGAAAATCCAGCTGCTGAGTCACAGCACATGTATAATTGTATTGGTGAGTTAACGGCTATTTATGTTCGGAGGTGTTTGGCAAACAAGGAGGCAAGATTTTAAAATATGTTTTGACCAGGCGCAGTGGCTCACACCTGTAATCCCAGCACTTTGGGAAGCTGAGGCAGGAGGATTGTTGGAGCTCAGGAGTTTAAGACCAGCCTGGACAACATGACAAAACCCCATCTGTACAAAAAATACAAAAATTAGCTGAGCATGGTGGTGTGTGCTTGTAGTCCCAGCTACTTGGGAGGCTGAGGTGGAGGATCAGTTGAGCCTGGGAGGTTGAAGCTGCAGTGAGTTAGGATCATGCCACTGCACTCCAGCCTGGGAGACAGAGTGAGACCCTGTCTCAAAAACTTAAAATAAATTTGCTGGACATGGTGGCTTATGCCTGTAATCCTGGCCCTTTGGGAGGCCGAAGTGGGTGGATCACTTGAGGCCAGGAGTTCAAGACCAGCTGGCCAACATGATAAAACCTTGTCTCTAATAAAAATACAAAAATTAGCCAGGTGTGGTGACACATGCCTGTAATCATAGCTGCTTGGGAGACTGAGGCATGAGAATTGCTTGAACCCAGGAGGCAGAGGTTGCAGTAAGCTGAGATGGTGCCACTATACTCCAGCCTAGAGGACAGAGTGAGACCCTGTCTCAATAAAAAGGAAAATGATAAGAGTCCTTAATGACATCTGTGAAAATATCCCTTGACCTAAAAATAAAAAAAGATATTTAAAAAAACTATAAAAGAAAAAATAAAAATAGAATAAAAATGTTTTTCTCTGTATTTGTACCCAGATAATACTTCAAATATGTATCTCCTGCCCTGGCCTTTCTTGGGTTCCAGAGACACATTTAACAAAACCCCAAATACTCAACTAAACTTGGATATGTGCCTGGCACCTGTGTGGTAATAGTAATAGTGGTTGTGGTCGTAATAACAGCTTACATTATTGAGCGTATCCTACAGTTCAGCACTTGGAACTCACCTAACCTGGAAAGGGTGCTGAAGAGATTAAATATTTGTATTTCAGAAACCAAACCAAACAAAAAACTTTTGCCACTCATTAGCTAAATTAGTCATGATACCTCTGTACAGTGGATTATTATGCATCTATTAAAAATGGTGCTGTGAAATATTAACTAAGGACATGGAAACTGTTCCCCGTACATTAGTAGATAAAAGAAAATTATGAAACAGACTGGAATTTGGAGGTTCTCAATGAATGTTTAAATCCACTTACATACAAAGCTATATTGTCACTCTCCTCCTTTTATTGGTGAAGAAATTGACTTGTGTAAAGGTCATGCAGAATTTTAGATCTGGGTTTTTTGAATTAAGACTGAAGTGCTTTCTTTATGATACTCATCTGTTTCTGTCTGTTAAAAACACAGTAAGATATTCTGTAATCAAGGACTCATTGCTATGTTCAGATCAGAAAAGTCCGGGAGACCTTATTTGACACCCACATTGCTTTGTTTGCCATAGCTCTTTACAGTTGATAAAGCACTTTAAAGCATATATAACTTTTTCTGATTTTAAAAGATGACATATTTATTGTATAATTAGGAAGGCAGAGAAAAGCCCCAAGAAGGAAAAAGTATTCATAATCCTGTAGGTTTAATTACTATTAACATTTGTTTCTTCCTGTCTTTTCTCATTGCAAATATAAATTTTATAAAGTTAGGATCATGTTGTACATATAATTTTGATTCTTGCTTCCTTAACTAATCTGTTATAGACACTTAATTATTTTTCTACAATGTGATTTCCAGTTGTTGCACAGTATCTAGTTTTTTTTTTTTTTTTTTTTTTTTTGAGACACAGTCTCACTTTATTGCCCAGGCTGGAGTGAAGTGGCACGATGTTGGCTCACTGCAACCTCTGCTGCCTAGGTTCAAGCAATTTTGCTGCCTCAGCCTCCTGAGTAGCTGGGGCTATAGATGCGTGCCACCACGCCTGGCTAATTTTTTGTATTTTTAGTAGAGACAGTGTTTTACCATGTTAGCCAGGATGGTCTCGATCTCCTGACCTCCCAAAGTGTTGGGATTACAGGTGTGAGTCACCACGTCCAGCAAGTATCTGATTTTTATAATTGATCCTCAATTGTTGGACATTAGGTTTCCAGTTTTTTTCTTTATTATGAACAATGCTGTCATAAACACCCTTGTCTTTATAACCATCTCCGGTTGTTTTTTTCAAGATAAATTCAAAATACATATATATATATATATCTTTACCTTTTGAGACAAGGTCTCATTCTGTTGCCCAGGCTGGAGTGCAGTGGTGTGAGTATGGCTCACTGCAACCTAGACCTCTTGGGCTCAAGCAATCTTCCTGCCTCAACCTCCCTAGTATCTGGGACTACAGGCACACACCACCACATCTGACTTTTTTTTTTTTTTTTTTTTAATTTTTTACAGAGATAAGGTCTCACTTTGTTGCACAGGCTGGTCTTGAACTCCTGGACTGAAGCAATTCTCCCTGCCTCAGCCTTCCAAAGTACTAGTATTACAGGAGTGAGCCACTGTGCTCAGCCTGCATTTTCTCTTTTGATCCTTAAAATAACAGCATGAAGCTGGTAGGGAGGATTATTATCCCCATTATACAGATTGGAAACTGAGGCTTGTAGAAGTTGCCATTTGCTCAAGATAAGAAATGACTTTGGAGTGAGAAAGGGAATTGCTTTACTCCAGTGAGTCTGGGGAAGTGGAGTAGGAGGTAGGTTCAGATTCATCTGTTTTGTTGTATTATTCAAAGTTCTGAGAAAACCCCTTTCTGTAACCTCTGCCAATGTCCTGGGTCTGTCCTCTGTCCCCACATAGAACAAGTTTTCACCTTTTAAGTGTCTGAAGAGGCTCCTACGTGGCCCTATGTGTTTTCCTTTCCAAGTTCAATCATCCTTGTTCCCTCATGAAACATGGCTTTTAGTTTACTTGTTGTCTTTGACGTCACTCTGGGCATATTCCCCTTTAGCTGTAATCCTCTTATAGTGTATGTACTAGTAAGCTCTTCATGTGGAAATGACAGAAACCCAACTTAAACTAGCTTCAAGAGAAAAGGAAAGCTATTGGCACCAGTACCTGGGAACTCCCAGTGTAATCCTGACCTGGCCTTGGTGCTGTTGGACTCTGATGCTCAAAGGGCATTTTAGGGGCCTTGCCTTCTCCATCTTTCAAGTCTGCTAACCCTTTTGTCAAGGAAGAGAAATGCTCATTCTCCCAGGAGCTATACATCTCTTCTTAGGGGAGATTATGATCCCTACTTGGAACATGGGCCGTCCTAGGGGTAGAGCGTGGTGGCTGACAGTTGCAGCATGACAATGTGGGAGGTGTGACTTCTGTCAGTGAAGGGATGCATATCAGCAACACATGTCCATCATATTGCAACATGTAGAATTGGTGACCGGCCAGCTCAGAATAGCATGGGACCATCATCTGTCTTTTCCTCAATATCATACTTTAATTAATTCAACCTAAAATAAAAATAGGTTAACTATTAAGATGTAATCATATACATCAAGCGCTGCTGCCCAGCCTCTTTCTTTCCTCTTAAACTGTTGATCTCAAATTTAGGCCTTTAAGCTTATCCCTGTTAGATTCCATATGGCTGTGTTGGGTCCAGGGAATCAGCTTGCTAAGATCTTTTAGCTCTAATTCTGTCATCTGACTTCCTGCTTCTCCTTCATAGCTGAAGCACTCTGCAGTCAGATGGTATGATGCAACTGACATTTGGGAGTGGTAGAGATGGGAGATGGGAAAGTGAGACAGCTCCAGGCAGTCAGTTGCATCAAAAGAGCCAGCATCTTCTCTGACCTCCTCCCCTACACCTTAAAACCCCTTCAGTTTCCTTTGCATGGCCCATAAGTTCAGCCTTCTGGGTTCATGTTATATTAAAGGTCACCAGGAAGGACATCACACATTCTGCTTTTTTACTGAGGCCCTAAATGGACTTAAGTAGGAAGGACCTAGGTTAGACATTAAGAACTTCTTGGCATAGGTGGGTATGGGGGGCATATTAGAGAAAGCAGTAGTAGATCCGTTTCTGGAGGCTGTCAGGCACTAGCATGTTCCTGAGGAGTCTGCAGTGTATAGAGTGTCAAGCGGGGCATGGGAAATCCCTATAAGCCTTGTTGAGTTTGCAGGCCTATCATGCCAGCCATTGCATGCAAGCGCTCTTGGTGGTGGGGGAGTCATGGGTGTGCTGGATGGCTTTGGCCTCCATTGCTCTATTGAAGACTCCAAATCGTGTTGTTCAGCTGCAAAAATTGTTTTTTTCCATTATAAGCAAGGAACACAAAGCAGCTCTTCAAGGAGGGTGTGCAGGCATGCAATTCTGGCAGTATGTTGCATTAATCTGATGTGGCATGGGGTGAACCAACCCAGATGACCTGGCAGAAACAGAGTTGGACAACAGCATCCAGAGAACCCCTGGAGGACAGAGGGCAGTGCAGGGAGCCTTGCCCTGGAAGCACCTGAGCCCACGGACATGGCCAGGAGGAGGCCTGATCTTAGTGCTGGCTTGCCCATGAGTTGAGCAGGAGTAGAGCTGGAGAGCAGCCTTTTCTGTGTGACCCACTGTGGAGCCTTGTGTGTGCTGTGCATGGGTCTCTGTGTCCAGAACTGAGTCTGCAGCAGTTTCCCTTGTGGTTGTTTGGGAGGAGAGGGAGGCAGATCTCTGCTGATGAATGTCAGCAGGTGTGTGAGGCCTCCTCACTTCAAGCTGCATTTGCCACACCCCTCAGGATCTTGGCAACTGTCCTTTGACATCTAGATGATTTCCTGTGGGTAGAGCCCATTAGCACTCTATTCCCTCTGCCTGCTCTAGATCTCAGTTGGAGTTTTGGCTTGGGCTAAGTGGGGTTCTATCTATTCTCCTTCTCCCTTCTTCTTTCCCTCATTCTCTCCAGGCTTCCTCCTCTCTTTCCTATATGCCCTGAGCCCCTCCTTCCATGCCAAGGAAGGATGGGAGGTAGTCAGACAGGAAATGACTTCCTTATCTTTAGATAGGTACCTCTTTCTGGGCAATTAGTCTAAAGAAAGGTCTGAAGTTGGCTGGTGGGGGTGGGGTGAGGCAGCAAGCTGGCAAGTGTGTGTGTCAAATGGGGGTGCCTGAATCACTCTCGTGCCTGGAGAGCATAAAACAGGTGCTTGTGTGGGGCTTGTTCTGGGCTCCTGGCCTATCTGTCAGAGAAAGCTGGTTTGGAGTGCACCTGAGTGTTGAGGAAGGGGAGCTGATGGAGGGAGGCAAAGCAGGGGTGATGGAGTGGGGGCTGTTTTCTCCTGGACTTAGGGTGCTGTGAGGCCCAGGACTCTCTGGCAGGAGGTGACTTGTGCCTACACTGTGGCTTGTGAGGGGTGGGCCCCAAGAATGGAGGGCCTCATGGCATTAAGCAGAGCTGTTTTCTCCCCTCACCTTCCCCTGCGTGGCAGAGACACAGCATGACCAGCACTGCCTAGAGCTACCCAGCCCAAGGTCAATTCGAATCACCTAGATTTTTACTTATTTTGCTATAAGAGAACAGAAGCCAACTTGGGGAAATCCTGTGCTGGCTGACTGGTAGGGAGTGGGATTAGTTGGGGTTTGCCCTAATGGAATGGTTTCTGCACTATTCTAGAGGTTGCTGGAGAAATTATATTTTAATGGGAATGTTCCTTTCTAAACTTTAGCAAAGCCACAGAAGTGTTTGCCAGTTAATAATGTACTTGATGAGTTGTTGAGCTGAAATTTAACAACCAGTTTAAAAAACAAGATAGGGAATTTTAAAAAATAGGACATCAAGAGCATGTGTGTCTTAGAATGCTTTCTGCGTTTCTGTTTGAATCAGTGATTTTGTGCTGACTGAGAGAGTTTGAAGGGCCCCGTGTCTTCAATGGCTTTTCCAGGAGGCCCTAATGCTTGGCTCCTTGTTCCTGAAAAGTAGTTTAATGTGTATCCCATTTGTAGATAAACCAGGAAGCCATTTCGCCACTTCATGAAGCCACAAGGCTGGGGCAGCTCTTCTTGCTGTGAGATAGCCAAAGAAGGTGGCGGCAGTAGAAAAGGGGGCCTGAATTCAGGCAGGCTCCAGTCAGAGGACAACAATACAACCTTCATGGCCAGAGCAGGGGTGGGGCTGATTGAAGGAATAAAGCAGGCAATGGAGTTTCTGCTCTGATATCTGAGATGACAAAGTTCTGCAGAGTTTACTTTAGAAAAGACAAAAGGTTGGAAAAAAAAAAGTCTGAATGGAAAATTTAAGGAAACAGAAGCCAAAACTCCACTTGGATTCTCAGTGGTGTGTGTTACTGCAGATTGGTACCTCTGGTTAGAGGCCTTGGATCTCAGTTAAGCCCCCTCCGCTTTAGCTCCCAGTTTTACTTGTGCACCTTGGCTAGTGACTCCAGATGCCCTTGAGCCTTGCTTGCTCTTCCTGGTGCCCTAGTGGGCTTCTGGTTCACAGTGTGGCCCCTGGAAATGAGCTCCACAGGGTGGACTTTCTGCCTGACTCATATCTTCATCCCTCAAGGTGTGTCACACTAGTGGTTGCCTGGTAGATGTTTGTGGGATAAGTGGGGTGTTTCTTATAACTGTGAGCAGCTGGACACACACACACACCCGCATGGACACACACACACACACACACACACACATATATACAACCATGCCTCCAGTCCTGCATCTGTCCTCACTCTCTCCACCTCTATCTAGGGTTTTCCTTCTCCTGTGTCTTGTGCATGTGTTTGTTTGTTCGTTTGTTTTAGATGGAGTCTTGCTCTGTCGCCCGGGCTGGAGTGCAAGGGTGCAATCTCGGCTCACTGCAACCTCCACCTCCTGGGTTCAAGCGATTCTCCTGCCTCGGCCTCCCAAGTAACTGGAACTATAGGCATGTACCACCACTCCCGGGTAATTTTTGTATTTTTGGTAGAGATGGGATTTTACTGTGTTGGCCAGGCTGGTCTCGAACTCCCAGCCTCAGGTGATCTGCGTGCCTTGGCCTCCAAAAGTGCTGGGATTACAGGTGTGAGCCACTGCACCTGGCCCTTCCTACCTGTTTTATTAAAAGAGTTGGAATGTGCTGGGCAGGCAGTGCACTGAGTGCATTTATCTGGACTCTCTCATTTACTCCTTACAGCCACTCACTGACATAGATGCTTAGTATTATGTTGCCATTTTATAGGTGAGAAAATCGAGGCCAAAAGAAATAGACTAATTTGCCTCAGAAGTTAATGGGGTTGCCACTGCTCACCCACAGGTACCTCTGATTCCAAAGCTGAGCTCTTCACTTCTCAGCTATAGACCTCCGTTTTCTGGGCTTTGGGCTGGAGTAGGGTGGGTGTCTCAGGGAGAAGAAAAAACACTGCCCATTCTCCCCTCCCCTTGCATCTCTGTCTACAGATGCCTGTCTTTCACTTCCCCCAGGAGGAGGAGAGCCCAAAGGTGAGTTGGCAATAGAGAAGTGTCAGGCACTAAGGGGATTAGGGTGGTGGGTTTTGTGAGTTATTTCCCCCAGATATCTTTATCATTGCCGTTGGTACACTATGTTAAAATTAGGAGGGAAAAAACAGCAACAAAGGAGGAATTGGTCTAAGATAGGGGTCTTCAAACCTTCTTCTTCTCTCTCTCTTTTTTTTTTTTTTTTTTTTTTTGAGACAGGGTCTTGCTCTGTTACCCAGGCTAGAGTGCAATGGTGCGATCTTGACTCACTGAAACCTCTGCCTCCCAGGTTCAAGTGATTCTCGTGTCTCTGTCTCCCGGGTAGCTGGGACTATAGGCACATGCCACCACACCTGGCTTATGTTTTTTTATTGTTGTTGTTGTTGTTGTGTATTTTGCAGAGATGGGGTTTCGCGACGTTGGCCAGGCTGGTCTCAAACTCCTGACCTCAAGTGATTTGCCTGCCTTGACCACCCAAAGTGCTGGGATTACAGGCATGAGCCACCGTGTCTGGCCCAAACCTTTTTGTTTTTTTTCTAAATCATGTATATCCCATTAATAAATGAGCATTTGCCCCAACACATGTATGCTCATTTATAAAGTATATGCATACCTGCTGTGCTAATGTACCTATAAGACACACACAATTATAAAAGGATGGCATAAAAATAAACCTGAATAGATGTTCTACTGTTTTCTTCTAGAACTGCAGTGGGTCATATTGAGCACCTCAGGATTGAGTGCTGTGCACTTTGGAGACCCTGATGTCCCCCAGTATCTAAGGAATGCTCTATTACTTTAGCCCAGAGCCCTGTAAGAGAGCGCGTACTTGGCTGGGTCCTCCAATTTCAGGTACTCTGATTTTCAGAAGCAGGAAAGGCCCTGCCCAGCCAGCCCTCATGCTTTTTGCCTGGAGTTTTACCAAGCTGAATGAATCCCAGAGTGAAACACTCCTAGTTGCTTCTCAGGTTGCAGTCCTTTGCTGTTACCCCAAAGCCCCTCAGGAAGTCCCAAGAGTGTGCAGACATCCTGGAGTATGAGGGAAAGGCTGTTTCCTGGGCTTGGGTACAGCTCAAGGATTGGTGAGGATGTGGAGAAATTGGAACTCTTGTGTGTTGTGCATTGCTGGTGGGAATGTAAAATAGTGCAGCTGCCCTGCTTTGGTGGTTCCTCAAAAATCTAAACAGCATTACCCTGTGATCCAGCCATCTCACTTCTAGGTATGTACCCAAAGGAATTGAAAGCAGGAGCTCAAACAGATATTTGTACACTTAGGTTCATTGCAGCATTATTCATGATAGGCAACAGGGGAAAAGAACTCAAGTTTCCATCAACAGATGAATGGATCAACAAAATGTGATATATACATACAATTGAATATTACTGAGCCCTGAAGAGGAAGGAAATTTTGACACATGCCACAACACAGAGGAACTTCAAAGACATAATGCTGAGTAAAATAAGCCAATTACCAAAAGACAAATTCTGTTATTCCACTTATATGAGATACCTAGAATAGTCAAATACATAGAAACAGAAAGTAGATCAGAGGTTTCTAGGGCCTGAGGGAAGGGAGAAATGGGGGGTTGTTGATAACTAATAGTGCTTCTGTTTGAGGTGGTGACAAAGTTTTACGAACATAGTGTCAATGGTTGCACAACATTGTGAATGTAATAAAGTAAGAAAAAACCTTAAACATAAAAGCAACGAGAGGTGGCTGGGGGCAGGGTTGAAGAGACAGGTAGTTAATTCTTTTGTCCAAATGCAGTGCACCTACTGATCAGATGCCAGGCTGTCCCTATCCTTTTGGACACCTGCTGCCAGATTAGGGCTGGTAGAATGGGACACTTGTGGCCACACCCTGGCCATTCTGACTGGCTGTACAAATAGCTCTCCTGGCTCCTCAGGGGACATGTTCATCAAGATTTAGGCCACAAAGTAGGGCCGTTTGTTCCTCCTCTTGCCCCTCTCCCCAGTCAGCTGACAACAGCTCCAGTGTTGCAACCCAGCACCCCAGGATGGAGGACACGCCTCCCCGGTGCTCCGTTGTCAGGGCTCTCTGATTTGCAGAAACAAGTAATAGTTTTTGTCTAAGGTTTGGAATCATGAAGTAGGGCAAGACAGATTTCTTTGGAGTTAAATTTAGGGCTTAGAATCCAGGGGGTGGCTGAGTAAAGCTGTATTTAACTCCTACTCCACCCTCAAAAAAGAAAAAAAAAAAGTCCTAAATTAAACAAGGTACAAGGAACCTGCAGCTACCTCAACCAAACTGGAACACATACCTCTAAAAATAAAAGATGCTGAAGTCAAGAAAATACCAAATATGGTTATCGGTCAGGCGCTTGCTTCTCTGCTTTTCTAATGTCACCACCCCTGTCCCAGTCCTGGAGCTGCACAGAAGTGGCAGGGCCCTCCTCTAGGAGGACTGCGCTGTGTCCAAGGCCTTGTCATTCCGTGATACATCCTGGGTCAAGGAGTGGAAGGCCACCTAGTCTACAGATGAGGAGGCTGAATCCAGAGGGTTGCAGTGGCTGCCTTGCTCCTCATCACTCTGATTGTCTTGCAGTGGGAGGAACAAGTATGCATTTGCTTCTCGTGTATCTTTAACTCAGAGCTCCACTCAGTGCCATCTAGTTCCCAAGGCACTAGTAGCCAGTCCCCATATCTTGAGCATTGTGATTTTCTTTTTGTTGTTGTTGTTGCTTTTGGGAGATGTGGGTGCATGAGACATTCTTAGAAACACAAGTTCAAGGGAGGCTGCCCAAGGCCCACATCAAGGTGCTTGTGGGCTGGGCGCAGTGGCTCATGCCTGTAATCCCAGCACTTTCGGAGGCTAAGGCAGGTGGATCACTTGAGGTCAGGAGTTCAAGACCAGCCTGGCCAATATGATGAAACCCCATCTTTACTAAAAATATAAAAATTAGCTGGGCATGGTGGTTTGCACCTGTAATCCCAGCTACTTGGGAGGCTGAGGCAGGAGATTCGTTTGAACCCAGGAGATAGAGGTTGCAGTGAGCTGAGATCACACTGCTGCACTCCAGCCTGGGCAGTGGTGTGAGACTGTATCCAAAAATAAGGTGCTTGTGGCTACAGGCAGAACTCGAGTTCTCAGGGAGTGAGGACTTAAGGTTGTTTTGGGGAGTGAGTGTTGCACAGTGAAGATAATAACCACGGTGGAAAGATATTGGGCACTTACGGCTCATTGACCTATCCCCAAGAGTCTTTTTACAGAAGTGATCTCACAACAGCTCCATCAGGTGGACACTGTGATAATGCCCATTCAGAGTGAGAAAACATAGGCTAATTAGCCCCCTCATGGCCGCGCAGCCAGCAAGAGGCAAAGATGGGATTGGAATCCAGGCAGTCTGTCTCTAGCACTTGGCCACCATGTCCAGGACCTTCCATAGGTGTTTTACTCATGTAATCTCACAGCAGCCAATGAGGCAGGTGCTACTGATCCCAATTTCCGGGTGAGAAAACTGAAGCACAGAGAGGTGAAAGACTTGTCTAAGTTAAATCATGAATTATGGCAGAACCTGAATTTCATCTCAGGACCATCTGACTCAAAAGTCCATGGCCTTTTCACCCTCTCCCAGAAAGATGCCATGGGGCTGCTGTGACCTTCTACATGCCGGGCCCTGCCAGAATCCTGTCTCCCACTTTGATGATGCCAGGGTGTGTCTGAGGACCAAGGCTGAAACAACTCCATCCCCTTCTGGGGATGATACTTCCCAGGGGAGAATAATGGCTCAAGATATCCCCCTCCAGGCATGACCAGGGGTGGGTGCAGGGCTGGAGGGCCCCTTTTCTGGGCCACTTCTCCGGTTGCCTGTTGCCCGTAACTGTAAACTCTCCGGAGCTCTTGGCTGCCTGGTTGGAAGCTGAGGAAGGCTCATAGCCTTTGAGAGGCCAGGGCGGCTGTGAGAAGCAGGTACTTTTCCCCTCTTTGAGACTTACTCTCGGATGAGCTGAGCATAGACTGGCGTTAGGACCACCTCAAGGCACTGGGGCGGGCTTTCCATAGCCCTGCCTGACTGAGTCACCAAGATTCTGTCCTTTCTTCTGGAGCCTTGGTCATCCCAGTGAGTGGCAAAGAAACCAGCTGGGACTGGGGACTGGGGACTGGGGATGGGGACAGGGTGGTTTGGGGACCTCACTGAGGAAACTTTGCTGAATGACCCAAGTTTTCTAAAACTTGAGGGTTTTGTGTTTTGGATTTGGAAAAAAGCTGATAATGAGGGGGAATGTTTCAGAGAATCAGGCTTTTTAGCCAGAGACCCCCTCCTAGGGCACAGGGGCGGTGGCCTTCCACCCCTGGAAACTGTGGTTTCACGGAGCCAATGGAGGGGGACTTGCTGGCTGGGTCTCTTGTGGAGGAAAGACGGGCAGGGGCTGAGGTGGTCAAAGGAAGCTGGAAGTTTCAGGAGAGCTTGGGTTCAAGGAGTTGCGGTAACTGGAGTGAGAGCTGCTTTTCCAGCCTAGGCCAGCGCCCTGTGTGCTTCAGTGTTCCCATCTGTCTGTTAGGGGTGAAGGTAGGGTCCCTCATGGCAGTGTTCCCGCCCTGAGGCATTGGGAGGCCTCAGCCGTGGGGTGTAGCTGTTACACAGTCCTTGTTGTTTGTTATTTATTATTTAAGCACCTCTCCTGTGGCTGAGCAGGGACCTGGGGGTTGAGTATCACCTTGGGCTGTGGCTCCCCTTTCTCCTCTTTGCCCTGCAGTCACCTGTTTATAGTTAGCACCTACTGTTGCAGGAGACTATGTGCTGGATACTTCACATGGGAAGGTCACAGATGAGGGAAGGGCCTTCCTAGAACCTCTAGGGCAACCCTTTCCTCATCTGTGACCTTCTGCAGTGCTTGTTTCTGCCAATGGGGGTGGAAGTGGGTGGGGTGTGTATGTTCCCTTCTTCCCCTGCCCCCCAACTCAGAACTCAGGAAACATTTGAGTAAATACAGGGAGAATCTGGAATCTAGATGGCTTATCTCATTCCCACTTCCTGGCCCAGCTCGGGCTTCTGGGGCCCATGCCTCCTGCTCTGGGTGCCAGACACTTGGGAACTGTAGCATGTTTCCCAGGGCGATGGGACTTGAGGCTGTGTCCTGGCTGTGGAAGCAGGGGAGCTGGTGGGGGTGCCATGCATTCTGGACAAAAGAGAACAGGGTCAGCATTCAGGAGTAAAGGGAGTCCCCTGAAAGGAAAGTGGCCTAAAGTGGAGAGTGAAGCTGAAGCAGAGCAGGACATGAGAGCCCTTGTGGATGTGGAGGCGTGTGTGCACGCACACAGCCTGGGCTGGTGAAAGGAGGGCACAGGAGTGAGGTTGAGGGGGCAGGACCTGCCACTGCACATCTTCTGGTCTGTCAGTAGATCCCTTGCGGGCAGTAGGTTTTAGCTCTGAAAATCCTGCAGCGTTACCTGGGCTCCTTCCGTTTGGCTTGACCTGGGGAGGCAGTCCCTGCCTCCTGGCACCTGGGGGGAAGTAAGTACAGTCCTCCAGGGCTGCTGACGGAAGCTGGCAACGCCCTCTCTGAGCAGGTTTTATGGGAGAGCTTTAGTCAGGAACCACACACTGATAAAGAAGTGTTTTCATTCTCGGGGGCGTTAATTAACACAGATTAGATTTCAACTGAGTGGGCCTTTTGTTGCTCCAGCCTTTCTAATGAAGGTGGTTTCAATACCACTGTGGTTTCACGGAGCCAATTCAGGTTCATTATTCTCGTCTGTTACTGTCCTGGGTGTTCAGACCTAATGTTACTTCTTATGGCTCTCCTTAGTCCAGCTTTTCAAACTTGATTCGCTACTGGCCTGGCCTCTCTCACATCACCCTCACTGGGTGCTGAGCCTGGAAAAAGATAATCCAAGCATGTAGGCACATTTCTTGGCTCTGTGAATTTTATTAAACATTTAGAAACATGTTTTCTGCAGTTTTCTGAGGTAATGTGGCACAAACAAGACAGGATTTGAATTATCTTTCCAGTTGTCATGTTTATTAACAGTTCCATCTATTCCAACACTGACTGGATGGAGAGAGATTGAAAGTGAGTAGTCATGGGAGCTCAATGATGAGAACTCGTGAGAGCAAAGAAGGAAACAACAGACACTGGGGTCTATCTGAGGGGGAGGGCATGGGGAGGGAAGGGAGCAGAAAGATAAGTATTGGGTCCTGGGCCTAATACCTGGGTGATGAAATAATCTGTACAACAACAAACCCATGTGACATATGTTTACATATGTAACAAATCTTCACATGTACCCACAAACCTAAAATAAAAGTTAAAAAAAAAAAAAAAATGACAGTGGTGTCCGAGAAGCTGGGCTAACGTCTGAAAGGGTGCAATGGCAGGTGGCCAGCCAGCAAGTGTAAACAAAAGGAGCTTCCTGGCTTAGGTAGGGCTCTAGGCCTCTTTCCCCCCACCCACCCCAGCATTGACACTTCTGTTTTTGCAGTGGGTACTGCCCATTCTGCTTCTGGGTTAGAGCGTTCATGTTTCTTCTTCTTTTCAGTATTTTTTCCCCTGGTTACATCGGCTATGCAATTGAGCAATTAGCAAAGTAGAAAATAAGTCACCTATAATCCTATCACCTTGGATTATGATAGCTATGATTTTAGCATATTTCCATCTAGATTTTGGGGACATTTAAAATATTATTGAGGGCTTACATTCTCCATATATACATCTGTATATCTTGCACTTGCAGAATAGTTCTATTTCTTATTGCAGAAAGAATGCATATTAGACTGGAAAATTTGGGAAATACAGAGGAAAAGCACAGATATGGAAAGAAAAAATTATACTAATTATTCCTCCACCCAGAGTTAATCACTCTTTGTGGCTGTTTGTGTGTCTACACTGCCAGTCTTTCCTTTCTCATGCATATACGCACATTATTCCTCACCACAACTTGGAATCATGCATATGCAGATTTCTTTTTTCTGTTTTTACTTTAAAAATCCCATAAATATTGCATTATGATACAAAGTTTTCCTCTGAAACATGATCTTTTTTATTTTAATTTTTATTTTTTTGAGACAGAGTCTTGCTCTGTTGTCCAGGCTGGAATGCAGTGGTGTGACTATGGGTCACTGCAGCTTCAGCATTCCAGGCTCAGTTGATCCTCCCACCTTAGCCTCCTGAGTACGTGGGACTACAGGTGTGTGCCACCACGCTCAGGTAATGTTTTAAATTTTTTGTAGAGGCGAGGTTTTGTCCTGTTGCCCAGCTAGTCTTGAACTCCTGGGCTGAAGCAGTCCTCCCACCTTGGCCTCCCAAAGTGCTGAGATTACAGGCGTAAGCCACTGTGCCTGGCTGAGACATGATCTTAAAAAATTATTGAGGTAAGGTCAGGCACAGTGGCTCACGCCTGTAATCCCAGCACTTTGGGAAGCCGAGATGGGCAGATCACGTGGTCAGGAGTTTGAGACCAACCTGTCCAACATGTTGAAACCCCGTCTCTACTAAAGATACAAAAAACTTAGCCGGGCGTGGTGGTGCATGCCTGTAATCCCAGCTACTCAGGAGGCTGAGGCAGGAGAATTGCTTGAACCCAGGAGGTGGAGGTTACAGTGATCTGAGATTGTGACATCGCACTCTAGCCTGGGTGACAGGGTGAGACTCCATCTCAAAAAAAAAAAGACAATTATTGAGGTAAAATTCATGTAATGTAAAATTAACTATTTTAAAGTCAACAAATCAGTGGCATTCACCACATTCATAGTGTTGTACAACCACCATCTCTGTCTAGTTCCAGAATAGTCCCATCACTCCAAAGTAAAAACCCTTATCTGCTAAGCCAGTTTTTCCCATTTCTCTCAGCCTCTGGAATCCAAACAATCTACCTTCTGTCTCTGTAGACTTACCTGCTCTGGATATTTCATATAAATGGAATCATACATGAGATAACTTTTAATGGCTGCTGGATATGCTTTTATTGATCGATTTAAACAAGACTTGGGTCTTCAGCATGAGGTCTTCTCGTCACAGAGCTGGATTCTGTCATATGGATGTACCAAAATTTTCTAACCAATTCCTTGTTTTTGGATACTGAGATTGTTTCCAGTTTTTTAATGCCATACGTAATAATGTGTTAAACATCTATGTGCCTAGACTTCTTTTTCTGTCTCAGATTAATAAGAACATGCATTCTTGACTATCCCCATGGAATTTAGTTTGAAAGTGGTTGTGAAGTAAACCCCTTTTTTGTTAGTTTTTTCTTCCCTTCAGTGAAAGGCTCTTGCCACTAACCTTTGGGCTCCCTATTGCTTACCTGAGTCTTATCTCATCCATCAGAGCAATTCCTTAGCAGGTGACTATTGCTGTGCCTAAAGCCACGGGGGAGGTAATGCCTTGCATTAAACAAAGCTTCAACCTACCACTTTCCTTGGGATTGTCTGGGCTGTCTTTATCTTTCTGTTCTTCAAGGGCAGTGTAACTTTTGCAGCAACTGATTAAACTGCTTTAGATTGAGTTGACGGGGCTGACCAGTGCTTGTGGAACACTGTAACTGCCAGAGACCTCACTCAGGTAAGTGTGATGTGCTGCTTCCTGTCTCTCATCCAAGTGCAGGAAGCACCAGAATAAAGCTGGCTGAGATGTCTTGTGTAGACAGATTGTGGATTAGGGCCCAGGCGGGAGTAGACTTCAGACCTCCCTTGGAATCCAGGACTGTGAGGATTTTCCTTTATCCCTGTCACAGACCTGGATTAGGTATAACTAAAATACAAGCTACCTTTAAATCTTACTGTGGCATTGTGAGCGTGGGATTATTGAAGGGCCATTAGCTGGTTCTGTTAATCAGTAGAGAAAGCCATGGAATCAGCTGGTGGGAGAAACACTAAACTGAGGGTCTAACTTTGCTGTGTTATGTGACTTTGGGAAAGGTACTTATCCCCTCTGGGAACCAAGTTGTTCATACTCTAAGTGGGTGTCAACTTGTCCTGGGGGATTACTTCCCTCTTCAGAATTGCACTTGCTAGGCCATGGGTGATGACTTTTCCCTCCAGGCTTAGCACACTGCCTGGTACAGAATGACTATTCAACACACACATGTGGCTGGGCATGGTGGCACAAGCCTGTAGTCTCAGCTACTCCAGAGGCCAAGGTGGAAGGATCGCTTGAGCCCAGGAGTTCAAATCCAGACTGAGCAACATAGCACGGCCCTGTTTCTAAAAAGCAAAACAGGTACCTGTGTGTATACATACATATGTACATACTCCTCTGAGCTGCTCTGTTATGAAGAAGGGAATATGACTGGTTTTACCTGGTGTCTGTGGAAAGTACAAAAAGAACATATTTCCATAAACTAGGCTACTGAGTATACTTAGTATAGTCACTTAACATACTCATCCCCACCTTTTTTTTTTTTTTCCTGGAGACTGGGTCTTGCTGTGTTGCCCAGGCCCACCTGAAACTCCTGGGCTGAAACAATCCTCTCCTGAGTAGCTGGGACTACAGACACACCCCTGCTTTTTAAGTGGCTATGTCTGGTCTCTAGAATCCCCCTCTTTCTAGATAACCAGGTCTCTAACCATTCTCCAGTCATTTTAGATCCCTTCGGTGGTTTTACTAAGGCTGCCTTAATTCTAGATAACTGAGAACTGAACTTAAAATCCCATTTCCCCCCAAGTCCCCATTCTAGAGCTTTCTGGAGGTAGTCTTTACTGTCCTTCCATTGTGGACTGCTGGCTCATGTTTGGCATGGCCTGGAGGGGAAAAAACAACACAAACTTAGAGCTTCATCTAAGCAGTTATTTTCTTGAAGCTTCATCGATTCTGAGCTTAAGTATATACATCATCTCCTCTATTATTCTGAAAGCAATGGACTTATTTGATTAACCCAAACACCTAACTGAACCCCTGCTGGGTGCCAGGCACTATACTAAATGCTGGGGAATAAAACATGAGTAGGTCGCGGTCCTTTAAGCCCACTTCAGTGGGACAAGCAGGTAACTAAACAACCATAAGGCAACAAGTATCTTCATGAGTATTTGTATAGAACACTTCAGGGACACAGATCAGGGGGCAATTTATTCAATGGGATACAGAAAAGGGAATGCTCAATAGGAAGTAACATTTGAACTGGGCCTTGAAGAATGAGCAGGAAGTTGCCATATTGATGGGTAGCAGAGGACTACTCCAGGAAAAACCATTCATTCATTCAGCAAGTATCTCCTGTTAGCCTGCTGCAGCCTAGGCATCAGGGTTCATTGGGGGTTTAGATTTTCTTCTTTGTATTCTCTAGGGCACCTACCATAGTGCTTTGTGTTCAACAGTTGTTTGGGAATTATTTGAGTAAATAAAAAATCTATCTGATAAGGGAATTAAAAATTACTGTGACATTTGCAAAAACTGTTTCAAATGAAACAGTGTATGTGAAAATAAAGCATGAGACAACTGTAAAGTGTGTCATTAGTATTTAACTTTCTTGTTGTTTTACTTTATCTTCCAAAGAAATTTATTTGAATGATTTCTGTAACTTTTCAAATAACTAACAGCATCCAGCATCCTATCTTATTAGTTTTTTTTTTTTTTTTTTAAGACAGAGTCTTGCTCTTTGCCCAGGCTTCAGTGTGTTGGTGTGATCATAGAGTACTATAACCTTGAACTCCTGGGCTCAACCAATCCTCCTGTCTCAGCCTCCTGAGTAACTGGGACTATAGGTGTACACTACCACACATGGCTAATTAAGAAAAAATTTTTTTTTTTTTTTTT
>NW_012114755.1:367899-374460 GCF_000951035.1 Colobus angolensis palliatus | reverse complement strand
TAGCCAGGATGGTCTCGATCTCCTGACCTCGTGATCCGCCCGTCTCGGCCTCCCAAAGTGCTGGGATTACAGGCTTGAGCCACGGCGCCCGGCCCATACTCATTTATTCTTATGTTCATTTGGTTAATCAGTACAAGGCATTTTGCTGATTACTGTGAAAAGGACCAAGGTTTAAAACTGGTCTCCAAGACTGTAATCCAGTAGGAACTAATAGTATCCTCACCATGCCTTTACCTTTGCTGTCCCCTGTGTCTAGAGTGTCCTTTGATTGTCCTTTCCTGTGCATCTGGCACCTTAATGCTTAGCCTTTAAGGCATAGCTCAAACTTCGCTTCCTCCAGGAAACTTTTCTTTGACCTCCCTGTGTCATTTAGGGCAGGGGTTCCCCAAATCTTGGGCTGATCCCTTGGTGGGGAGCCTGAGAATTATTGTAGTGTCAATTGTCAAAAAAATACTATTTTCAAATATATGTAGATGCCATTGTGAAAAAGCAAATTAAAAGTCTTTTAAATTTAGTTAATTCGTGAAAAAGCTTTGTTGGATACATAGAGGCTCTTTGTTCTCTTGTGTTTTTAAGGTCAAGAAATACTCAAAGTTTAATTACAGGTTGAACATTCCTAATGTTGATAATATAACCTGGAACTTTTTAGATGCTGACATGGTGCTCAAAGGAAATGTTCATTGAAACATTTTAGATTTCAGATTTTGGGGTTAGGGATGCTTAACCATATGTATTCTGCAGATATTCTAAAATCTGCAAAAACCTCAAATCTGAAACACTTCTGGTCCCAAGCATTTCAGGTAAAAGATACTCCACTTGTATTATGACGAAAGTCTGAAAGTCTGGGATTTTTTTTTTTTTTTAAGTTAAAAGTGACTATTCCTATTTGTACTAGTTGGGATTATGTGTAGCTGCAAATGATAGAAAACCTGACATAACAGTGACTGAAATTGGTTTCTCTTTCACATAGAAGTCTGGAGGTTGTCATCCCAGAGTTACTGGGCTGGTCTCACAAAGTCTTCTGGGCCCTAAGCACTCTATGTTTTGTTCTTCTGCCCTCCTTAGTAGAAAGGAGCTTAATATGGCTGCTTCAGTTTTGCCATCATGTCTATTCCAGGCAACAGTGGATAGGATCACCTCCCATTTCCCCTCTCACTTCCTTAACCACACAGTTACCCCTTTAGGGATAGCCGAAGTCCTGCATGGTAGTCCTTCTACCTACGTCCGTTCATCAGGACTTATTCACATGGCTACTCAGAGTTTCATGGAAATGTCTTTTTTCTGGGTTATAATGTGCCCAGCTAAAATTCACTAAAAATCCTTGCTGAGGAGGAAGAGGGGAACTGATCTTGGACGACCTGTGTGTATCCATTTGGCGTCAGACTGGGCCCCACAGATATAGTGCATTAGCACTCAGCAGTGTGGAAGGCTGCTAGTTCAGATCACAGTCCAGGTGCTGTGTGATACCTCACAGGTTCCATTCCTCAGTTAGACTTTAGTTTCCTCTGAAATCATACTTGTTTTGTCTCATAGGGATGGGAACTAAAGATAAATGGAAGCACAGAGATGCTAGTAATTGGATATGGTTGAATATTTATGGTTACACCTTCACCAGCACTTTATCATCCAGTCTTATCCCTGCGGAGCTTCCTGATTTATCCTTCCTTTCTTTAAAATATGCAGCTCTGGACCAGCTCTTCCAAGAGGCATTCCCTGAATAAAACTGACAAGTTACTAACCCAGAAATGTCTCTAACCATCTCCTTTCCCATATGGTTTTGCATTGCCTCTAAACATTTACGTTTTCATTTACACAGCTTACCTAGATGATGGCATGACCCAGTGGGTAAGAGTCTGGGTCTCAGAGCGAGATTGCCTGGGTTCGTATCTGAGTTCTTTTACTTATCATCTCTGGGCCTCCATATTTGCATTATGCATGGGAACTAATAAAAATATCTATCTCATAAGATAAGGATTCAGTGAGACAATCCAGGTAAATCACCTAACCCAGAGCCCAGTTCATGGTAAGTGCTTGGTAAAATGCACTGTTATTGTTACTGTCTTCTTCATCATCATCATCATCATCTTGATGTCTCCCCTCTTAGACTGATGGAGAGTATTCTCAGCCGTCCCTATCACTCAACTAATGTCAGCTGAACACCTTCCCCATGCTGCATGGAGGAGGCTGAAGGGCAAGGTGAAACTACCTGGGTTCCTGTACCAGTATTCCACTTTCCAGCTGTGTAACCCTGGGTGACATACTTAATGCTACTAGGCTTTGTTTTTGTCTTTGCAATATGGATGATAAACTTCATAAAATTATGAAGGATTAAATGAGATAATACAGATAAATTCTGTCTGACACATAGCAAGCACTCAGTAAACGTTATGATTGAAAGAATAGAAGGATGTTGGGGACTGGTTCGTGACCCTCAGGGAGCTAACAGTTTTGAAGGTGAGGCAGGCCTGTGCTGGATGCTTTCTTCACAGTGCGATGAATGCCAAGGTAGAAGGATTCCTTGAGTGTTGTGAAAATGCAGCGCAGAGGAAGGTGTAGCTGGGGAAACATGAATGAGGAAGTGAGGTGGAGAGGAAACACTTGATCTACAGCATAAAGGCCTGGTAGTTAGGCAAGGGTATCTGAATGAGGGGAAAATGTTTGGAAAAAGGTGTTCCGTGCAGGGCAGCCCTGTGTGCATTGGCTTGGAGGTGCGAATGGCTCAGGCTGAGGGAATGGACAGGTGGAAGGAATGTGGCTAAGGGTAGGCATGTGAGGCTAAGATATTTGTGGGGCCACAATGGCAAGCAAATCAGGCTGGATAGCACTTGAACATTAGATTGTGGAGGGCCTGTGGACCATGCTTAGGAGTCAGGACTCTATTCTGTGTCCAGCAGAGATTTTCTTTTATGAAAAAAAAAAACAAAAAACCGGAAGGCTATCTCTTCTGAAAGGAGAGGAAGTAGGGGCATACATACCCTCTTTGTGGATATGCATAGCCTTCTTATCCCTTTGTTTCCAGCTCCCTGGAACATCAGGGGACAGCTTTGCACCAGGAAGAACTGGGATCCCTGAAACTTTCTGATTGGGATCTCTTTCCATCATTGCTATGCGTGTTCTTCTTTCATTTCTTTGAAGGCTACTATGCCTTAATTTGAGATTTCACCCGGAATGATATTCATGTCCATGCCCGTTGGTTCTATTTTCTTGCCTCACAGATTGTAGGGCATGGTATATAGCAAAGGATAAAATCCTTCTCAGCTCTTGGAAAATCGTTCTCAGTGCTGTGTCCTCGCACTGACTCCTCTCCCTGATCCCGATCCCTCCCTTCTCTGTGCTCCCCGCCCCCACACATTTTACTCTGCCTTCACTTCCCCTTTAACTATTTGCTGTCTGATTTTCATCCGCCACTCTCTGAGATCTGCTTGACCTCCTACTCATCAAGTCCAAAGGCTGTTGACAGGCCTAAATTCCCATGCCCCTTGTAGAGTTTGACTTTCTTGATCAGTTTCCCATTCTCAGAACCTCATCTTGGCTTGCCGTTCTGGTCTCTCCCTTCCCCTCCATCTCTTTGTCTCCAGTTTGGTTTCTCTCCCTCCTCTGAATTTTTGTCGCTCATGATCTTCGTGCTCTGACAGCATTTGTTACTTTCTGTATCGTACCTTGGTTTACTTTGGTGATTTATATCCATGTCTTAACTCCTGTGTTAGATAAACTCTCAGGGTAAGATCCAATTCTTGATTCTCTTCTTTATTCCTCCAAGTACCTAGGTAGGCATATAGTAGGAAGACAGACATTGGAATGAATGAATGAGCAAACAATTTTGGGGCATTTGTTATAAGTTAATTGCTTAGCAGTGCTCCTCTAAGTGTGATCCACAGGTCAGCTGTATCAGATTCATGTGTGTATAATAGAGTGCTTGTTACAAAGGCAGATTTCAGGGCCATACCCAGATTTATTGAACCAGAATCTCTGAGAGTTTACAATTTTAAGTCACACCTCTCCCTCCCCATGTTATTCACTTTAAAATCTGAGAACTCCTGGTTTAATGGACAATAAACCAACCTTATAAATGCATTTCAACTGCTGAGTATTAGAGTCTTCTAAATGAGGCCTGGGAGGTGAGCAGGACCCTGTGCCACCCCTTCCCACCTGCAGGGGAGATGGGGCTTAGGTGGAAGGCAAGGCTTCTGTGTAGTGGTAAACAGGGTGGGGGGGGGGGCGGAAGGAGCACAAAGGAGGCAGATGGGGGGTTTACATTAAAACAGACAGACAGAGCTTGCTAAATAGAGATGGCGAAGGGGTAAGCAGAGTGGGGGTTGGGCAGCTTTCTGCGGGGTGGCATCAACACGAGCAAGTCTTAGAGGTGAGAAATCCAGTGTATGGGTGATAAGGGGTCTGGGTTGTCTGGATGGACAGGCATGAGGGGAAGCAGAAGAAAGATTCACATCTTAAATGGCTTGAATGCCATGCTGAGGAGCGATGATGTCCTGCTCTAGGGATGATGCTGAGGAGGCTGGAGACGTGTCTCTATAGATCTGAAACCCACAAGACCTGTGTTGAGGATGCCCTGGGAGCGGGGAAGTGGGCAAGGGCTTCACGGAGGTGACTGTGGGAATCCTGGAGCTGATGATCACGTTCTGCTAAAGTACTTCCATCCATGTTGGATGTGAGAAAAGAGCTTCTTGCTTCAAGCTTCTGTGCTTTTCATTTTCTCCAGCCTCTGTGAACTTGCTGGAGAAGCTGAGGGGTGTCGGTGTGTGTGTGTGTGTGTGCACATGCGTGTGCATGTGGGGTGTGAGTATATGTGTGTGCATGTATGTGTGAACACGTGTATTTGTGCAGATACCATCTTACCTATCTTTTCTTTCTTCCTCATCATTACTACCACCTTACCTTCCTGATGTGAGGGAAATGGAGGGTGAGGCAATGGAGGATATTCTGATACAGTCAGGGGTGTGTGTGTGCTTCACTAACAAAAATTGTTTGTATTTATTGTATATAGCATGATGTTTTGATACACTGTGGAATGGCTACATTATTTAACGTATAGGATCTCACATACTTATTTTTTGTGCGCAAACACTTAAAATCTATCAGCAATTTTTGAGTATACGATGTATTGTTATTCATTGTACTCACCACGAGGTGCAATAGATCTGTTGAACTTATTGCTTCTGCTTGACTAAAATTATGTATCCTTTAACCAACATCTCCCAACCCCTCCACCCACCCCAGCCTCTGGTAACCACCATTTTACTCTTTGATTCTATGAGCTCACCTTTTTTACACTCCACATATAATTGAGATCATGCAGTATTTGTCTTTTTGTGCTTGGCTTGCTTCATCACATAAATTCCTCCAGGTTTAACCATGTTGTTTCAAATGACAGGACTTTCTTCTTTTTAAAGGCAGAGTAGTGTTCCATTGTGTATATATGCATATTTTCTTTTCTTTTCTTTTTTTTTTTGAGATGGAGTCTCACTCTGTAGCCCAAGCTGGAGTGCAGTGGCATGATCTCGGCTCACTGCAACCTCTGCCTCCGAGGCTCAAGTGATTCTAGTCCCTCAGCCTCCCGAGTAGCTGGGACTACAGGCACATGCCACCATACCCAGCTAATTTTTATATTTTTTGTAGAGATGGAGTCTCACAGTATTGCCAGAGCTGGTCTTGAACTCTTGGCCTCAAGTAGTCCTCCTGCCTCAGCCTCCCAAAGTGCTGAGATTACAGGTGTGAGCCACTGTACCTGGCCATTATTGGTTCTTTATTGTTTGCTCCAATAGTGTTAGATAAGAAAACATTTATAGTGATATTTTTATTTTGTCTTATTTTTTGGCTATTGTTCAACAAAATACATAAGGCCAGAAACCCTACAAATCCTTCTTCCCTTGTGGAGTGTCCTCTGTCTTTGCGTTGTTTGCTTCTCAACCAGTGAAGCCCTGAAATTCCCATATGACTCCCCAACTAATTGTAGCTTCCTGTGTGTCTGGGGGTCTATTTCTGAACTTTATGTAAGTTTCTGTTCAGTCAGCCAACTTTCTAATCGCGATAAAAGCCAAATTATTATTTTATAAACCTTGTGCAATTTGTCACATTCCTGTCTTACCAGTTTCTTGAGGGAGAGGTGAAAGAAACCCATAAGCACCCTCTAAATCTGCTTTGCATTTTCCTGCACAACGAAGAATAGACTTTTCATTTGTTTGAACAAAAAATAAATGCAAACTGGAAAAAACACTGCCCTTTCAAGTCAACCAAGTATACTTACCTTTAGGAGGCAGTGAAAGTGGTGCCCTTAAATATAGAATTATTTATTCAAATGTTAAAAATTAATAAGTAAAGGGCTCTGATATAAACTTTGTGTAAGTTCTTCTGTGTATTTCAGTGCAAAAAAATATGTAGGTGGCTCATGCCTGCAATCCCAGCACTTTGGGAGGCTGAGGCGGGTGGATCACGAGGTCAGGAGATCGAGATCATCCTGGCTAACACGGTGAAACCCGTCTCTATAAAAATACAAAAAATTAGCTGGGGGTGGTGGTGGGCGCCTGTAGTCCCAGCTACTCGGGA
>NW_012114755.1:364756-367849 GCF_000951035.1 Colobus angolensis palliatus | reverse complement strand
AGCCTTGCTCTGTCACCCAGGCTGGAGTGCAGTGGTGCAATCTCAGCTCACTGCAATCTCCACCACCCTGGTTCAAGTGATTCTCCTGCCTCAGCCTCCTGAGTAGCTGGGATTACAGGTGCCTCTCACCATGCCTGTCTAATTTTCGTATTTTCAGTAGAGATGGGGGTTTCTCCAGGTTGGCCAGGCTGGTCTCGAACTCCTGACCTCAGGTGATCTGCCTGCCTTGTCCTCCCAAAGTGTGAGGATTGCAGGTGTAAGCCACCGCACCCGGCCTCTATTTTTAATTTTTTGAGGAACCTCTATACCATTTTACATAATGGCTGTACGAATTTACATTCCCACCAACAGTGTACAAGGTTCCCTTTTCTCCACATCCTCACTAATACTTATCTTTCATCTTTTTGAGTGTTAGATGATGCTTTCAGGTGTGATTATACAACCCAGTAGCTGAGAAAACAGTATCCTAGTCAGTGGTCATGAAAGGCGCTTAAAAATGCCAGGTCCTGTGGGGCCCAGGCCTCTGTATTCTTTATAGGTTCCCAGGGGGTGCTGGCACAGCTGCATTTTGGAACCAGCAGCCTAGATGACCCAATCACTTTACCCTTTCACCCGGGGATTAGGGGCCTGCAAACTCCGAAATTGGAATGAGAGTTTTTAAACTTGAAAATGTCTCCTTCTTCCACTTTGATCAGTGGAGAGGAAAATACCTTACTGAGCAGAATGGTGGCTAAGGGAGTGTTTCCCCCAGGTTGTCTCTGTGGGGGGAGGGGGTGCTGCTGGAGCCCAAGTCTAACAGAGTCTAACAGAAAGCTCATTAAGACCCACAGCAAGTTGAGGCCTGTCAGTAATGAGTACTTTTATGCTGTTTTCTACAGAAATTTCGCTTCAAAACCTAGAGCCTTCAGATATCCTGATTTGCCATTCTAATTAGGCACTGAAGGAGGGCTTTGTGGGCAGGTTTGTGGCATCCTCTGTGCATACTGATTTTGCAAACCTCTTGGGAAACACTTAAAGTGAAATTCTTTGAACACATCAAAAAAGTCAGCATAAACAAACTGAAATCCCTGTGATTCCCAAACCATAAAAATTTTCTGTGTCCAATTTCAAAGTCCCCCTCTCCCCTCCACTTTAAGGTTGATATAATCCTGCCTGGTCAAAGGGAAGGAGGGAGGAGGGTTTCACACGTTTGGGGAGAGGTCCCAGGGTTTGGGGTTCTGGTGGGTGGGTTGTCCAGTCCTCTTTAGGGCGGGTTATCCAGTGTCTAGATCATTTGGGAGAAGGCGCTGGGAGAAAGGCCAGAAGCCTCAACCTCAGGCTGGCTGGACATGGGCATGGATGCTATCTCCCCTGGCCAGCATTGCCCACCTTTAGGTCTCTAGCAGGAAGAGCCCGGGAGCTAGAAGCAGAAGCACCCAGATGGGGAAAGATCATGGGTGGCGCCACAGCAGGCTCCTGCTGCCCCCATGAGGAGAGGTTGGGAAAGTGAGTGGCTTCCCACTAAGTGAGGAGGAAACCACAGTGGAGGGAATCTTGCCCGTTTGTGTCTGTGGCTCCCTCATGAGCAGGCTGGGATTTTGAGGCTGGGAATGTGTTATACCTTAAAAGCAAAGCAAAGAGCACCAGTTACCTAAATGGGAAGGCAGAGCAGCAGTGTCCTTTGAGGCCAGAGAGTGAAAGTAGGAGACTTTGTAGGACTTTTGTTCTTAATTAAGTCCCTAGCGGGCCCACAGTCCTGCCCTTTCTTGGGCCCAGATCCCTGTTGCCTTTGAAACTGCCATTTAATATGGCATTACTGCCTCCCAGCATTGGGACTCCTTCCCTTCAGAGTCGCTAAGGACCTCCTAAGTACTCCCTTCCCCTCATGCCCCTCACTCCCCCTCACCTCCAGAGAGTGCCAGATATTCCTGGATCAAAGTTTTTATCCTGCCCCTGCTTAGAAATTTTATGGAGCTTCTATTTACCTGGCTGATAAAATCCAGTGATCTAGCCCTCCTTCTCTGCCCTTCGGGCTTGCATCCATCTGTCCATCTGTCCATCTATCCGTCGTCCCTTACCAAGCACTACAGGACTTTGTAAGTTCCTAGGTACAAAAATACATATGACAGAAAGAGGTACTGTCCTTAAGGAACTCTCAGTCTTTTGGAGAAGGCAGACAATAGTCAATTACGGGGGCTGTGAGATCACAGAGGAGGGACACCTGTGTGAAGGGTGGGCCGGTTCTGTGAGTCGCCATCCACAGTAAACACACTATTACTGGTTAGTAGAATACACTAGATGCCAGAAAGAAACCAGTGTTCGTATTAGGAAGAATAATGATAATGAAGCTTTTTGCATTGTATAGACCTACTTCAAATTAACCTTGATTAAAAATATTAACTCTTTTGGGACCGGGCATGGTGGCTCTTACTTGTTATCCCAGCACTTTGGGAAGCTGAGGTGTGCAACTCACTGAAGGTCAGGAGTTTGAGGCCAGCCTGGCCAACATGGTGAAACCCCAACTCTACTAAAAATACAACAATTAGCCAGGCATGGTGGCACATGCTTGTAAATCCCAGCTACTCAGGAGGCTGAGGCAGGATAATTGCTTAAACCCGGGAGGCAGAAGTTGCAGTGAGTAGAGATGGTGCCACTGCACTCAAGCCTGGGTGAAGGGAAAAACAAATGAACTCCTCTGAGCCTTAAAGTTCTTGTCTGTGAGTTGGTTAAGGCATAACAATAACATGAACCTCATAGGATTGTTGTTAAGGGTTAGCAATCATTAATGAGATAATGTATATTTGTGAAACATAGTAAATGCTTAATAAATATTGGTTATTAAAGCCCTTATCAGACACAGAAGAAATTTTCTCCAGGATTCTTGCAGCAAAGTCACTGAAATCACAGAGAAAAACATCAACAGTTTGCTCAGCATGAATTCAACGAGTCTGATAAACCTGTCTGTTATAACGTGCCTCACATTATGCAGAAAGAATGATACTAGTCCAATTCAGTGAATGAGGTCTCCTGGATGAGAGTAGTGCCTTGTTTTGTCAAATATGGGTTTTTGCGCATTGAATTTTTTTTTTTTAAGGAGAATAACTTTATTTTTTT
>NW_012114755.1:316943-357190 GCF_000951035.1 Colobus angolensis palliatus | reverse complement strand
CTTTAATTCTTTCAGGGTGGTTTGGTACAGTCATTCCCGAAGAGACAACATCAAGATCACCTGGGAAATGTCTTAAACATGCAGACCTGGGGTTCTACCGTTCTTCCCATCCTCTAAACTTCTTCATTATTATATCTGGGCAGGGCCTGGAAGTCTGTATTTTAAGTAAGTGCCTCCAGTGAGTTTTGCTTTTATGACTCACTTTGGGAACCCAAGGACAGATCCTGGGACTCTGAGGCCAAGCCCTGGGCTTAGTTTCTCCTGGCACTGTCTCTGTCTACCTGGATGATCTCCTGGTCACCAAGTTCTTCGTGTTTCAGGGTTATCAGGTGTGAGTATCTGATGAGATGGTGAATGTGAGTACCCATCTCTGTGTGGACTCTGTAAATGTAAGAGATTATCAATATTCTTATTTATTGTAATAATCCCCCCTTCCCAGTCCCAATTTCTTGCCCAATGACTTAATCAGAGTCACTCCAGTATAGCATTTATCTTTTTTTTTTTTTTGAGACGGAATCTCGCTCTGTTGCCCAGGCTGGAGTGCAGTGGCCGGATCTCAGCTCACTGCAAGCTCCGCCTCCCGGGTTTACGCCATTCTCCTGCCTCAGCTTTCCAGTAGCTGGGACTACAGGCGTCCTCCACCTTGCCCGGCTAGTTTTTGTGTTAGCCAGGATGGTCTCGATCTCCTGACCTCGTGATCCGCCCGTCTCGGCCTCCCAAAGTGCTGGGATTACAGGCTGGAGCCACCGCGCCCGGCCCAGCATTTATCTTTTAAGCCTGTGGTTGATTTGACAGGATTTGATGTAAAATAAGGAGTAAGAGGCTGTGCTTTGGCTCAACTGCAAGTCTCACTGCTAAAAAGCCTCTGATTCTGCCCTGTCTGTGCGCTATCCTGTATCGGCGGAGGTAGAGACTGTGCAGATGTTTAAATTGGGACTTGAAAGCTTTAGATTTGTGTTGTCCGAAAAGGTAGCCACTGACCACATGTGGCTATGGAGCACTTGAAATTCAGCTAGTCTGGGTTGAGAGGTGCTGTGAATGTGAAATACACCCAGAGTTCAGAGATTTAATACTAGAAAAAAAATGTAAAGTATTGCAATAATAAATTTTATACTGATTACATATTGAAAATAATATTTTGGGTTAAGTAAAATATTAAAATTGATATCACTGATTTTCTCTTTTTAAAACACTAGAAGTTTCAAAAATGCATATGTGGCTTGCATTATATTTCATCAGACACTGCTGCTTTACGTGTTGGGTTAGCTTTGGGAGTCAGCTCAAAAAGTTTACGGGGTTTGCTCTGTTTTCGAATTCAAAAGGTAAATCTTAACATTTGAAATGGACATCTAGAACAGTTATTCTGAATCATTTAACTCAACTTTGAGCGTTAGCATTGTTGTTTATTATCACTGGTGGTTTTATTGAAGTAGGAATTTTATGAAATAGAATCTAAAGGGCATTTAGCAGTTTATCTACTATTTTAAAAGACAGTCTCCTAACATCTCTGGGAGGGGCAAGAAGAAAATTGCCTAAGTGGAGAAATTGCTTTGTTTGAATTGAATTTTTATTGCAGAGCTGCAAAGCCCAGAAGACAGCACTTTACAGCGGCCGCAGCAATTCATTTTTAAACTGTGGGCTTGGGATTAAACGGCTATGAAATACCGATGAAAGCACCATTCACAATCTTCCTCATCATCTTTGGCCTTCTCTCTGGCACTCTGTTTCTTCACTCTCTTCCCTGATGGTGTTTGGGATACTAGTGTGTGAAACACAGCTGGGAGCTCACACAGCAGGGCTGAGATGAGCAGACTCAGCTCGTCAGCAACAGCTGAGTTGAAGTAGGTGCTAGTCATTGAGTTTCTCTATAAATGGTGGCATTCCTGGGAGTTCAGAGCAGTGAACTTGAAAATGGTGATGCTAAAGGCCCCAATGTCTACTTCACAGTGGGATTATGAGGAGAATAGGAAAAACCAGAGGCAGGATGTCAGGGATGCAGAAGTGGTTGATAGTGGAAGACCGGCAGAGGATCAGTTTCCCTCCCATTAGCTGTTGACACGTCCTTCAGTGTGTCTCCTGCAGGCTTCAAGTCTTTCTCCTCAGACCCGTTCTAAGGGAATGGATTGGTTCCGTATAGTCAATGAGGCACAAAATCTGACCCCCCAAGTTTGATTTGAATTCCACTATCACTAGCTGTGTGACCTTGGGAACACCACTTGAGTGCTCTGTGCCTCAGTTTTCTCATCTGTAAAATGGGCTTCATAGAACCTGTGGTGAGGGTTAATTGAGCAAATACATGTAAGGTCCTTAGAACTTACGCATGAGTAAACACTCTGTTAACACTGGATTCATTCAGGTAGCAATATTTATGCTTCCATGTACCAGGAACTACACTGGGGTACAGCAGTGAACAAGGCAGTGGAAATCCCTTCCAGTGGAGGAGTTCAAGATGTGTTTGTTGCTTATAATTATCCATGCTTTTACACTGGCTGAGGGGCCTTCACACACAACGCTGCTTTACTTTATGTATTAGGTTTTGACACAGTAGTCTGTGTTTTTAAGGTTTTAAGTACAAAACTTTGGATTTTATTCCTAACTTACCCGCTTCTTCATGGTATGACCTTGGGCAAGCTACATAAACTCACTGAGGCTTCATTTCCTCATGTATAAAATAGCAAATAAATAATATCTTGCTCAAAGGAGCATATGAGAATTAAATGTTGTATTAAATAGGATAATGCCTATAAAGCTCTTAGCATATACTTGGCTCATAGTAAGTGTTCTGTAAATATTAGCTATTATTGCCATTGCTTCTAGTTCTAGAAATTCTGTGAGTCAGTGGTTCTAAATTAGAAGTTCACCAGGCTGGCAGAAGGGGAAATTGAACCAAATTCTCCTGTGGTGCCCCTTTCTATGAGCTAAGTTGTTCATGAGTGCCTTGGAAACCATCTTCCTTTTTAGAGAAAAACAATAGAGATCCAGGTGTTCAACAGAGCAGCCCAAAGATAGATAATGAGTCCCTCATCATTAGGGGCATCCAAGTTGGCCCACCAGTCAGCCGGGATGTTATAAAGGGATGGGCCTTGAGCTTGTGGATTGCTTCCAGGTCTGAGATTATGGAGCCTTTGGTCATTAACATTTGACCCATCTGAGTAAGGACACCCTAGGGAGGGATACCCATTTTTGAAGAGCAAAGAGTGACCTCAGGGATTTGCCACCTCCTTCACCCAGCCAGTAAGGGAAGCTCACTTTGACATAGCTTCTACTACTTTTCTTCTCCTGAGTGTAGTTATTTCTTGGAGGTAAGTGCTAGGGTTGAGTTGGAGAAAGACGTGCCACATCTTCACTGAATCGTTTAAGTGGAGGGCACCTGGTTCTTGATGTCACACTCAGCCCTAAGCTTCCTTCCCTAGGGGGTGGAGTAGATAGAAATGACTTCAGAGCCACGCAGCTAGGGAGGACTGGGCCTGTTGTCTACAGCCCTGGGGAAGCTACAGGCAGCTTTAATTCAGGGCTCTATCACTCCTCCCCTTTTGTTTGCCACTCTGGACTTGCCTATGGAAAGTGAAAAAACAAAGGCACTATGTTGGATTCATTTATCCTTTAAAAAAACAAACAAAAAAGTAATTGTATTTATTTTTAAACACATGTTCCTTATGTCAGGCAGTTTACTTACTTTTAAAGGAACCATTACTTGAGCATCTACTAGTACAAAGCATCTGTTAGCCACCAGAGAGAAAAACAAAAGAGGCTGGGTGCGGTGGCTCTCGCCTGTAATCCCAGCACTTTGGGAGGCTGAGGCGGGTGGATCACTTGAGGTCAGGAGTTCAAGACCAGCCTGGCCAATATAGTGGAACCCCGTCTCTACTAAAAATACAAAAAAATTAGCCAGGTGTGGTGGTGCCTGCCTGTAGTCCCTGCTACTCACGAGGCTGAGGCAGGAGAATTGCTTGAACCCAGGAGGCAGAGGTTTCAGTGAACCAAGATCACACCATTGCATCCTAGCCTTGGGTGACAGAGTAAGACTCTGTCTCAAAAAAAAAAAAGCAGCAGAAGAAAAGATCTGAGATACTTCTCTTCCCTTGCCCCAAAATAGTTCTTCCATTTTTTCAAAGTACCTACTATGTTCCAGCCATTGTGCTAGGGGGCGTAGATACAGGGCTGAGAAGACACAAGTGGTACTTCTTCCCCTGGAAGTTATAGCCCAGCAGGGGAGACAGCTCAGTTCCACTGAGCTGGGAATGTTAAAGTTTTGATTGTTTATGAAGAGGGAGACAGACCCATACGGCTAACCCTTCTTGCCCCAGGCACCAGTGGCCCTGGCTTTGGCTTGGCAAATGTGGTACCATTCTCTGAACTGTTGGGTTTCTGACTCACTTCCTATGGTGATATCTGGGTCTCCTCAGATCTAGGGGTCAATGAAATGCAGCTGGTCAGTTACCTCTGCCCAGAGATCTCAGGGTGAGTCCCCAACCCCTTCACTCCACACACATTTTCTATCCCAAGGCACCCTTCACTCTTCATAATCTTTGCAGCAAACCAGAAATCCTCTGGCTCATTAATAGAAGGAAGGCCTTGTTGGGATGGAGGGGGATATGTTGCTAAGCTAATTGGTTTGAGGAACATGAGGAGAGAAAACACGAAAAAAATCCATGGCCCTGAATGATTTACTTTGTGAGTGACAGCATCTGCATAGTTTTAAAACTATAATCTGTAAATCCCCTATGCAGCATTTCTTTAACTTTAAGCATTCGTGTCTCACATTTGCATTTTTGCAATATCTGTGTAGTATTTTTCTTTAAATTGACTCACTTAGTAAAAACTAATTATGTAAATTTTTAAAATTTCTTATTTTAATTAGTCTTCATAGCTTTTATCTCTATTGTATAGCTATTATTCATAGTATATTTTTTCTTTTTATTTTTTTTCTTTTGATAACAGAGCCTTGCTCTGTCACCCAGGCTGGAGTGCAGTGGCGTGATCTCGGGTCACTGCAACCTCTGCCTCCCAGACTCAAGCAATTCTCCTGCCTCAGCCTCCCAAGTAGCTGGGATTATAGGCATGTACTACCACACCTGGCTAATTTTTTTGTATTTTTAGTGGAGACAGGGTTTCACCATGTCGGCCAGCCTAGTCTTGAACTCCTGACCTCAAGATGATCTACCCACCTCAGCCTCCCAAAGTGCTGGGACTATAGGAGGGAGTCACTGTGTCCAGCTCATAGTATATTTTTTCAAATGTTCTTGCCACATTGTCAAAGATCTTGGGCATCCTTAGGTATTTGCTCCACTTAGGAAGATTCTGCCTAAGAAGTTCATGAATATTGCTCTAGGAGATCTTTGAATCTTCTAAAATTCAAAATTGTGTTTATTATTGTAAAAAATTGTGTTTATGTATTTCTTTCCTGGGAAAGACAGTCCAAAGCTTTATTCAAGCAAGGACCAGAAAAGGATAAGAGCCACAGTTTGTGGTTTCTGGAATTGTGTCCGATTATTATTTACAAAAATTTCATTTTCCCAGGAAGAGGAACACTGTTGTGTTGTTTTTTTTTTTTTTTTACAAGAAATGGATGTTTTATTCCTAAAGTATTCTATTTTTTTTTAATGAAGTGCAGATAAACTGCACATTGAAAAATGGCCTCCCACATCTCTTTCTCATCTCTATTCTGTTTTCAGCCTTCCAACATGTGAATGTTAATCACTGTGGGAGGAAGGTGACCATTTTCTGACCTAAAAATCATGATGTATGGTCTGATTAAGGATTTTTATGTATATATCATGTCTTTCAAAGGTATAAAGGGAGAACTTCAGTTACACATTTAATGGATTATCTTTATTAAAAGAGCAAAATTGAAAAAAAAAAGTGAAGGGGCACCTATCTTCGAATATTAAGAATGTAAGTTTACTGTAAATTTATTAATAGACCAGTAAATGTTTCAGAGAAAAAAATGAGCACAAGGAAAGCTGCTCATTGGGGCAAAAATACATGATAAAGGGGCTATGGGAAAAAGCACCATTGTGCTAGATCACACAGATCAAACAGAACGCAGTGTTTGTATAAATGCAGACAAAGTCACATGTCTTTCCCTGCTTCTAGGGTAACATGCCAGCAGGGGACACAAAGGGCACCCTGTTCATTCTTTCCAGCTCAGCCCCTTAACCTTAGGAAGAATATTAGAATGTTTGTGTTTGCATCCTGCCTCCTTCCTCTGAAGGTCCATGAACACTAGATACAATGATAAAATAGAAATAGGAATTTGAAATCAGGACTAGGGAAAATGTAAGTAAGAGGAAAAACACAAACCCAGGGGGCTGGGAAGAATACGAAGGCACTCACATTAAGGGTATGTGTTACTGCCGAGCTTCACATTTGACTTGGAGCTTCCTGGCAGTCAAAACAAAAAGGAAACAGGGTAAGCGTTCTGGATTTTACTGTTAGAAAAGAAAAACATCAGCTGGGCGCTGTGGCTCACACCTGTAATCCCAACACTTTGGGAGGCCGAGGTGGGTGGATCACCTGAGGTCGGGAGTTCAAGACCAGCCTGACCAACATGGAGAAACTCCATCTCTACTAAAAATACGAAATTAGCTGGGTGTGGTGATGCATACCTGTAATCCCAGCTACTCAGGAGGCTGAGGCAGGAGAATCACTTGAACCCGGGAGGTGGAGGCTGCAGTGAGTCGAGATGGCGCCATTGCACTCCAGCCTGGGCAACAAAAGTGAAACTCCGTCTCAAAAAAAAGAAAAGAAAAGAAAAGAAAAGAAAAACATCCTAGTTAAGGGGTAGCTAAGTGCTTCCTAGTTTGTTTCTTAGTTAAATTTCTTATAAACAAGGTCCTCTTCAACTTTCTTTGTCTTATTCACTCCTCATTATATGGCTCCTCTGACTGGGCCAATTTCTCATTTTAGGTGGCCGTGATATAGATGGCCATATACCTCTCCTTTGTAGTGCTTATCATAGATGTACATTCTCATGTGCTTAGATGATTATTTTGAAAGCTTGTGTTCTCTACTAGACTATAAACCTCATGAGACTAGCGCCATATTGTCCTCAGTGCCCAGCACAATCTCAGCACATGGTGAACCCTCAATAAATATTTGTTTGAACAAATGAATAAGGCCAAAGCAGCCAGGGATTTTATGTGACTGATTCTTGTAGTGTCTTCACGGGAAATCAAGGCCCTTTCAAGCATGCAAACTGTCTCTTGTCCAGAGAGGTTGGTGGCCTTCTCCCAGCTCATTTTACTCCATGGTTATTAATAATTCGGAGATAGTCCTCAAAGATTAGGGAGACTGAGGCTCAGGGGGAGGGAACAGCTTGCCCAAGGTCACATTGCTGGAAGGCATGCTCTTTCCTTTCTGCCTGCTGTTTCTGAGCCGGAGCCACAAGTGTCTGTGTGAGTTATGGGTTCTTATCTCTTGGCAATTAGAGCAGCTCAGCAAGGGTATTTCTGGCACAGGCCATTGCTGCTTTCTGACAGCTGCTACATTCCAATATCTCCTGAGTTTAGGGAAAAGAAAGCCCACACCTGGAGTTGGCAAAGACAGTCTCAGAACTCATTTTCCCTGGTCTCTGCACATGGTGAATGTGTTTATTGCTCTTGTCACACTGTCTCCTGAAGTGCAGATGCATTAAAGTTGAATATTATTTTCATAAAAGCCACTGGAGAGAAAGAGAAGATACGTGATTTGGGTGTCTCCAGGAACATAATTGGATTTGCTCAATGATTGGGGGGGTGGAGGTGGGAAATGACAACCTGCCAGGAAGTACATTTGATGGTGCTTTTGATTCCAAATTTGTCAGGCATGTGTTTTTAATTGCTTTGTCCCTGTTGTCATTATTCTAATAGAAACCTGATTTTTTTTTTTTTTTGAGACAGAGTCTCACACTATTTCCCGGGCTGGAGTGCAATGGCATAATCTCGGCTCACTGCAACCTCCATCTCCCGGGTTCAAGCAATTCTCCTGCCTCAGCCTCCCGAGTAGCTGGGATTACAGGCGCCCGCCAACACGCCTGGCTTATTTTTTGTATTTTTTAGTAGAGACGGGGTTTCACTATGTTGGTCGGGCCGGTCTTGAACTCCTGACCCTGTGATCTGCCCACCTTGGCCTCCCAAAGTGCTGGGATTACAGGCGTGAGCCACAGCTCACCTCCCAGGGAAGAGACCTGATTTTTTAAAAGGGGTTCATTATCATATTAAAGTTTCTCTATTCAGCAAGGTTGGCAAATAGGATGTTCTCCTGGCTCAGTGTTGCCACCTACCGTGCGCTGCGTAGATTGTCAGTCTTCAAAATATTAGAAGGCAGTAAAACACATTTCAAACTGCAACAAGGCATAATTTGATCTGTCTGTTCTTCCACAAGGTTGCAAGTCTTAGGGTGAACATTATAAGCATCTGTCATCACTGTGTGCTCTTGGAGTGCCAAGATACTGGTTCTAGTGAATTCTGGTGATAAAAAAAAAATGCTAGACGAAAATACCACTTTTCCTTTGGTCCCTTGAGAATAAGCCCCAAAAACATGTGCTGCCTGCACATGGGGATCTGAATAATTGCAACAATCAGGATTATCTAGAGAGAGTATCCCTGAAGAAGGCACTTAGGGTGATGTTTGTAAATGTCACAGGCTTTCAGTTCTATCTTTGGCCCCCTAGTCCAGTAAGGATTTTGGCTTGTATCAGTGATTTGGAAAACCTAATAATTTTTATGTCTCCAAAGTTGTACTTCCAGGCTGCTGGCTATTTCATATTTTAAAGCATGTTTCTACCTTTAAAGGACAGCAGAGAATAGCAGTGGGCACTGACATGGCTTTACCCCTCCCCACACTAGATAAGGACTGACACATTCAATCTTCTTTTTTTTTGAGATGGAGTCTCGCTCTGTCACCCAGGCTGGAGTGCAATGGCATGATCTCGGCTCACTGCAATAGGTTCAAGAGATTCTTCTGCCTCAGCCTCCCGAGTAGCTGGGATTATAGGCATATGCCACCACGCCCAACTAATTTTGTATTTTTGTGGAGATGGAGTTTCACCATATTGGCCAGGCTGGTCTTGAACTCCTGACCTCAGGTGATCTGCCTGCCTTGGCCTCCCAAAATGCTGAGATTACAGGCATGAGCCACCATGCCCGGCCTCACATTCGATATTTATTTGTGGATAGATTTGGGTTCTTTTTCCAGATTTCCCCACAGTGGCTTTGACAAGTCTTATTTGGAAGAAGTAGCACAGTTACTGAACTGGCGTCTTGTTCCTAGTTTGAATGGTAAGAGCCACAAAATCACCCATACACATGTAGTACATTAAGATTTCACCTACTTTCCCCAGAAATTATTGTTTAGGCAATTAGGGACAGGAAAGTATGAAAAATACAGGTGCTAATTATAACTAGACTCTTTTTTTTATGGTAAGAGATCAAAATTTCAAAGTATTTTACGTATTAATTAAGATATTTCCTCCCCTTAACCTCCAATTAATATCCACAGTAAACAACCTTTATTAATTACATGAGTCTGAACATTTAATATCCAGGAATATGAAGACTGTACACTGGAGTATCCATTTATTGTTTATCTGGTTCCACAGTGGATTTGAGGTAGCTTATGGGAAAAGGATGAAATATGGATAACAAAATAGAACAGTCAGGATCAGTAGGAATATAAATTATATTAGGAGATTAAGCCTAAGGAGACAAGGAGAATGGCAATAGCCTGGTACTATTTCTGTTTAGGTAAAAAGCCAGTTCATTGGACAAGTTGATGTAGCCATTTTTTAAAGAGAAACTTGGAAGCTACTCTGGGTTTTGGAAAGCTCTGTGTAAACATGGGCTGCTTCATGTTCCTGACATTTCAGCTGAACTTTGAAAATCGCTTTTTTTCCCTCCCAACCTCTACCTGACCCCAGCACACACCCACTTCATCTGAGCCAAGGAGGTGTCAATTCTAAAAGTATTTTATCAAACGAGGTTGGCATTTTTCTGGAAATGCTATAACTTGAGTGCCAGCAGGGCATTTGGGAAGCTTGTTTTGGAAACCCTTTCATTATCATGGCTTTCAGGCCCTTGTAAGTAGTTCCAGGACCTCCTACCCTGATGGGCTGCAGTGATAGGAGGACCAAAAAAGGGAGTGTTGAAGTGGAAGGGGGCGGTGAAGTCCTCTTCTCCCAAGCCGGCAGGAGGCAAGATAACCTTTCTTCCATGGCTCCTGTCCCCAGTCTCTCCTCCAGGACCAGAGGGCTTCCTTTCGCTTTCTGTAGGCCTGGTTTGCCAGAGGTCATCCTGAAAGAATGCTGCTCAGATAGGCTCCCAGGAAGCTAATTCAGAGGATGGTGCTGGGATGCAGACTTTGCTGGATCACAGAGGGTTGCCTGGGCAGCGTGCTGTCAGTCTTGAAACAAGTTACAATCTTGGGCTGCAATTTAGCTCTGCTCTTGCTTGTTACAAGCCACCAAAGGTCTCTAGCTAGTAGAGCCACCTTCCCCACACACCCAGGAAGGATTCACAAGACCACGAGATGCCACTGATTACATCTCCTGCCCCCTCCCTGAGTGGAGACCACCATAGCTCACTGGCTTTGTGACTTTCCCTCTGGGACATTTAATCAACGTGTCGAAATAACATGTCCAAAACAGAGTTCTGGATCAATTTTATCACCTCCCCTCCTCTTTGACTTGTCCTTCTCCCAGGCTTATTCATCTCAGGAAATAGTGCTGGCATCCACTCAGTTGCTCAAACCAAAATCCTGGAAGTCTTGTTTTTCTCTTTCCTTCTCTCCTGTCATAAATCCCATCAGTGAGTCCTGTTGGCACTACCACTAACACACTTGGCAGAGCTGAATCCCTCCCAGGAATTTCACTGTTACCATTTTGGCCAGCCACCGTCCTCTCCTGCTTGTACTGATGCAGCAGTCTCTTTACCTCACCTCCCTGCTTTTCCCCACTTCTTTTCAGAGACATTGGCATGGAACTGTAGACAGACTGGCTTTGCATACTGGATCCTCCACTTACTGTGATGGGCAAGTTACCTGACCTCTTTGTGTCTGGGTTTTGTCATCTGTAAAATTGGGACTATAATAGTACTCATTTCAAAAAGTTTTCATGAGGATTAAAGGAGATCATACATACAGAGTTCTTACGACAATTCAGAGCACATAGCTAAGCACTGAGTATTAGGTTTTTATTTATTGTCCTTAATCCCCAGGCCATCCTCTACATAGAAGATATAGAAATCTTTTTGAAAAGCAAATCACATCATGCCTCCTTTCTTTTAAACCCTTCCATGGCTTCCTATTGCCTTTGGAAGAGAACCCAAATTCCTACTAGGTATTATAAGGCTAACCCGACTCCCCTACTTCATCTTTTCCTACCATTCTCACTGGTCACTGAGTTCCAGCCTCACTGTCCTTCTTCCTTCCCAGGAACAAGCTTAGTTTATTCCCATCTATTCTTGTGCCAGGACAGCTCATCCCCTAGGTCTTAGCTTAAATGCCACACTTTAGCGAGGTCTTTCCCGATACATACCCTGACCTGCACATACCACAGTTTGGTTTCTTCATAGCACACATTAATATCTGAAATATTTTGTTTGCTTATTTATTATCGGTATTTCTATCCCTCTGTCTCTTCTGTCACTACTGCATCTACTGTGCTTACTAGACATGATTTGTAGAAGGCCTCCTGGGTTCAAGGCATTCTCAGCCTCCCATGTAGCTGGGATTACAGGCGCGCCACCATGCCCAGCTAAGTTTTTGTTTTGTTTTGTTTGTTTGTTTTGCATTTTTTTAGTAGAGACAGGATTTTACCATGTTGGCCAGGCTGATCTCGAACTCCTGACCTGAAGTTATTGGGCCACCTCAGCCTCCCAAAGTGTTGGGATTACAGGTGTGAGCCACCACACCTGGCCTCAGCTTCAATTATGAGTTAATTCAAGCCTGTTTAGGTGACTCTTGCTAGAAGGTAAAGGTAGACAGGTGTATTAGGTCTTTCTGGCCTCTTGGCTTAGAATTTCTCAGTGTGGGTTCCAGACCACAAGCAGCCAAATCACTGAGAGGCTTGCTAAAATGCAGATTCCTGGGCTCACTCTAGACTTTTGGCATTAAATTCTCTGGTGGTAGGCCCCTGAAATCTGCATTTCTAACCTGGGGTTGTTCTGGTTAAAATATAAGTATGAAAATCATTGGTCATAGTTTTTCTAGCTTATTAGGTGTTTTGTGATTTTGTTTTGTTCTTTGATTTTAATAAATCAATAAAACTATTAATTATTTCTTTTATTAAAACTTGTATTTGGATAGCTTTTGGTCTCTGGCCGTGGAGCAAGTAGGCTTTTTTCCCACCTTAATGGCCCCTAGGTGCCAGGTGCTAGGTCCAAGTTGTCTTCCTTGGTGGTGTGCTCCATGTTTCCAGCTTAGGCAAGGCAGGGAGCCTCATTTCTGTCCCTGAGCTGTTGCCTGGTTCTAAGGCACTGGCCAGCTCTCCAGTGGGTGAACCTTGTGATGCATTTGGTCCCGTTAAAATTATTTTTAAAATTCAGGTTAGTTTTTGTTACTTTCCTCCCAGAAGCAATTCTGGAATGATCCAAATTCCCAGCGTTTAATGTTTGTGCTTTCCTCCCCTCTGTTCATTCTCTAAATAAAGGCCTCATGTTTTAATAGACACAATAACAGTAAAATTAGCTTGATTAGACTCTAGGTGGATTTAAAATGTAACCTAATGGCAGCTCTGTCTGGCTTGGAAATCATGCGTTTTATTTTGAGCAGAGAATGTTGGTATTTGCAATGACCGGTAAGGGATTAAATGATTATTGAATTAAAGTGGTCAAATAATACAAGCATCCCTTATCTTTAGATCCTGTCCTGGTGGTTTTGCCTATTGTATTTTTATTTTTTATTGATTTGTTTTTGAAACAAGGTCTTTCTCTGTTGCCCAGGCTGGAGTGAAGTGGCACAATCATAGCTCATTCTAATCTCTAGCTCCTGGGCTCAAGGGATCCTCCTGCCTCAGCCTCCCAAGTAGCTGGGGCTGTAGGCAGGCACCACCATGCCCATCTACCTATAGTGTTTTGAGAAACTTGGGCCCTCAGCTTGGAGTTTTAATCCTACCTGCCTTCAGTCCTTGGATTAAGAGTTCCTGGGTAATGCCATAAGAGAAAGTCAACAGAGTTGTCTTTCTTACCTCTGTTCCTTCCTCTGGTCTGTGAGCCCCCTACATTCATGGAAAGCTAAAACTGTGAAGCAACTTGTAGTTTAACAGCCTTGAGCCAAAGCACCCACAACTGGCCAGCTCCCTGCTCCCCAAAAAATCCCAGCAGATACTTTGTGTGTGTGTGTGTGTGTGTTTTTCTTTTTTTGAGACGGAGTCTCACTCTGTTGTCAGGCTGGAGTGCAGTGGCGCAATCTCGGCTCACTGCAACCTCCGCCTCCCAGGTTCAAGTGATTATCCTGCCTCAGCCTCCTGAGTAGCTGGGACTACAGGCGCCTGCCACCATGCCCGGCTAATTTTTTATATTTTTAGTAGAAACGGGGTTTCATGATGGTCTCGATCTCTTGACCTCATTGTGATCCACCCACCTCGGCCTTCCAAAGTGCTGGGATTATAGGCGTGAGCTACTACGCCTGGCCCCAGTACATAGTTTCATTAAATAATAATCCCCTACACTGAGGTGGTGCAGTTCCCTTTGTTCAAGAGTTTTTACATCTACCACCTAAAAGGAAAGTAGGGGCTTTATTAGGCTATTTACCAAGGAGAGGGGGAGGCAGAGATCACCCAACCAGTTATTACTGAGCCCAGTCTTATCTATGGCTTGCTGTTATTCAGCTGATTCTTGCCTGTGTGCTTGGTGGCACACCAGGTGTGAGAAAAGCAAGGTGAACAGTTTTGGGTCCTTAGGACCAAAGGTATATGGCTTATATGCTCTCAGCTTATTAAGAACCCAGAATATTTGGTAGAGAGTTTTGGGAGTAGGGGACAGACCCATTAGCTGATATTCATGGCTGCTTCATGTTGGAACCTTTAGTTTAAGCTTCTGAGCGTTATTATAAGCATAGCCCAGGAGGTAAATGTAAAAATGATTTTCTTGCCAATTTTTCCTGCATGGTATCCTAGCGACAATGTACTTTCTGTCCTTGGGTGTGGGGGCACCAACTGGGGCCATATCAAAGCTTGCAGAGGGGAAGAATGTGAAGGGCATGGTCAGTCATCCCTTTAAAAGTCAAGGGATAGTTTCTTTTTATCTTTTGGAGAGTTTTTTAAAAGCAGTTTTTTAAGCAGCATTTTATGTTGTGATTACCAAAGTAATATATGTTTATTGTCTGACAACTTCAAAAACAGAAAATTCAAAGGGAGGAAGTAAAAATCAGCTGTAATCCTGACATTGTTAACATTTTGGTGAATATCCCTCTAGTAATCTTTTATTTATTTATTTATTAACTGAACTTTCAAACAATGATTAGGTTCTAAAATTATAGTGTATGGTAAAAAAAACTCATAAAGTCAAATGTGTACCCTAAACTACCATGGACAGTAATTTTTATGCACACTAAAATTAGACTTAAGAGCAACAAAAATCTACATAAGGGCCAGGTGCGGTGGCTCATGCCTGTAATCCCAGCACTTTGAGAGGGCAGGGCAGGAGGATCATTTGAGCCCAGGATTTGAAACCAGCCTGGACAACATAGTGAGACTCTGTCTCTAAAAAAATTTAAAAAAAATTAGCTGGGCATGGTGGCACACGCTTGTAGTGTCAGTTACTCAGAAGGCTGAGGTGGGAGGAGCACTTGGGCTCCGGGAGGTCGAGGCTGCAGTGAGCCATGATTGTAACACTGAACTAACATGATGGAGCAAGAATACTGTGTCTCAAAATAAAAATAAAAATTAAAAAAAAAAAATCTGGGGGCAAAACCAATCTACCTTTAAGATTACTATCAAACCCCTAATGGGGAGTAGATGGTAGTGGAAAATTGAATTCTGTTCAGCTTGCCTGTAAGGTTTATTTCATTCTGTTTTTTTTTGTTTTTGAGGCAAAGTCTCACTCTGTCACCCAGGCTGGAGTGCAGTGGTGCAATCATAGCTCACTGCAGCCTCAAGCTCCTGGGCTCGAGATCCTCCCACCTCAGCCTCCCGAAGTGCTAGGATGACATGCCATAGTGGCATCACAGTTTACCTCAGATAGTAGATTCTGAGTCAACCAGTAAGAAAAATGAACACAGGTGTTTACCACCTCCCTCCCCAACAGATCACACACACACACACACACACACTCACAATTGGGATGATTTGTTTTGTAACATTTTGTTTTATTCAACAGTATATATTTAATAATTATTTTAAAAGTTGTATGTATTCCATCATAAGCATGTACCACAGTTTATTAACCAATTTCCTGTTGTACAATTAGATTATTTCCAATTACTTGCTGTTATGAAAATGATGAGATGAACATCCTTGAGGATAAATCTTTGTGCTCATCCACAATGAAGTATTCTGGCTAAATTCTTGGTTGTGGAATTGATGGTTCACAGGATATGAGCATTTTAAAGCCTTTTAATTCATATTGCCAAATTGTCCCCAAGATCATTGCATGCTTCCTTCAAAGTGTCTTCTTGCCAACATTACTGGAAATTATTATTCAAAGGAGTCTTGCACAGCATGGCTTTTTTGTTTTTTTGGATGACCCAGGGCTTCTGTTCATTGTCTGGCCAATTTATCCTGGAAAGAGTACATGAAAGGAGGCTAGAGATGATAAGTGCTGGTGGCTGGGTTGTGGGGGAGGGTGGGGAAAGATAACAGAAGGGTGAGCTTGGAGGCCATTTCTTTACTCTGGCCTCCAAGCTATCTTCAGCAGACATCTCAATATTGCTTAATACTTACAGGGCATGTATAGTTTTAAAAAGCGTATTCATGGCCGGGCGCAGTGGCTCAAGCCTGTAATCCCAGCACTTTGGGAGGCCAAGACGGGCGGATCACGAGGTCGGGAGATCGAGACCATCCTGGCTAACATGGTGAAACCCTGTCTCTACTAAAAATACAAAAAATTTGCCGGGCGAGGTGGCCGGCGCCTGTGGTCCCAGCTACTTGGGAGGCTGAGGCAGGAGAATGGAGTGAACCCGGGAGGCGGAGGTTGCAGTGAGCTGAGGTCCAGCCACTGCACTCCAGCCTGGGCGACAGAGCAAGACTCCGTCTCAAAAAAAAAAGCGTATTCACTACTATAATTTTTGATTTGGAAAATAATTTGGTGCCTTGTCACCATGGAAGAATGGGAATGGCATTTGTATATTTATCCAAAAGGAAGTATGGTTTAAAAAAATATATGGAGAAACAGTGTCCTAATCCAACCTCTCATTTTATTTTTATTTTGTTTTGAGACAGGGTCTCGCTTTGTCACCCAGGATGGAGTGCATCACAGATCACTGCAGTCTCAAATTCCTAGGCTCAAGCCATTCCCTCCCTGCTCCCGCCCCTGCCTCAACCTCCTGACTAGGTACCGCTACAGGCTAGCACCACCACCCCCAACCCAACCTCTCATTTTAGGTAGTGACACTGATACCAGAGAGTGGAAGGGGTTTCTCTATGGCCACACAGCAAATTGATGACTGAGTTGGTGCCTCAAGTGAAGGTTGCCGAATTCCTGTACAGTGCTCTTTTGCAGAGGCAGGACAGCCATGGGTAAGGGAGAGATGAGAAAACAGACATAAGGGTGTCTTTGGACAGATAGCCAGGCTGTCTTCTAGGGCCTGGGAGCCACCCTATGCCCCACCTGGATAAAAGCCCAGATGTTTCTAGCATGGCATTTCCACTTCTGCCTAATCATCTACACCTGTGAATGGAAGCAAGCTTATACTTTAATACCCAGTGGTTTTGCCTGAACTTTCCCACCGCCTGGGTAACCTCTCAGCTTTGTCAAGTGTCACTTCGTCAGGGAGCCTTTCTTGACTGCCAAGACTTAAGGCTCCCTGGTGCATTCTGATAGCACCTCTGTAATCCCCTTGCAACAATGGTAATTACTTTGTTCTGTATTTAATATAGGTCTCCCTGACTAGAGTAGAAGCACTGTGAGTGTAGAAAGATTATATGTTGCTCCTGGCATATACTAACCCTTAAATGTTTGCACGTTTGAATATTTGGATGGGTGCTAATGAATGAGTTAGAAGTGTTTGGGCTGCTGAGAGGTGCTGTAGTTCTGATTGCCTGCAGGACCAGGAGAGTGATACCTTATTGCCAAGGGCACTGAGAAAAGAGAGAAAGAAAAGAGACATAGTTGAGGTTGCCAGGGCAGAGACAAGCCAGAGGGTATGGTCTGCTTCGCTGGGTGCCTGATAGCGGCCTCCTGGGTGATGGGGTCGCAGTCACATCTAACCAAGCCTTCATTCCTGGCTTGTCAGAATCCGTTCCCGCAATTTACCAGGGGTTGTTAGAGAGAAGCCTCCATGAATCATTCTGGGGAAGAGAATTCAAGGTCAGGACTCTTGGAGGGGAGACGACAGCAACCCAGGTCTCCTGCAGCCTGGTCTTCCCAGCCGATGGGCACTTGCGGCAACGGATGACAGGTCTGCTGGTGTCTGGCTAGACGCCAGAACAGCACCGTTCTGAGGCCGCAGGTCCTGCCCCTCCGCGCGTTTTCCTCCCCCTCCTCAGTCTCCCTACTCCTCCCACTTGCAGCATCCTCTGCGAGGAAAGGAATGTGCTGCGCTCGGACGCGCCGTCCTGGCCGAGCGGCAGCACCTGGGGCGCGCTCTGGATCGCTGGGGTCCGCCGTCTGGCACTGCGCCACGTGCTTTGGTCGGTGCTGATGTCAAGTGGGTGTGGGCTCCTCGGAAAGGCCCGGGCGAGGACGAGGAGGGCGCGCCATGCGCCGCGGGCGAGCTGAGGCCCCGGCGCCCTCCGTAGTCCAGCGCCGCTGACCGGTGGCCCGCCCGGGCTCGCGGAGCAGTCGCATGGAGCCGCGGAGCTGCCAGCCCTGGCACGCGTGCCCCGCCACGCTGGAGGTCTGGCAGGGGCCGCCAAGGGGGGCCTGCAGGTGTGTGTGCGCGCTGTAACTTTCGGGGGGTCTGCGGGCTGTCGAGCCGACAGGGAGCAGGGTGCACGGGCTCCTTCTGGGGGTGCTTTGTGTCTGGGCGCGGGCGTGACCGGAGCCGGCTAGTCCCTGGCCAGCCATGAGCGAGGGAGCCGTAGCTAGCCGCTGGAGTTTCTGCAAGAGAATTCATTGAGGTGGCGCCCGGCTTTGGGTTACTCCTCGGGAAGGATGCCGAGGGAGCTGCTGTTGTTTTTAAAAATCGGGTCTCCAAGTGCAGCCTGCGTTCATGTTAACAGGATTGTCTCAGCAGCAGACAGCGCCGATTCCCGAAATCGGCTGTGGTTGGGGACCCCACGGCCCCACAGGCGTGCGGGCTGCGGGGACAGCAACTGGCCAGCAGTGGAGGGGGTGGGGAACGGGAAGTGGGCAAAGGCGACCCCGCCAAGCGTTCCGCCCAGTGTGTCGGGGCGCCTGCCCTTCCTCTACACCCACACTTGCCAGGAGTCGGCTACGGAGGAGGTAAGGGGTCAGCTTCTCGCCTGTGACAGCTCTGGTTTCAGACACACCTTCCCGAAGGAATGCAGAGGCTTTGTTCCAGGCGCCCGTTCCAGCCCTGAGCCCTGAAGCCCGCGGGCATAGGGCTGGGACTCCGCTGCCATTACTCATCTTTTATGGCAACGCCGGCAAGCTCCTAGGTAGGCAAGTTAATTATTAATGTGTCTAAGCTGGAGAGAGGAAATCTGAAAATGAGATTGGTGGGTTGCAGGCCTCCCCCTTTCCTTTTTGGCTTTGGCTAGGCAAGGTTTAAGCCCGAGGTATTGCAGTCTATTTCCCGAGAAGGATAAGGGCATTCCCCCAAGGCACGAGCACTGCCCCCCAAGGGGTCCCCTTTCCCTGTCGGTGGGACCGCCCCCTCTCCTCCCAGAGGGCAGAAAGGTGCATCCCTCAGATTTTAATGTACTTTAGAACCCGCCTGTACCCCTCCTCCTTTGCCTTCCTAAACGAATCTCACTCCCATCCCCTTCTTCAAGACAGCTTCCTGAAGAAGCTTCCAGACCAGGTGTGGGAGACCTGAGTCCTCTCAGCAGGTAGAGTCTGAAACATTCTGAAAAATAGAAAAATGTTGCCCTGTCCCAGCCATGGTGCCTGAAAACCTCCTTGCGTGCTCTGCCAGTGCCCTGGGGTGTATTTTCAGGCCTGGGGGCTGTGGGCAGAGGAAGAGGTGTCTGTCAGGTATCACCTGACTTGTCTCTCCCAGGGCCCTCAGCAGGAGGGGAGTAGGGAGGTCCAGGTGGGAAAAAGAGAAGGTGGAGTGAGGCTCCTCCCTCAGGCAGTTTCAGTTTCCCTCCTGTCCTTGTCAGAGGGAGGGTGGGTCTAAGACTGATAGTTGTACAAGGTGTTCTGTTTGTGTGCTGGGGTATTTCTGGGTGGGGCCCTAATGAGTGGGAGTGCAAGGGCCCAGCCTTAAATGGAGGGCTGTGGACCAGGCTGGGCTCTGGGGAGGTGGGAGGGACGGGGGTTGGTTGGAGGCAGACCTGAGGAGATTTTTTTTAACCCAGCCAGGGCCTTAGAAGAGTTGTGAAACTCAGCCTTCCTGGTAGCATTGTGCCTTAGAAACCTGGGAAGCTATGTGCTGGCTTAGGACAGAGTTTTCAGTCCTGTTAATGGAAGGGTCGAAGGAATGGACTGTAGAGTAAGTGTGATGAGGAAGATGAGCATGTCTTGGAAGCTGACATTCTGGGGAGTGTAAGAGGGGGCTGGGTTTATGTAAGAGCGGGGAGGAGCAAAGGCAAAAAGTGTGGGGAGTTGGGTGGGCTTACAGGAGGCAAGGAGCAGGGAGGCAGATTTTAGCCCTGGGTGTGGGCTGTGTATCAGAGAGGTGCTCCGAGACAGGTTGCTATGCTCCCTTCCCTTCCTCCCAATTTTCTATCCCCTTTCTCAGTGACGTGGCTTGCTGAGTTTGCCTGCCTCTCTGCTGTGGTCTCCATGGGCTGGGCTGCTCCAGTCCCTACCTCACTCCAGCCTTCCAGGGAGAAAATGAGTGAAGGAAGGCTTGGCTTTAAAGAGGCTGTTGACTCTGATACCCTGGGTTATTGGGCAATCAGTGCCATCTGCCCTGCCACCGGGTTTGTGGTGTGTACACTCCATGACAGCCCTCCCCTAACACACTGGGCTCTAGCTTGTAGAGTGCCGCTTTCTCCGACCCTGCCCTGAGCTGCTAGTACTCTGTGAATTGAGGATTTGAAGATGGCCTTGATTAGGAACAAGGTTTTTCTGTTATGAAAACCACTGAAGCCTGCCATGTAACGTCTCACCTTTTGGTCTGCTGGTCATGGCTGCATATTTGTGAATAATGGCCCAGCCAGGATGGCCTGGGGCAGCTACTACCCAAGGTGATTCTGGAAAGAGTAGGTGGTTAGTGGGGTCCCTAGGGCACTGAGTTAAGTGAGAGGGCATCAGAGGTTATAGGTTATGGGGAAAGTGAGGCAGTTATCAGGCTGTGGGATGGTGGGGTGAGGATATCATGGCCACTATGGATTGTGAGGACAGAGGACTGAGTAGGGCTGGCTTGGAAATTCCTCATGTGTCTTGCTCCTAATGTCTGCACTGGATGGAGCAGACTATGGTGAGTCCAACATCAGTGGACGCCTCCGTCCTGGGGCCTGACTCCCCCTGCTATCAGGGGAAAGGGGCAGTCTGTCTCTCCGCACCAGCTCTTTAGCTTGTCTTCTCTCTTCCCTCTTAAAAGAGGCACTTGCTTGATGGTGGTTACTGAGTTCTTCAGTAGCAGCTGTGGCAGGGAGTCTTTTCCTGGGATGGGTGGCAAGAGAAGCTCCTTAGGCTAAGAGAAGAGTGGTCTGATGGTTTGTTCTGACTCAGGCAAGATCGGGAGGAGAAACAGACTAAAGACCCTGGCAGCTTTTGCAGTCTTGGTTTGCAAAAGCACGAAGTTCCAACCTAGGGTTTGTGCTGTATCTGGTGAAGGGAAAAGAAGCCAATGTTCCAGGTCTATGCCCTGTGAGTACCCGGGAATGAGGGGAGAAAATGAGGGGTTAATTGAAGCAGTGTGGCAATTTCTTTGGGGGGCTTGGGCTCAAATTCAGTCTCTGCTACTTATTAGCTTTGTGTCCTTCAGCTTCTCTGAGTCTCAGTTTCTTTGCCTGTTTGTTAAATAGGGACAAGGCCACTCCCCCATCCCCAGGACAATTGTGAGAATTGTATGGGATGATTGTAAAGGATTTAACGCAGTACTCACCAATCGATAGCTATTATTTTTCATGAATTAAGGCAGCTAGAGAGTCCTTGGGTCATTAGCTGAGAGGTTTTTTTGTTTTGTTTTTTAAATGTAGAAAATAAGAATGTCACGAATGTATTTTCTGCTGCTGCCAGAGGCCATACCTGGGCTCTTGGGTTCAGATGTGACAACTGTCCTAGAAGAGTTTCATCTGACTTCCACATCAAACCTGTTTCCAGCCTCCAAATATTCAAAGAGGCCTTGGAGAACCGTGAATCTCTGACCGCAGTCATACAGCACAGCTGAACTGGAAAGGTCACCTGCTCAAACTCCAGCCTTCTCTGGTCCAGCCAGGATTAGGGAATATTAGTCCTAAGAGCAACTGGATACCTGTCACATTTTAGCTGTGTGACTCTAGACGAGTCCTTTTATCTCTTTGAGCCAGTGTCCTGTGAGAATAATAAAACCTGCCTCACACACTTGTTCTTATGCTCAAACAGGAGAACGTATGCTCAACTATAATGCGGCATTGTGTATTATTGATAGCTAACTAGGTACCAGACAGTGATCTTAGTATGTTCCTGTATTATCCCATTGAATTATCACAGCAAATTGTGATGCAGCTTAATTATTATCCACATTTCATTGATGAAGAAGTTGAGCTGTTGAGGATTGTAATTGTTATTGTTGGATAACTGACTCCTTATTAGAAATCATGCATCTGAAGACCTATCTCCCAAAGTAGGAATAAACTAAAGTTCCTACAAATATGTTTGCATGCTGCCTTTCTTCCACTGACCTGTTCTAACATCCCAGACTACATCTGAACATAAATTTGTAAAATAAGTTTGCTGTTTTGGCACTCCTCTCTGCCCCCTCATCCATAGGCTCTATGGGGCCAATGGACACAGTGCCTTCTTGTCTGTAACTTTTAAGTGTCACTTGCATGGGATTGTAACACTCTTTGCACTTACCCTACCTAGTAGTTCCTTTTAAGAAAGAGGTTGCTAGTTTGGTTTGACTTTAGGCAGGGGAAATGTTTGGTCTAGAGCTGACTGTTAGGCTCAGAGTTTTCAAGGTCCCATCTTTCTTTCTGACGCATCTGGTAAGTTGTTTTGCTCTGTTCCAGATGATCTGCCTTGAGCAGAGGTCTGAAGTTCTCATTGTGTTGGAAAAAAACGTAAAAGGAACCAAAAAACAAACAAACAAACAAACAAACAAAATGCTCTGTGAAAATTAGGGCTCCCAGCTGGTGGTGTTTCAGACGTGGGCATTGCTCATTAACAGAGTTACGATCACAGCCCCAAATTCATTCTTACTACTTTTGTAGCATGTTTATAAGATTGCAAAAAGGCTGTCGCTTTGTGGGTTATTTTCTCTTTTTATTACTTGAACAACATTTATGCAGGTGTGACACCAATAAAGCAATACACGTCTGGTTTGGAATAAAAAGTGAGACACCACTGGTGAGGCTCTAGGTGTGCTTATGAGATTCTAGAGCTCTGGTTAGCAAAGAAAGGGTTTTCACAGCATGGAGCTGTGTACTCTGCTCCTATAGCAGCCTGCTGGTGTTGTCAGAATGGGCATAGTTCCTGTCATTTTACTGGAACTTGGAAGTGACACGTCTGAAGTCAAGTAGTCTGATATGTAATGGCAGAGACTGGTCTCCAGGTCCCTGACTTTTCGGACTCAGAGGCAAGCAGTCTTATTTGTCCTGATAATAAATTAAATAATTTTTCCTATTACGTACACTTTGTGGGAAATTTAGAATATTTCACTACAAAGAAGATAGAAGGAGGAAATTATGGACCAAGCACCGAAGACAACCACTGTCCATATTTTGATGGATTTTGAAAAACCTTTTCTCTTTTGCTTGTTTAGAAATGGGGACATTTGTTTTTGTCAGGGGAGATTTGCTATTTGCTTTTTATTTATACATCTCTGGGCATATCTAATTTCCTCCTTTGGAACAGGCATTCTTTCTGTAAGGTTTGATTCCCTACAAATTCAGGTGAAGCTCTTTATTTTAAGTAAAGCACTGTGCTAGGCACTGTGGGGGAAAGAGATGAACAAGACATTCCTCCCTTCGGAATTTACAATTAAGTGGGAGAGGCAGATGTGTACTCAACCAATAGTACAGATATAATAGTAATAGCAAACATCTCTGGTATCCAGCCCTTTCCATGTGCTTTATGCAAGTTACTCACACTTAATCCCCAATCAACCCTGTGAAGGAGGCATTGCCCATTTTATAATTGTAGAAACTCAGAGGTTAAATAGTCTGCCTAAGGTGATAAAACTAGCAGCCACCCAAGCTGGGATCCAAATCCAGCTTGTCCCATTACAAAAGCAAGTGTCCTCTCCTGTGAAAAACTGCTGGTATCACAAATCCCAGAAAAGGGAAGCTCAAAGTCAAAGTCCTTTGTGAAGAAAGAAGGGATGGTACATATCTCTTTGTCATTTCCTCTCTCATCCTTTCTCTCTCTCTGATTCTAATTATATTGAGTAATATTTATTATCTTTTTTAAAAAATTCCCTGCTTAGAATCTTTTGTTTTTTTGGGATCATTTGGTAATAAATCTCAGAGTATTGGAACTGGAGGGGAATGAAAAGGTTACCTAGACTATCCCTTTTACTTTCTTTTTTTTTTCCAAATTTTTAATTTTAAGAGATGAGGTCTTGCTCTGTTGCCCAGACTGGAGTGCAGTGGTGTGATCATAGCTCACTGCAGCATCCAACTCCTGGGCTCCTGACCAGCCTCTCAAAAAGATAGCACTACAGGTATGAGCTACCATGCTCGGCTAAGTTTTTTTCTTTTTTTAGAGATGAGATCTCACTATGTTGCCCAGGCTGGTCTTGAACTCCTGGCCTCAAGTGATCTTTCTGCCTGTCTCCTGAGAAGCTGGGATTACAGGCACCAGCCACTGCATCTGGTTCTTTTTCTTTTCTTTTTTTTTTGAGGCGGAGTCTCGCTCTGTCGCCCGGACTGGAGTGCAGTGGCCAGATCTCAGCTCACTGCAAGCTCCGCCTCCTGGGTTTACGCCATTCTCCTGCCTCAGCCTCCCGAGTAGCTGGGACTACAGGCGCCCGCCACCTCGCCCGGCTAGTTTTTGTATTTTTAGTAGAGACGGGGTTTCACCGTGTTAGCCAGGATGGTCTCGATCTCCTGACCTCGTGATCCGCCTGTCTCGGCCTCCCAAAGTGCTGGGATTACAGGCTTGAGCCACCGCGCCTGGCCTCTTTTTATTTTCTTACTGGGGAAAACTGAGTCTTAGAGAAGAGCAGTGACCTGGGCATGCCGAATAGTTTTTAGTTAAGCGAGGACCAGAACTCAAGCTTTCTTTTCACCGGAGTTTCCCAAAGTGTGAAATTATATATGGGGTAATACAGGGGTGAATCAATCAATCTTTCTTTCTTTCTTTCTTTTTGACAGAGTTTCACTCTTGTCACCCAGGCTGGAGTGCAATGGCGTGATCTCAGCTCACTACAACCTCTGCCTCCCAGGTTCAAGTGATTCTCCTGCCTCAGCTCCCAGGTAGCTGGGATTATAGGCATCTGCCATCAAGCCCAGCTATTTTTTTTTGTATTTTTTTAGTAGAGATGGGGTTTCATCATGTTGGCCAGGCTGGTCTCAAACTCCTGACCTCAGGTGATCCGCCCACCTTGGCCTCCCAAAGTGCTGGGATTATAGGCATGAGCCACCACACCTGGCCAAGGAGTGAATATTTCTGAATAGTTTTTTTTTTTGTGAGTATATAATGTTTTTCATGTGTGTTTGAAGAAAAATATAACTAGAACATCAAAGTCATCATTTGGCAGCTGTTATGCTTAGGATATAGCTAGAGTCCTTGTGGTCTATTTAAAGGAAAAAAGTGGAAGTACAGGTTGGACAAGATGTGGCAGAAATTACAGAGGTGGTGTGAGCGATGTGTGGTTAACATTAGGGAAACAGTGCATTTACACCAGTTTATACTTCCTCCTAATGGATCCACCTGCCTGGACAGCTTTATTATTTCAGGGGCAAGTAGAAGGGAGCCAATCCTTAGTGAAAACATACTACTTGCTGGACATTTTACCTGCTGGTCAGTATCAGCGGGCTCATTGTACTGACATGTGTATATATTGAGAAAGCTCAGAAGTTGAGTAACAAGCTCAAGGTTACAGAAGAGAGGTTGGAGAGTGAAGGTTCAGATCCCAGCTTGGACTCCTTCAGTTGCCCCTTATAGCCACCTGCTGCATTCCACAAGGTGAGTGAGCCTGGGACCTTTCTCCTCCTAGGTCTGACTCCTGTTGGGATTTGACATGTTCTTGTTAAGGTACCAGGCTCAAGTGGAAATGAATGTGATTGGGTTGCTAGATTGCTGCTATAGCCTGATAATTTAAGGCTTGATTTTGATAGAATTTTAAAGAATGTGCAGTATTTATCAAATCTGACTCGTGCTATTCAGTGATGGAACCCTTATCCTGCTTCTGTCCATGTTGTGATGACGCCATGTGAATTGTGAGCCCCAGGAAGATGTAGATTGTGAATGACTCTTGAGATTGAGTCATCTATCCATACTTTCAGAGTTCAGAGAATCAACTAGTAGGCATTTACCTAGAGTGGAGGCGTGGAGGTGAGGTGTGGGCTGCTTCCACGTTAGCTGAAGAAACCTGGAGCTGTAGGTTATAGAGAGAAGAACGACTTTCAGGGCCCCTTGTGGGACATTTTGGCTAGAACATGGGATCCAAGCTTTTGGTCCCTCCTAAACCAACCAAGAAGGTTCAACTTCTTAGTGCTTTAGGACTACATGGAGCATGGTCTCTTGCACAAGGTGAACAGTCCCTGCATCTGCGATGTGGTAGGTGCTATGATAGTGGAGTGGGCCAAATGATGGGCCCCTCCAAAAGATGTCCATGTGCTAATACCCAGAACCTGTGAATATGTTACCTTATGTGGGAAAAGGGACTTTCAGATATGATGAAGGGAAGGACTTTGGGATGGGAAGATCATTCTGGATTATCAGTGTGGGCCCATGTAATCAGAAGGGTCCTTTTAAGATCATAGTAAGGGAAGGAAATATGAGGAGGGTAGTAGAGGTTGGAGCGTTGTGCCCTTGAGCCAAGGAATGTGGGCAGCCTCTAGAAGCTGGAAGAGGCAAGGAATGGATTCTGCCCTAGGGCCTCCTGAGGAGCACGGCTCTGCTGACACTTTGATTTCAGTCCAATAAAACTGATTTTGGACATCTGACCTCCAAAACCTTAGGATGATAAATTTGTGTTGTTTTAAGTTCCTAAATTTATGATAATTTGTTATAGCAGCAATAGGAAGCTGATATAGATAGACACTGAAGATAAACAGTGAGTATAGCATATCTCTGCCTTCAAGCAGCTCTCAGTCTAGTGGGGAAAACAGGCAAGTCAATAGCCAATTTTTTATTTTTTATTTTTTTGAGACAAGGTCTTGCTCTGTCATCCAGGCTGGGGGGCAGTGGCATGAACTTGGCTCACTGCAACCTCCACCTCCCAGATTCAAGTGATTCTCCTAACTCAGCCTCCCGAGTAGCTGGGATTACAGGTGCCTGCCACAAAGCCTGGCTAATTTTTGTATTTTTTGTAGAGACGGGGTTGCACTGTGTTGGCCAGGTTGGTTCCGAACTCCTGACCTCAATTGATCCGCTAGCCTCAGCCTCCCAAAGTGTTGGGATTACAGGTGTGAGCCACCGTGCCCAGCCTCAACAGTCGCTTTTGATAATAGTGGTAGTGTCCCAGCAGGGCTATAAATCCAGGATTCTGAGGGACCTAATTCAGCCTGGCCTCAGGGGTGCCACTGAGGATAAGTTGGAGGAAGATGGGCAGGGAAGAGCCTTTATGGCGGGAAAAAGCGAGCATCAATGTCATCTCAGTCAGATCTGAAAACCAGGTGGAGCTTACTGGCAGTCCTTGCAAGGGAGAAAGCTGGTTCCATCTAAATTGGTGCAGTCTCCATGGCTCTGTTTTCAGACTAAAGCCTTTTGGGCCTTGCATAATTGGGGAGATAGGTTGAAAAGTCCTATGTTTCCTCCTCAGGGTTGTGTGATAGTAGAGTTCACTGTTCCAGGTACTGCAATGGCTTTTTTACACATTGTCCAATCTAATCCTCAAAACAACTGCCTGGGGTAGGGACTGTTTTCCTTATCCTGTGATTGAGGGAAATGAGACTTAAGTTAATCAGGCCCAACACCACACAGCTTGTAAGTAGTGGGGCTGAGATTCGAATCCAGGTCTTTAGGCCTCAGAGCCCATGTTCTGAGCATGGTTTTCTGTGGTAGAAAGACCACTTGGCCAGATATGAGAGGACCTGAGTTCTAGTCCTAGGTCTGCTTCTTATTAGACTTAGAGCAGGTCAACATACTTTCCAATCTGTTTTCCCATCTGTAAAAGGAGATAAGAGGCCAGCCTGCCTCAGAGATGTTGTGAGTTCAGGGAGAACCTGAAGGCAGCGTGTCTCAGACACCTCTGGAGAAGGCCTTGATAGTAAACCCCATCCCCTTAAGGGTCATTGAGGTGGGCTGTGGAATTCGGCCACAGTGGATCATTGAGGTGTCCACATGGGGCTATTGTATTTGCATCCCTGGGTAGTGGTGGAGATAGAAAGTGGGCAAGAAGCAGCAGAGTGGCCTGTCTCAGGGTACTGGGAGTGGGGGTATAAGTCTAGGAGAGAGAAGTGTGACCTGCATCGTGTTTTCTCCAAAGACACGAACGCTGGAGGCAGCTGAGGAGAAAAACCTTTCTTGTCTTGGGGTCAAGTGACAAGCATGTAGTACTAGCCGTACTAGCCCTGCCACTTACCGTCTGTGTGATTTGAGGGAAGTTGGCTGGAGTTCTGTAACCTTCATTTTCTCGTGTGTAAAACAGGGCTAATAATTGCCGTGTTGCAAAGCATGTGAAAGCATCCTGTCCCTTTCCTGGCATGCAGTGGACATTCATAAATAGTGGTGAACTCTAGATCACTTTAATATTTCCCAGGGTTAATTCAGTAAGTCCCAGTTCTTTGCAGGATTCTGCCTTTCTCCCTTGCCTTTCAGACTCAGGCACATTGTAGTTGGATGTGAAGGAAGGTCTGGCCATAGACTGAGAGCCCCGTGAATTCTTGAGTGGGAAGACCCTGTGCTTCCTGGCAGGAGATGCTGATCAGTGTTTTTCTGGTGGCTGTAGTAGGTACGCAGGGCCACTGTGGAAGCGAGAATGTTTGTCTTGCCAAGTACGAGAATGAGTGTCACTGGTTTGCTTTCTGGAAATAATGGCTGTGCCGATGAAGTAGATTTATGGCGCTGAGGTACGTCAGAGATGAGACTGATCTTTTTTTCCTCTTTTAAATGTCGATGTTTTCTGATTATTCAAATAATGTACTTATTTTAGAATATTGGGAAAGTATCAAGAAAGAAAAAAATGTCTACTTCTAAATCCAGAGATGATTACTGCTAACGTTTTGGTAAATTTCCCTTTCTTCTTTTTTCAAAGGCACTTAAACCATTTTTTTTTTAAAATATGCTTTATTCACTTACGATATCATGTGTATTTCCCAGATCATTACATATTCCTTAAGAACATTTTTATTTGCTACATAGTAGTCTGTGGTGCACACATGCCATAATATTCTTAATTATTCCCTGTTCTATAGTTAGGCATTTAGATCGCTTCTACTTTTCTCCTAAAATACATAAAAACATTTGACCTTTTAAAGAACGATTTTCTTAAATTCCTGGAACTGGGATTCCTAGATCAAAGAATAAGCACATTTAAAAGTGTATTTTAGTGGACTCTTCTATTTACCTTATATTAAAAAGCAAAAAAGTGTGTGGTGAGGCAGCTGCAGGCCAGCCTGGGTGAGGTCCCTGTTTCTGACCATTGTGCACAGAAGGCTGCCTCCTTGCCACTCACTTGATTCCTGGCGGACAGTACAATCAGCCTCTTGTGGTTTGCCAGTGAAATTTAAGTACTGGGTCAGCCTTTCCAGTGCTTCCCTCTCTGTCAGGAAGTTCGTCTGTGAATCTAACCTAAATCTCATCTGCTGCATTTTAAATTCTCACCCGCTGTCGCTTCCCCTCAGTGGAGTGGAGCAGAGCAAAGCTGCGCACTGTCTGCAGGCAGCCTTGTTCACCTCTCTCCCCTGACCACTGCGACGCCAGCTGCCAGCCTTATGTTACCCTGGAGGAAACTTGAGGGTCTCTGGCTACTGCTGTCACGACTGGGAGAGCGGTCCTTGCATCTAGTTGCTGCTGATAACACCAGGTAGGGTTTCTGAATCCTAGACTGCTCCTGCTGTGGAGGCCAGCATCTCCTATGCCCTCTGCAGAACTTGTGGGGGCAATTAGCATTCAGAGTGGCGCTCTCCTCTGGATGCTGTGGGTCTATCAGATTCATTCTCTGGGGGGAAAAAATGTGGCTGGAGCGGGGATTAATTGTGTTTCAGCCCCAATTGCATTGGCCAAGTGGTAAATGTACAGTGAAGGAAGACGGCCAGGCAAGGAGGGGCGTTTGAGAACATTCTGGTAATAGGAAATCCGGCTGTCATTGTGGGAGGAAAGGGTCCCACCCTGGGCCTCCCACCCTTGGCATAAAGCAGCTGTGCCCTCTACCAGAACAGCCTTGGTCACCTTTCTTAGCGTGGGTCCATTGTTGAGAGCTGACAGCTTTATTATGGAGCAGTAGGATGTTAATTTGGAAGGGAAATGAATATAGCTGCAACTTCATGGGCAGCAAGAGGCCTCTTGTGTCCCCTCACTTAGGCATTTTAGAGCTGGCTGGCAATTGGCCAGCAGGGCGGAGCGAGTCGCACAGGAAAGAGACTGGGAATTGAGTGTTTGCAGCACCTGTGGGAGTATCTGAGCATGGCTAGAAGCCCAGAGGAGGTGGAGCCTGGAGCCTCCCGGTGACCCAGTCTGGGCTGGCTGACCTCCTCCAGCTCCCTGCCCGCCCCTCCATCACAGCACCCGGAAGTCCTGCCTTAATGTTATCTGCTTGATGCTCCCAGCTTGTCCTCCTTGGAAGTTCTACACACATAAGATGAGATGCCTTGTTTTATGCTTTGCTATTCCCTTCTTCAGTGTCTCGTGCAGTGTAGGTCTTGATTGAAATGAAATCAGCATTTAAGAGGCAAAACCCAGTAGTTTTGGGTGCTCAATAAAGAAGCTAGTTCTCTGCTCTTCAGCTCCCCTTTAAAATATCCATGTCATAGTGTTATTCCTCCTTTTGAAGAGGGGAAACTTTTTCTGTCTTCCTTTATTGTTATACCAAATTCTCTTTGGTGCCGAATGTCACTGTACTTTTAGCCTAGCAGGTTGAAGTTGGAGGCCAGAGTCTCCACTGCAAGGCCTTAGTCCAGTGAGTGCCACCCCTGGCTGCATGTTAGAATCCCTTGGGGAGCTTTTAAAAAATATGTCTGGGACCCAGTGCCTGAGATTCTGATTTATTTGGTCTGGACTGGGGCTCTGGCAACATTCCACTGAATAAGGAGTAAGGTGTGTCTGCCATACCCTATCAGCAGTTTCCTTTTATGGGAAGATACATAGTAGGAGCCTGTGACATCTGCAGCAGTAGGTTACTCCGCATCCTTTTTGGAAGCAGAAAGGGTAAACTGCCAAATGAGAGCATTGCATCAGGGCTTTCATGTGAGGGACTGGCTTGATGGGAAGCCTCCTGAGATGTATCTTGCACCCATTTCTGTTACCAGGGTGTGCTCTGGCTGTGTCGCTCTGCTTGGTAATTAAGCAGGTGATGTGGACAGGATGAGGATGCTTTGGTTTAGGTTAAAGATAAAAAGGAAGAAGCAGGATATGAGTGTGTCTCTATTTGATTCATCAGCACAGGGACTGGATTAACTTTTTCCTCAAGCTTTTGGAGCAGGTGGGAGAGCATGGGGAAAGAGCTCTGAGTGAATCAAGGATGGCTTTTCAGTTTGGGCCTAGAAGACAGCTCAGAGTAGTGGGTGCCTGCAGCGAGTGTTCAAACCTGGATGACTCCCTGTTATCCCTGAGACCTCACTTCTGCCAGTTTGCTCTTGAATATTGTAGAGACCTCTTTCCAGAGGAGTCAATAAAGGACCAGACTAATGCCATGAGTGAATGAGCGCCTTGGCTGTGTGTGTTTGGGTTTGGCTGTGGGTTCCTTTTTGTGACTGAGAAAGATTGCACTCCTTTTTGCTAATGCACACGACTTGATGTCCTGAGTCTTACCCCTTCTCCCATGCCCTCTGGGGTGTTTGTGGTTGGAGCTTTGTTCCAAGAGTAGTCTCCCAGGTTGAAGGGCTGTTTTTGTGGTTGCAGCTGCCCCTTAGCTTCTGTCTCATGGCCAGCCTGCCTTCCTGGCCCTGTCAGCCTTAGAGAAGTTGAAGCTTCCTTGAGAGAACCCCTGTAGTTTTCCCACAGGTGAGGAGGCCTCCAAGTTAACACCTGGGGTGCTGATGATGCCATTCCCCAAACTAGAAAATCCTGCTTAGAATAAGATACACATATTTTGATTTCCTCGTGCTATTTCAAACTGCAATTTGCTAATCACCTGTAATAGATTCATCTTGGGTGCTTGTTAAAAATGCAGAATCCCTGGGAATAAAACCTAGGAATTTGCATTTTAGCCAGGATCCCAGGTCATCAGATATAGGAATGTTTCAGAATCACTCAGTTAAAAAATGTCACATCACTCTTGCTTTACAGTCAGGAAATGTGACAGAGTGGTTAAGTGACTTGCCCAGGATCACACAGTAGATTACAGCTGGAACCAAGCCTGAGAGGACTCAAAGCCGAGTCCAGAATTCTATCTCTGCCTCATATTTGTATGAAGCTTTGTTCTTTGCAAAGTGTAGTCCCTCTTTCTGCTCCTCTAGTTTGTTTAGATGGAGAGTGCCCTTGTTGATTTGGACCAGATTATTCTTTGTTGTGGTGGGCTGGCCTGTATATTGTAGGATGTTTGGCAGCGTCCCCGGATTTTACCCCCAGATGCCAGTAGTGCTTCCCAGTTGTGACAACCAAAAATGTCTCCAGGCATTATAAAATGTCCCCTGGGGGGCAAAAGTGTCCCAGTTGCAACCCAGTTGTCCCAGTTGCTTTAGTGGGGGAAGCCGTGTTCCAAGGATGTTCCCTAGTGGTATCCCATGACATTTATTTTTATGTTTGGGGACTTGTAAAATTTGCAGAGCTGGCTTCTTCCCAGCTTCGCTAATATGCTGTATTACAAACATAAATGAAGTCACACTAAATATAAGCTCTCTCCTCATCTTTGTTTTGGCTTACAGAGGGAAGGCATAAATAAGCTTGGAAAGACCACTGACTTTCGACTCCAATCTGTGATTTGCCTGCCACACTGGGCTTTCTAGGTGTGTGATCTTGGGCAAGTCGCTTAACTTTCTGGAACTCCTTTCCTCATCTGATTATGATAGAAAGAAATGTTTGTTGTGAATGAGAATTAAGTGACACCTTGGATGTAGAAGTGTTTATAAAACATTACTCATATATTAATTGGTGCTGATAAAATTCAGGTCTAATTACCAGCACTTGAGATTTTCTCAAATTTAAAAGTGCAGAACTCAGCACAGCAATTCTAGACTTGTATTTGGCCAAGTATATTATCCTTGTCATCTTCCCATAAAGTTAATCTTCCCCCTCCCACTTTAAATTTGATCTACCTCTTCTTGGTGGCCATTGCCATATCTCTTTAGGGTCATTGTCTCTGCAAGATTGGCCATTAGGTTATTACCTCAGGCAACAGCCGGTTTCTTTTTATGGTGACATTTCTGAAGGGCTGTCAGACGTGTTATGAAAAGTGAAACCCCGACACTTTATTTTCCCTCATTGCCAGCACCCAGAGAGGAGCATGATTAATTCATACATGAAGTCTGAATGTGGGCAGTGAAGCAAGCATCAGTCTGCAAAAAGATGCATGCAGATGAACTTAAGTATAAAGGTCTTTGGGCTCTTTGGGACAGCAAAGCTCAGTTAGTGCAGTGCTTCAATTTGTAGAGGAGGAAACTGAGCCCAGAGAGGGAGCATGACTGAGGAGTCAGGGACAGAGTGAGAGTCTGGCCAAGTTCTGCAGGAGCTGAGGCTCTCAGCACAGTATTTGTACCTGTCTAGGCTGCTGCCTTGGAGAGTGTGGTGGGGAGCAGGCCCTACTCTGTATCCAGGATACTACTGCTGCCTTCTGTTTCCCTTCAGATGTTGCCATGCAGGCCTTGTGAAACTGTCTCTTTCTGCTCAGTAATTTATGGATAGAATTTCACCAGAATACACATAGTACAAGATGTGGTGGTCACTGATTCCTGGAATAGCTTGAGGGGAAAGGCAATGAACATTAAGAGGCTCCAGTTTCTGTGTGAACATAGAAAGACTGAGAAACTGAAGCTTGTTTTGTTCCTCAGTAACGTCAAACACCATCCCTTGGTCACACATTTTCTCCCACTGGAATGTGCTCCTATATCACTACTATTAATTATTAGTGTTATTAATACTTGGCTGCTGTTGAGTACTTACTGGATGTCAGTGCATGTGAAGTGTTCAGCACAATGCATGTCTTTTAATCTACCCCAAAACTCTACAAAGATGGTACTATAATTTTCTCCATTTTGTAAATGAGGAAACAGGAGATTCAAATCCTTCCAATTTATGAAGCCTAGATTGGCTCATTCCACCTCTGTTGTACTGATTTCTGTGGAGGTGATTACTGTAAACCCCACCTGCCTGCTCCTCCTCTGCAGCCAAATTTGAGGCATTTGATGTCCCTATGTTAGTCTGCTAGGACTGGCATTACAAAATAACACAGGCTGGGTAGCATTAATTATAGAAGTTTATTTTCTTGGCTGGGCGCGGTGGCTCATGCCTGTAATCCCAGCACTTTGGGAGGTTCAGCCGGGTGGATCACCTGAGGTCAGGAGTTACTCCAGTCTGGCCAACATGGTGAAACATCGTATCTACTAAAAATATAAAAATTACCTGGGCATGGTGGCACATGCCTGTAATCCCAACTACTTGGGAGGCTGAGGCAGGAAAATCGCTTGAACCCCAGAAGCAGAGGTTGCAGTGAGCTGAGTTTGTGCCACCGCACTCCAGCCTGGGCAACAGAGCACGACTCTGTCTTGAAAAAAAAAGAATTTATTTTCTCAGTCTGGGGGCTCGAAGTCTGAGATCAAGGTTTGGTGCCTTCTGAGACTTCTCTCTTTGGCTTGAAGGCTGCCACCTTCTCACTGTATCCTCACATGGTCATCTCCATGTCCAATTTCCCCCTCTTATGAGAACACCAGTCATATTGGATGAGGATCCACTCTAAATACGTCATTTTAACTTGATCACCTCTTTAAGGATCTAATCTCCAAACACAGTTACATTTTGAAGTTCTAGGATTAGGATTTTGAATATTAATTTTGAAGGGAACACAGGTCAGCCCACAAAAGTCCTGCTATTTGTCAGATGGCCAGTTGGAACTTCCAGAGCTGTCCTGACTGGGTGACAGCTGGTTAGGCTGTCACTTGCCCTCAGCAGTGCCAACAGCCTGAATGAGAAGAGCTGTCCCTCACTCTAGGGCCCTAGAGGGCTACTGTGGAGGAAAGCACAGCCTTCAGAGACTATGGCCTGGGTTTTGGCTGATTGGACTTAACCTTCTAGAGCCTCATCTTACTCAGCTGTAAAGTGGAGGTGATTCCTGTCTTAAATAAATTAAACACTTTGTATTGAAAGTGTTTGTAGCTTTGAGTTCAGATGGGGCCGTGAGACTAACGATTACTCAGCGGCTAATCCATCACCCCCATTCCAGGGGATGGTGGAGTGGGAGCTTTGGGGAAGAATGCTTAAGGGAATGAAATACAGAGGCAATTGAAAAACAAACTGATCTCCCTTGCCAGTCATTTCCGAGGCCTTCTTACACAGCTTTTCACCTTCTAGCAGTACCGTGGCACTGTGTGTGGCTGAGGTTCTGTGGCTCCACCTCAGAGGGCCTCATCTTGCTCTTCCTTGGTCCTCTGCTGCAAAGAAGTCAGCTTGGAAAGGGGCAGTGGGCTCAGCTTGCTTAAAGAGAAATTGCCTAATAGACAGTTTGGGTTATTGCGACCTTGAGGAAAGTATAGAATTTAAAAAAAATTCTTCTATCCTGTGAAGGTCATATAACTGCATTATATCAAAAATGGGATAATAGAGACAAAGGGGAAAAGCAGCCATATTCACTTGACTTTATTGTATCTTCTGGATTTTATGGAAGATGGGGAAATAACATTTATTTTAATTACTTCATTTATTTATTTTTTAAATTTAAGACAGGATCTTCTTGCTCTGACACCCAGGTTGGAGTGCAGTGGCATCATCATGGCTCACTGCAGCCTTGATTTCCCAGGCTCCAGATATCCTCCCACCTCAGCCTCTCAAGTAGCTGGGACCATGGGCGTGCACCACCACACCCAAGTAATTTTTGTATTTTTGGTACAGATGGGGTTTTGCCATGTTGCCTAGGCTGGTCTCAAACTCCTGAGTTCAAGTAATCTCCCACTTTTGTCTTCCAAACTCCTGAGATTACAGGCGTGAGTCACTGTGTCCAGCCCCGTCTTTTATTTATTTTAAATAGGTGTACATGATATGGCATGGGTTTGACAGGGTACAAAGTAGTGAGAAGTCTTTTTATATAACATGCTTTTAGTCATATATATGATTTTGACTTTTTCAGTTAACATTGCATTGTCTTTATATGTCTAAACTTTTCTTATTCTTCCCCATTTTGAAGTTTTAAAATTGCAAGGAATATATGCAAAGTATATTTATGAATTTTTATTCTTATATAAATAATGGATAGCAAAATACCAAATTAGTAACAGTGGTTGCCTATTACAGTTAATTTTTATTGTGTATGCTTTTATTTTGTAAATTTTCCACAAATTCTGAAGAAATGTATGCTGAAGAGAGATATCCATAATCTTAGAATTAACATTTTGGTCTATTTTTATCCAATATTCATTCCTTGCATTTTGTAAAGATAATTGAGATTATATTTTATATACAATGTGGTTGCTGCCTGGTTTTCATTTAACACAAAGATCTAATAAGCTTAGATTCTTTATAAACTTTATGTTTAATGGCTGTTTCATCAGTATAAACAGCTTATTTTGCTTAGCCATTACTTTATGGTTGGACAATTAGGTAATTTCCAGTTTTTTGTTTGTTTGTTTGTTTTTTTGAGACAGAGTCTCACTCTGTCACCCAGACTGGAGTGCAGTGGCCCGATCTCGGCTCACTGCAAGCTCCACCTCCCGCGTTCACGCCATTCTCCTGCCACAGCCTCCCAAGTAACTGGGACTACAGGCGCCTGCCACCGCGCCCGGCTAATTTTTTGTATTTTTAGTAGAGACGGAGTTTCACCCTGTTAGCTAGGATGGTCTGGATCTGCTGACCTCATGATCCACCCGCCTCGGCCTCTCAGAGTGCTGGGATTACAGGCATGAGCCACTGCGCCCGGCTGATAATTTCCAGTTTTTGACTGTAGAAATAATGCTGTGATGGACAACTTCAGAAATAGTCTTTGGAAGTACCGATCCTGAAAAAAATCTGTCTGGAGCTTAGAGGAGCTATATTCCCAATGAATGGGTACAGAGCAGGCACTCAGATGTTGCTTGTGCGTAGAGAATGAGGGGACATGTAGGAAGGAATGTTCTGTAAATGCTTTCAATAAATGATAACATGTAAGAATAACAAATGTTTTAAGCCAATAAAGACCTGTCAAAAGGGAGCCCAAAATGAATTGCAAAATCGAAACCTATCATACTCTGATAGCTTGAAGGTTTTTGAGAGGGTTCTACAATTTTGGCTCTGAAAGATCTGAGGGGAAGATAGCGATTTGCAAAATTGTAGAGCAGGAATGTAGAGCGGGCTCTATCTTTGTACCCCTTGAAGAATGAAGTGGCAGCGATCCTTTTCCAGTCTCTGAAGGAAGAGAACATGGCAAGAAGGACAAAAGCCGAAAGGCCTGTTTGCTGTCTGACTGTGTGCTGCCCCAGGTGGCTGCTGAAACTAAATCAATTTGTGGAAGGCGTGGAAGAGTTTTCTTGGTTTGATTCTCTCTTTTGGAATTGAATGGGCAAATAGAATTTCTGTAAAAGATGTCTCTATTTCTGCCTGGAGCACTCTGTAATTTGGACTTTGTCAGAACAGCCTGTCTTTATTTTGAATTTGGAACCATTGACTCCCCTTTCTTTCTGCTATGGGTTATTTATATGCCAAGAAGCACAGTGGAGGCCTTTTCACCTTCTCACTCATGACTTTAAGAAATACAGGAAAACAGCATTTTCTACAATCTATAATCCCTGAGTGTTGGCAACAAAAAAATGAAAGATATTCTAATGTAAGCATCTGTGCAATGGTGATGGGTTATGGATGGTCAGTGAGAACCTTGGCTGCCAGTCCTGGGCACTGATCTCAGCCTTCCCCGGGACCCTCTGGATGAGGGAGTCCTCATTCACCTAACTGAGCAAACATCACAAACATGCTTTGTTTGCCCATTTATTCATTCCATTCATTAATGTACTCATTGATTCCATTTGATTCACTTCAGCTACTGATCACCTAATGTTATATGCCAGGCAGTGTGCATGGCTGTAATTACAGAGCTGTGACTAAGACCTTCCTTCCTTCCTGTTCAGTCAGGGTTCAATAGCAGTAGTAAGAAGCTATTCTCGCTTTTCTAAACAGAAATGGATTTAATACAGTGAACTAGGTGTTTACATCATGATTGGAAGGGTGCAGGAGTAGGCTCTAGGCTGACCTTTGGCAAAGATAACTAAAACAAGACTGTGAAAATGGCCCATAAGTAATTGTTTTCATTTTCCTTTTTATTCAACTCTTTTGAGCTCCCCTTGTCCTTTGCTCCCAACTTCTCTGTCCCAGATCTTAGGCTCTCTCCTTATGGGAAGAACTGTTTCAAAGCATTTATGGATTGTAAAGGGTGAATAGGGTTGTTGTTAATAATAACTGTCACTTGCTGACTGTTCATTGTGTGCCCAGCTGTCTGCTAAGTCCTTTACCTTATTTCAATCCTTGCATTATTTCAATCCTTGAAATCCAAGATGCGTTATTTCAATCCTTGCATCTCCTATTGGGTAGTTAATATTATCATCTCCACATTGCAGAGAAGGAGCCTGAAGCTAATAAAAGTTAAATGACTTGCCCAAGATCATTTAGCTAATAAGTAACATTTGAATTTAGGGAGTGCCTCTGTCCAGAGGTACTTGTAGTTTAAAAGACAAGCTGGGCCAAAGAAGATGCAGGAATGACCAAAAAGCAAATGAAAAGATGCTCAGCATCATTAGCCATCAAGGAAATTCAAATCAAAACCATAATGAATACTACTTTACACACACTAGGATGTTTACATTAAAAAGGACAGATATTTAAGATGTGCTGGTGAGGGCGTGGAGAAGTGGGAACACTGATGCACTGCTGGTAGGAGTGTAAAATGGTGGAGCGGAGCCACCTTGGAAGCCAGCTGCAGGTTCTCAAAAGGTTAAACATAAAGTTACCATATGAGTCATGAATTCCATTCCTAGGTATATACCCAAGAGAAGTGAAAACATGTCCACCTACACAAAAACTTGTACACAATTCATAGCTATATTATTCATAATATCCTCGAAGTGAAAACCCAAAGTCCATCAACTGATGGGTGGATAAATAAAATGTGGTGTATCTATGTAATGGATTATTATCTGGCAATAGGAAGGAATAAAGTACCGGTACATGCTACAACAAGAACACAAGAATGAACCTTGAAAACATTATGCTAAATGAAATATGCCAGTCACAAAAGATGACCTAGTGTATAATCCTATTTATATGAAATGTTCAGAATAGGGAAATCCATAGAGATAGAAAGTGGATTTATGGCTGCCTAGGGCTGGAGCTCAGGTGATGGCTAGAGAGTATGGGACTTCCATTTAGGGCAATGAAACTTTTTTTTTTTTTTTTTGGAGACGGAGTCTCTGTCGCCCAGGCTGGAGTGTAGTGGTGCAATCTCGGCTCACAGAAAGCTCTGCCTCCCGGGTTCATGCCGTTCTCCTGCCTCAGCCTCCCGAGTAGCTGGGACTACAGGCACCCGCCAGCACACCCGGCTAATTTTTTTGTATTTTTTTTTAGTAGAGATGAGGTTTCACCGTGTTAGCCAGGATGGTCTCAATCTCCTGACCTTGTGATCTGCCCGCCTCGGCCTCCCAAAGTGCTGGGATTACAGGTGTGAGCCACTGCACCCGGCCATGAAATGTTTTAAATTTGGATGGGGTGATGATTGTACAACTCTCAATATACTAAAAGCCATTGCATTGTACACTATTATTTTTTGAGACAAGGCCTGGCTCTCCTGCCCCAGGCTGGAGTGCACTGGTGCAATTTCAGCTCACTGCAACCTCTACCTCTTGGGTCAAACTGTCCTCCCACCTCGGCCTCTTGAGCAGCTGAGACTGTAGGCGTGCACCGCCACACCCAGCTAATTTTTATATTTTTTGTAGAGATGGGGTTTTGCTATGTTGTCCAGGCTGGTCTTGAACTCATAAGCTCAAGCAATCTGCCTGCCTCGGTCTCCCAAAATGCTGGGATTACAGACGTGAGTCACCATGCCCAGCTCCATTGTACACTTTAAGTGAATTGTTTGACATGTGAATTCTATCTCAATAAAGCTGTTCCTTCCCACCCCCGAAAAAAGAGAAAAGACATATTGGGAAGGATAATGCTTACCTAAATAAATGAGTTGCTAATGGTGGAATTTAGAGGAGAAAGGATAAACCCCCATGCAGTTTTCTCAAACTTCTGGCTTATATTAGTTTGTCTTCACTATAGTAAACTGGAAAAATGGATTTAATCTAGCACAAAATTGAATATTCAGCTCTCAGCCTGTTGTCTGGCTGGTGAACCTAGAGGTGATTTATTTTTTCCTCAGCTATCTACTTTCCTAGACAGCCTTTTTCCATTTTTCTCTAAGGAGTATATATTATTTTTTATAAGTAGGGAACCAAAAATAAATTGTTTCATAAAATATAT
>NW_012114755.1:304529-316583 GCF_000951035.1 Colobus angolensis palliatus | reverse complement strand
TAGTTAGAGGATTTCTGTCCTAGAAAAAATATTTTTTTGGGGAAAAAAGTGAGAGGTCTCTTGAGTGTTTGTCCATGAACTGAACTGATGTTGGAATCAAGCCATTCCTCAAAGCCTCCTCCCTTTCATCCTCTCATTTCTTTCTTGCCCTTTGAGTTTGTTCAAGGACCACCCAGTTGTTAATGATCACAATGTTATGCAATTTTGTGTACAATTTTATTTAAAGAGAAAAGATCTGGAAGGCAGTCATGAGTGCTTATGTCAAGTTGAATAAATGCAAAAGGAAGAAATATAGTGAGGTGTCTATGCTCTTAGGTCATTTGTTCCATTTTATTGTCCAAGTACAATTGCTTATGCCAGAATTTCATAGTCTACTTGTAACCTAGTAAAACACCTCATGAAAGTTACAAGGCATTAACAGAATGAAAATTCACTCTAGTCTCCTCCTTTCCACCTGAGCTAAGGACAGACTGAACCAAGCACGTTTTTTTTAAACAAGATTTATGGATCAGTGAAGTGAAATTATTGAGTTCCAACTGTGTGTTTGAGAGCAGAATTTGCTGTCTTGCAATCAGAGTACAGCTGAGGATTTACAGCCTGTGACAGCCTTAAATGTGTAGAGTTATTTTCCCATTACACATTAGGTTGGCAACTTGGAGTGTGACCTGGATTTCTCTGGCTGGACAGTGGCACACTCTGGGGCTGAAAGGCCTTCCCATTAACTGTGTGGATTTGTGTTTGTCTGCAAGTAAGTTCCCAGCTAAACGGGGGAGAGGTGAGGAGCAGCACCACTAAGTGCCTGCCCCCAACACCTTATCCAGGTGAGCTCACTGACACTTCCCTGCCTACCCCTAGCACCTAGGCTCCCTGCTGACACCTGGGACCAGTAAGAGCAGGCCAAGAACAGCTCACAATTATGGTGGAAAGAAAGCTCAAAGAGCAAAGTTCAGTTCATGCTCTTACCACTTATAAGGGCTCTTTGCCTTTGGGCAAATCACTTACCCTTCTTAAAGTTTTCCTGCCCTATAATGGAAATAATGCTATTTACTGTATTTGCTTGTGATGAATATTAAATGAAAATCATACGGTAAGAACATAGCACAGTGCCTGAGACATAGTGGGCCTTCAATAAAGATCATTACCTCTTTCCCAGTCTGCTTTTCTTCTTTGCTTTCCCTTTCCGAGGCCTCATTCCTACACTGAGTTAGCAGAGAAAATTACCCAGTTTTCTCCACTTGTAATTAGAAGTCATCTGTTCGTATTTTTATTAAAATATTTTCTCCTTTATGCAAAAGTTTTTTTTTTTTTTGAGACGGAGTCACTTGTTGCCTAGGCTGGAGTGCAATGGCATGATCTCGGCTCACCGCAACCTCCGCCTCCCAGGTTCAAGCGATTTTCCTGCCTCAGCCTCCCTAATAGCTGGGTTTACAGGCATATGCCACCACACCCAGCTAATTTTGTATTTTTAGTAGGGATGGGGTTTCTCCATGTTGGTCAGGCTGGTCTCAAACTCCCGACCTCAGGTGATCTGCCTGCCTCGGCCTCCAAAGTGCTGTTATTACAGGTGTGAGGCACCACGCCTGGCCATATGCAAAAGTTTTGTCTGTATTGAACACATTTCTGCAGAGTAAAACCCATTGAATCAAAATATTGTTTACTCTAGAAAACCATCCAAGAGCTCTTAGCTATACTTGTCCTTTTGCTTTTCCATTTAGATTTTAAGATCTGTTTGCAAAGATTCACAAAATACCGTATGAGATCTTGATTGGTTTCACATTGAATGTATAGATTAATTTAGGGAAGAATCAGCATCTTTACAAAATTGGTGTTTTATAGCTCTCCTTTTATTTAGGCCTTTAAAAATGTTTTTCAGTAAAGCCATAGTTTTCCCCATGAAAGTCCTATCAGAGGTTCATGCAGAGCAGAGTGATCAGCATAGGTTTGGATTTTAGAGGAGCAGTTGGGTGATCTGAGGACAACGAAGTAGGGGGACTAACTCTAGAAGCAAGGAGGCCAGTTAGGAGGGTGTTGGACTAGTCCAGGTGAGATATGATAGAGGCCAGGATTTAGGACTGTGAGAAGGTAGAGGAGCAGCAAACACATGCCAGAAACACTTCCTAGGAAGTGTGGACAAGGCCTTCTTAATTCTTTCAGGGCAAAATAAGGAAGAATAATAATGCTTGCTGCTATTATTAATAGCTCACTATGGACTGGGCAGAGTGCTAACTTGTTACATTCACCCTTGCTTCTCCTTGAAATGCTCCAAAGTAGGCACTATTACTTCTGTCCTCCAGATAAGGAAACTAAATCTCAGAGAGGTTAAGTAACTAACTCAAAGTCACACAGGAGTACAAAGCAGGTATTCAAGTCCAGATTTTCTGTCCAAAGGCCACTGAACACTCAACTCTAATCTTGGGCTGTATCAGTTTATTGAAAGTACTTTATGAAAATGTACCAGACCTTTTGAATTTTATGACTGAAATAAAAATGACTAAAATCCTGTTCTCAATCATAGTCAGAAAATTGAATTGGAATGTTTCCCTAGTTTCATAATGTTTGATAAAAGATCCAGACAGATCTGAATTTATGAGATCTATAAAAATTCGAGTTGTTGAAAGGGTGGGAGAGTGTGGGCTTTGGGGATGCCGGGATGGATCATGTGACTCCATGGAAAGCAGCAAAAATATTTTTGAATTCAGAAAGTGTTCCTGGTCATGTATTTCCGGGTAACATTTTGTGGATGTTTTTCTTCCATCGGTGAGAAAAAAGAAAAGGAATGGCCTTAATTAAAATTTCTATTGTCTTTGCCACAGAGGAAGGAAGCCTTTTGGTGGTTGTCATGGTGATATCTGAATGACACTGGAAGTGGGTAGTGATTGCCACCCAGAGCCCTGAAATGAGCGTTTGTCATTTTCCTTGCCCCCTGAGAAGCTTGCAGCACCAAACTGCACATTTCCTTAATCGCCTTTTACATTCACATTTGAGCCAAATGTGTGTGTGCAAGCAAATGCTCTCCACAGCAGCTACAGTTAAGAGTCATAAAGTCTGGAACCCTATTTCTAATTGCTTTGTGTTCCTGAAGCAAAATGGCATATGTGAGGTGCTCATGAAAAGTCTCAGAAAGTAATTAGGAACTACCAGCCTTTCACATGGCACAGCGGGATAGCTTGCAGGCCTCCTCCCCCTCGCTGCCTAATACACCTTCTCTGCGGGCGGCCCATTTAAAGCCTTGTGTACTTAATGCATGGCATCTCTAAAAGCTGCCACTTACCACCAGTCCCCTGCTCCCAGCCAGCACACTGGAGCCATCATGCTACAGGCTGGCAGAGTTTCTGACAGTAAGACTAGGCTCTTTTGCTGGCTTTGGGGTTTCTGCACTATATGATTGAGGTATGGGGAGGAATGGGGCTGTGCAGCTGGGTGATGTGATGCGTTTGTTGGAGCTCAGTCTGAAGGAGACAGGATGATGACGTCTCTCGCCCCCACCTGGATGCCTGTTCTGTAGCCTTTCATGTAGGGTGGTATTATGACAAAGAAAAAAGAATTTGTCATGAGAGAACTTGGTTCACTTCTTGGCTCTACCCTTAGCAAACTATTTTTTAACTTGGGCGAGAGCCTTAACCTCTTCTGTTAAATGGTAATAGTGTCAATACTACCTCTCCAAGTCATTGCATTGCATGAGGTGTTGGCAACTGTCATTGCTTTATATATAAGCTGTACATTCGAATCCATCGGCTGTTCATTAAGCCAATACTGTATACTAGGCTCTGTGATGGAGAATCAGAGCCAACAGAGAAGCAGGGTAAGCACAACAATCTCAATGAGGCAGTAAAAGTTCTCTCCGTGTGTGCACAAGCAAGCTCTTACCTCAGCCTCATATCAGGGAAGGCTTCTAAGGAGAGGTGACCCTTGCATTTGTCTTAAAGGACAAAAGCCAGAGAGGTAAGGACATGGCCCTCAAGAAAAGGGAACAGTGTGTGCAAAGATACTGAGACACCCCTGGAGCCTGGGTATCCATGTGGGAGTGGTGAGCCGTGAGGCAGGTAACAGGTTTAGGAAGTTTAGCTTTTTTTTCCAGAAGGTAATGGGAAGTACTGGATGATTTTAAGGCTGGAAGTGGCACAGTTTATAGATTTAGAGCTATTTACAGGCAACTGTCTGGAGGATCATAGAGAATTGGGAATAGGCGGGTGGGTGGGTGCAGAGATAGGATGATGGGCTTAGGGACTGTTGCAGTCATTCCACTGACTGGCTGTAGGGATGGAGAGGATGGGCCAGGTTGAGGATATAGGAAGTAGAGTTAACTCTTCTTGATGACTGATGGGGAGTGAAGGGAAAAGGTAGGATGCCTTCCAGCATTTCTAGGTGCTATGACTCTTGGCATTTGGGGAGGGACAGCTTTTCATTCTGTGGGATGGTGGTGGTTAGCACTCTGGCTCCTTGCCTATCAAATGCCCCCTCCCCAAGTTGTTGTGATAACAATGTCACAGCCATTCTTCCAAGTGCTCCTCAGTGACCTTCACCAAGATGGGGAATAAAAGAATAGAAACAGTTTAGGAAGATAGAAAAGGGTTCCACTTTGTAATATGCTGATTTAATGGTGCCTGCAGGACATCTTGGAAGAAGTGTCTAGTAGGAAGTTGGATATAGGGATCTGGGGCTCTAGAGCGTGGACGGAACTCAGAGAGACAGCTTTAGAAGTCATAACCATGGCAGGGCAGGAGCTTTTCTGGGGAAGATATTTAGCCTGAAAAGGCAAGTGGGCACCAGAACCTGGGGGACCATTGTGTATCTTGTTTAGTCTTCTGAGCTGGGGAGAACTGATGGTGGTATTCTAGGACTGTTTTATAGGGGAGAAGAGACTGAAGCTTGTCAAGAGCAAATTTTTACAAGTTTCTTTCTTAATCAATTTTGGCACATTCTCTTCTTGGCTCAGCCAGTGTCTACATGAGGCTAAGGAGAAGTAGAATTTGCCCCTTTCAGGTGAGGGGTTGTTTATTGTCCACTTTGTGGCCAGTAGGACCAAGTGTCTCAATGACTAGGCTGTTACTATCACCACCTCCTCTTGGATTTAGAAGTCTTTGTGCATTGGTAAGGAGGCCTGATACAATTTGCTTTTTTCCCTGCAATGGCAGATTTTTCCTTGGTGCCCTCTGTGTTCTTGGTTCACTGATTAATAGACACTTGAGGAATTGCAGGGAGGTGTTTAACATGCATCAGATACCATCACTAGCAGAGAAAAGTGATTCACTGAGCTCTCTCTCTCTGCTGTCTGCATCCCTGCTGACACAGTTTGACGCTAGGGAACTGAGTCTCGATCTGGAAAGGCGCAGTATAAATGTGTGATTCAGAGTCAGTGATGTGCAGCTGTTGCCAAAGGAGGAAGTGCTCCGGAGAGGTGGATGGTGTAGTCGAGGATGCTTTGTGCTCCCATTTCTTTATGTTACCTTCTTCAGACGTAGGAGTCATTCTGGGTTAAAGGTCAGTAGCAAGTTCTGGATTCTAACCTGCAGGTTTCCAGCCAGTCAGTGTCCATGCCTGATTGCTGGGACTTCCAGACACGAATGAGGAGGGTCAGTGATTTATTTTCAGAGGATGGAGGCCCCTAATAAGAATAGCTTCTTATGTTAAACTCTTCCCCTGTACTGGAGTTTTCTTCTTGCCTTGGAAATGTAAGGAATTGGTTTGGCCATGTTGTCTTCATGGGGAATAGTTCAACCTTTGACTCCACCTCTGGAGTCAAAAAGCCTGGATTTGAATTCTGGCTCTGTGCCTACTAGCTGTGTAATCTTATATAAATCCCTTAATTTTTCTGATCCTCAGTTTTTTCATCTGTAAAATGGAAATAATAATAACTACTTTCTAGGATGGTAATATGGTATGAGATAATGCCTGCAGAGTGCCTGGAGTGTAATATGTTATAATGTGATTTGTATATAATATGCTCAGTGAAGTTATCGTTATGGATCTCTCTCTTTTACATTGTGTGATTCTTTATCCACTCCCCTCCCTTGCACCCGGTTTTGGATATCTGCAGGAGAAGTCTGGTGCACTGGGCTGGTGGGCTGTCTGTTAAGGTTGTGGGGAGTTGGTAGGTTTTCTGTGGAGAGAAGGGACCCCAACAAGAACATGTACCCTTACCATTCACCTTCTTCATTTCAGGCACTATTTAGGAGATATTTTACAAAGCTTATACTACCAGTGTGGAGCTGTGATTGGAACCTAGTTCTGGCTCCATACCCACACTCTGTCCCCTGCCTATTTGATGCCTCTCCCCTGCCCACCCTGCCATCTTGCCTTACATCCTGCAAAACCAAAAATAAAAAGAAATATTAGAATAAAACCAGAAACATCTACTGGGATATTCCATTTGGGCACAGTGATGTGCTCACTGGAAACTCCAGGTACCTGGGGTCCTGTGGGTCAGGAGCCTTCTTCCTGCTCTGTTCCTCTAACTGGGACTCCCTTCCTGAATGGGCATCATTAGGAAATTGAAGAGGAAACTGGTTTGGGTGGGGAATTTCCGAAATCATCCCATTTTGCCCTTTCCTAGAAGTGAGATAGTGAGAGCCCCCCCGATTAGATGTCCAGTCTGTCCCCCAAGCCCTGGTGCTGGGATGGTCCCCCTCTCCTGGGTCATGGAGTGATGATGGGCAGGGGAGGAACGAAGTCTCTCAGGACCTTGGCAACCTCCCCCTCCTGAGCTGTTGGGCCTCTGGAGTCCCTAGACTCTGGTATTCCATTGCTAAAGGACCAGTAGAAGGGGCAGTTGGAAAGAGGAGGCTTTGCCTAGCCAGAGGTCCCCAGCAGGGTGGGCTGAAGGATGCTTCCTAACCTGATTCAGTATAGCATCAACACTGGAAGCATCTGCAAGAGGCTCCTTTAGTGGAGCCTCTGGAATGTGGCCAGGCTACTTTTTCTTTCACACTCCATGGATAACTTAATCTTTTCCAAACAAAGACACTGTGCTTTAATTCCTCATGGACATCCCTTGGGCTTTGGGCCCTGCTAGCCCTCAGATCTGTGTGCTGATACTTTACAGCACAGTCCTGGTTTACGGAGTAAGAGTAAGCACTAAATGTCAGGATTTATGTGGGTCATTCCATGCTGCACACCTGCAAATGAGCTCATACAGCAGACTTTTTGCCTGTTCTTCGTTTTCTCTTTCCATTACTGCTCTGACCTCAAGGCAGTGGGAAAAGTTACCAGCTGTGTCTTCGTTGTTGGGGGGCAGGTACCAGAGAATTACAGCCTTCTCTGTCGCTACTTTCTCAGCCCCAACAGTGTGGAGGTGACACTGAGAGAAAAGGAATCTAGTAACATTTAATTGCAGGGCAGCACCAGGGTATCAGAGCTATAAGAACTCCCTGTGTTCATCATCCACCATCTTTTCCCATTTTATAGATGAGGTAAATGAGGCCCAGAAAGGGAAAGCCACCTGTTTCCTTCCCACTTGCCTGGTATTATTGTTTACCTTGAACAAACTAAATGCCCACAGTAGGGTACAGAGGAAATACTGTGATGCAGGAGAAGAGTTTGGCTTCTATACTTGGATTCCAGTGGGAATCCTAAACTCTTTTGAAATGTGTGGCCTGGGACAAATTATTTAACCTATCCTATGCCTGAGTTCCCTGAGTTAAGATGATAATATTTTGTAGTGTTCACATAACCATTGGAGATAATACATGCAAATATTGCAAGCAGTTACTCACTAGTGGTTTGTTAGTGGATACTGGCCATATTGGATAATTAGAGGTACAAGAGAAAGCTTGAAGGGTCGAGCCCTCATGAATGGGATTAGTGTCCCTGTAAAAGGGGCCCGAGGGAACTTGTTTGTACCTTCCACTATGTGAGGATGCAGCAGGAAGGTGCCATCTACAAGGCATGGGCCCTTACCAGATACCGAATGTGCTGGCATCTTGAACTTGGACATCTCAGCCTCCAGAACTGTCAGAAGTAAATGCATGTTGTTTATTGAATAGATAAATAAAACAGAAAGTTCAACATAGATATTGTCAATTTCGATGTAAGATTCCTGGCCGGGCGCAGTGGCTCATGCCTGTAATCCCAGCACTTTGAGAGGCTGAGGCAGGTAGATTGCTTGAGCTCAGGAGTTTGTGACTAGCCTGGACAATATGGTGAAATCCTGTCTCTACTAAAAATGCGAAAAAAAAAAAAAATTGCTGGGCATGGTGGCACACAGCTGAGGTCCCAACTACTTTGGAGGCTGAGGTGGGAGGAGCACTTGAGCCAGTGGGGTAGAGGTTACAGTGAGCTGAGATTGTACCACTGCACTCCATCCTGGGTGATAGAGTGACACCTTGTCTCAAATAAATAAATAAATAAATGAAAAATAAAACAACCTCCCCTGCAGGGCTGTTACCACCTACTCTTGCTGCCAGGCTTCTGGGAGCTGGCTATAAGTTCTTAGCCATTGCTCTGTACTGGGCCTTGTTTCTCTTTTCCCACCATACATATTTCTTCATGCTCAGGATCTCCATATCCTACCCACATGTTTCAGATATCTCTTGATTCACATAGTTGTCAAATGATGCATTTTATGGATTCACAGATTCACAGAGCTCGTGAGGAGCATAAGGCCATCTTGGCAGATTGCATGCTTGGGGTTTGCGTTCTTCCATTACCAACATCCTTGCCAGATGATTTATTTGGCCCAGGCTCAAGCCTATCACTCACTAAACTTCCACCAATGGAAGGCAGTTGGCCAGTGTGATGTTCAGAGTCTCTGTGACATTGTTGACACTCAGTTCCTTGAAAAATATGCCTCCCTGTGACTCCACCCATTGATCCTAGTTCAATCATCTTGAACCTCAGGGAACAAATTAGATTACTTCCCATCTTGATAATCCTTTAGTGATGAAGACAGCAGTTGTGTCCCCTGAGTTTTTTTATTTTATTTTATTTTTATTATTATTTTTTGAGACGGAGTCTCGCTCTGTCGCCCAGGCTGGAGTGCAGTGGCACGATCTCAGCTCACTGCAAGCTCCGCCACCTGGGTTTACGCCATTCTCCTGCCTCAGCCTTCCTAGTAGCTGGGACTACAGGTGCCCGCCACGTCGCCCGGCTAGTATTTTTTTGTATTTTTTTATTAGAGACGGGGTTTCACCGTGTTAGCCAGGATGGTCTCGATCTCCTGACCTTGTGATCCGACCGTCTCGGCCTCTCTGAGTTTTTTGAAACCTTAAAACTCCAGTTGCTTCAGTGATGTGGTGTTGACCCACTTAGCCCTTCACAGCCCTGGCCTGTCTCTTCTGGACTTCCTCCAGCTTTCCCCTATGGCCTGCAGGTATGATTCCTAGAAGTGGACACATAATTGGGTGGAGTCTGATCAGTTTAAAACTGAATAACATTTTACTCCCTTGTTTTGGACTCTATACTATTATTAAGTGAGTCCCAAGATCCTAGTGGCCCTTGTGACAGCTTTTCCATGCTGTTGACTAATTGGATTTGTAGTAAATCAAAGCCACTAAACTAATACAGATTCTGTGTTCCTTTCCTATGGCTGCTGTAAGAAATTACCACAACAGTAGTATAAAACAACGGAAATGTATTCTGTTACAGTTCTGGAGAAAAGAAGTCGAAAATCAAAGTGTTTACAGAGTTGGTTCTATTCCATGCCTCTCTCTTTCCTTCTGATGGCTGCCAGCAATTCTTGGCATTCCTGGCCTATAGAGGCATCACTCCAGTCTCTGCCTCTGTCTTCATATGGCTCTCTCCCCTTTGTATATTTTATATGCCACTCAAATCCAGACCACTGATACTGGATTTCCACGTGAGGTCTGTTGATTGCACACACAGATTCCAAGCTCTAAAATATATTTTTTGAGGCTGGGTGGCTCATGCCTGTAATTCCAGTGCTTTGGGAGGCCAAGACAAGAGGATTGCCTGAGTACAGTAGTTTGAGACCAGCCTGGGAAACATAGCAAGATCCCATCTCGGAATGGAATGGAATGGGATGGGAGAGGAGGGGAGGGGAGTCTGGCACGGTGGTACTGCATCTATAGTCCTAGCTACTCAGGAGGCTGAGGCAGGATGATCACTTGAGCCCAGGAGTTTGAGACTGCAGTAAGCTATCATCATGCCACCCACTCCAGCCTGGGTGACAGAGTAAGACCCTGACTCTAAAGACATTTTTAAAAAGAAAAAAAATGTATATTTTTACATATTTTTAAGCAATACATATATATATATGTTTTCATGTTAGTGGAAATTAATCACTGGAAAATGGATTTTAAGGCAGGACATTAATTTTAAAACAATGTATGATTTTTTTCTTAATCCTTGTTTTTGGGAACCTGGTGTTAATTTATGGTTCAGTAATAACTGTTACCTCAAGCAATTTCTTAACCTTCCTAGGTCTCAGTTTCCTCATCTACGCAGCAAAGAGATTGGATGAGGTAAGCTCTGAGTCATTTTCAGTCCTGCAACTCTTAATACTGTGGAATTAATTTCTGGAAAGCAAGAGTTACCATCTGTGATAAAATAGGTCTCAATTTGTTTTTTTTACTGTTACTGATTTAAAATCTGTTTTATCTAATATAAGTATAGCTGCTCTTGCTTGCTTTTGGTTTCTGTTTGCACAGAATATTTTTTTCCAGTCTTTTACTTTGTAAATGTCTTTATCAGTGAGGTGGGTTTTTTGTATGCAGCATGTGGTTGGATCTTGTTTTTAAATCCATTCCACCAGCCTGTATCTTTTAGGAGGAGTATTTAGTCCATTTATGTTTAAGGCTGGTATTGCTATGTGAGGTTTGTTCTTGTTACAATATTGTTACCTCATTGCTTTGCAGTCTAGATTGTGTAATTGCTTTATAAGACCTGTGAGTTTTATACTTTCATGTGTTTTTATGATGATGAATGTTGCCCTTTTGTTTCCATGTTTAGAATTCCTTTGAACATTTGTTGTAGGGGCAGTCTAGTGGTGAAAAATTCCCTTAGTGTTTGCTTGTCTAGGAAATATTTTATTTCTCCTTCATTTATGAAGCTTAGTTTAGCAGGATACAAAATTCTTGGCTGGCATTTTTTTCTTTAAGAAGACTGGAAATAGAACCCCAAACGTTTCTGGTTTGTAAGGTTTCTGCTGAGAAGTCATTTTTAGTCTGATGATATTTCCTTCATAAGGGATTAGACACTTCTCTCTTGAAGCTTTTAGAATTTTTTCCTTCATGTTGACTTCGGATAGTCTGATGACTATATGCCTTGTTAAGATTCTTCTTGTAATGCATCTTCCAGGAGTTCTCTGAACTTCTTGTATCTGGGTGTCTAGGCATCTAACAAGACCAGGGAAGTTTTCTTCAATTACTCTTTCAAACAGGTTTTCCATATATTTTCTTCTTCTCTCTCAGAATCAACCTGTAACTTGTAGGTTTGGATACACAGAAACCCAATTTTCTCAGAGGCTTTGTTCATTTCATTTTATTTATTTTTTTGGAGGGGGAGTGTTGACTCCTGTCACTCAGGCTGGAGTGCAGTGACGTGATCACAGCTCACAGCAGCTTCAACTTCGCAAACTCAGGTGATCCTTCCACTGCAGCCTCCCAAGCAGCTGGGACTACAGGTGTTTGCTCACCATACCTAGCTAATAGTTTGTATTTTTAGTAGAGATGGGGTTTTTGCCATATTGCCCAGGCTGGTCTTGAATTCCTGGGCTTGAGCAATCTGAAATTCTTTCTTCTGCTTGGCCTAGCCTATTGTTGAAGCTCTTTGACTGTATTTTGTGATTCCTTCAATGAAATGTTCATTTCCAGAAGTTCTGTCTGATTTTTAAAAATAATATTGCTCTTCTTTCATATCCTGAATTGTTTTTCTGATTTGTGCTGTTTTTCAATTTTCTCAACTTGGCTTAATAAACTGATAAACTGAGAATTTATAGCTCCTAAGACAGGTTATCATTTGCTAATCTGAATCAGAAAAACTGTTATTTTGTTAATCTTTTGGCAGGATATATAGAAACTGAGGCCGGGCGCGGTGGCTCAAGCCTGTAATCCCAGCACTTTGGGAGGCCGAGACGGGCGGATCACGAGGTCAGGAGAT
>NW_012114755.1:303377-304313 GCF_000951035.1 Colobus angolensis palliatus | reverse complement strand
AAAAAAAAAAAAAAAAAAAGAAACTGAGCTGTTACACACCCTTAACATCACTTAATCCCTCTTCTTGATTACTTGCCTTTCATGCATAAGACACTAGGGAATTGGCATCTAGTTTCTTCTCAAATATTTGTTAAATGAATGAGGAATTATACTGTTGTCACATGTTGTTGTTGGGGGCAAGTCAAGCAGTATCATTCAGGTCTGACCAAGTAGTAATTGTGGGCTTTTTTTTTGAGACGGAGTCTCACTCTGTCACCCAGGCTAGTGTGCAGTGGTGTGATCTCCACTCACTGCAACCTCCACCTCCTCGGTTCAAGCAATCCTCCTGCCTCAGCCTCCTGAGTAGATGGGATTACAGGCGCCTGCTACCATGCCCCGCTAATTTTTGTATTTTTAGTAGAGACGGGGTTTCACCATGTTGGCCAGGCTGGTCTCAAACGCCTGACCTCAGGTGATCCACTCGCCTCAGCCTCCCAAAGTGCTGGGATTACAGGCGTGGGCCACTGTGCCTGGCAATTGTGTGCCTTTTAAGATTCTTTTGAATACCTAGCTGAAACAATTATTTTTTTTACATGGTGGCAACTTTTTGCAGTTGCTTTCTGGAGCAGTTTCCTTGTCTATGATGTGGACAGCTGTGGAGAGCTGGACTCCAGGGCCCGTTCTATAAACACCACAGTAGACTGTGTATTTTTCAAGTTGGAAGAGGTCTGTGATCGTGTCCCAGGTGGCACCTGGTTAGATGCTTTTCTTTTCCAGGAGTCCCTGCCTACTGCCAGTGGCCTCTTTGGGTGGCCATCAGGGCTGCATCCAATGGTACCGCTCTTCCTTTGGATTCTTTAGGGATAGAATTGGTGGTGGTATCTTTCTTGATTTTTCATTCTGTGGAAGAAACAGTCTGTTGACTGGTTTGGGGTTTACCTTTTCTTTTCTTTCTTT
>NW_012114755.1:282662-302972 GCF_000951035.1 Colobus angolensis palliatus | reverse complement strand
TTGTCATCTTCCTTTAGTTATTTTTTCTCCTGCCTCAGTCTCCTGAGCAGCTGGGATTACAGGCATTCGACACCACTCCCAGCTAATTTTTTTTTTTTTTTTAAGGAGAGACAAGGTTTCACCATTTTGGCCAGGCTGTTCTCAAACTCCTGACCTCAAGTGATCCGCCCATCTCAGCCTCCCAAAGTGCTGGGGTTAGAGATACCACAGCTGGCATCTTCCTTTAGTTCTTAGTCTTATATATTAATTTTTTTTTTTTTTTTTTGAGATGGAGTCTTACTTTGTCGCCCAGGCTGAAGTGCAGTGCCATGATCTTGGCTTGCTGCAACCTCTGCCACCTGATTTCAAGCAGCTCTCCTTCCTCAGCCTCCTGAGTAGCTGAGATTGCAGGCATGTGCCACCACACCCGGATAATTTTTGTATTCAGGGTTTCACCCTGTTGGCCAGGCTGGTCTTGAACTCCGGACCTCAGATGATCCACCTGCTATGGCCTCCCAAAGTGTTGGGATTACAGGTGTGAACCACCATGGCCAGCATGAAATCTTTATTTTTTAAAACAGATCTTCTTCATGAAAGGAAGGTCTTCTCTGGAATCAGTGGTGTTGGTACAAGGCAGGAGTTACAAACTCAGATATCTACAGAGGCTTAGCGGATAACAGAAAGGCAACGTGTGGTGTTTATGCTCTTGAATTTGTTTCTGAAGTACTCATAACACTCTGTTTATATTTACAGAAATTTCTTTAAGAAAATTAGAAATGTTAGATGTGATGATAAATAACACTAGGTGTTCACCGTCAACATTGGGAAATAGCAGGGAGTGTTGAGGACTACAGGGAAATAAAAGGATCATTCTACCTCTCCTTGGGGCCCAGAGTTGCCACAGTTTTTGTTTTCTAACATAAGTTCAATTTCTTTTTCTTTTTCTTTTCTTTTCTTTTTTTTTTTTTTTGAAACATAGTCTTGCTCTGTTGTCCAGGCTGGAGTGCAGTGATACAATCTCGGCTCACTGCAACCTCCGCCTCCTGGTTTCAAACGATTCTCCTGGCTTAGCCTCCTGAGTAGCTGGAATTACAGGTGCCCACCACCATGCCTGGCTATCTTTTTTGTATTTTCAGTAGAGACAGGGTTTCACCATGTTGGCCAGGCTGGTCTCAAACTCCTGACCTCAGGTGATCTGCCTGTCCTGGCCTCCCAAAGTGCTGGGATTATAGGCATGAGCCACTGTGCCCGGCCTAAGCTGAATTTCTATATGAAATTTTTCTATTTTTAAACTTTGATTTTTTTACAATCTGAGTAGCTCAAATAAAACTACTTTGGGGGACAAATTGGTTTTCAGGTCATGAATTTGAAGTCTCTGATGCATATTGGGATAGGTTGGCATATGGGATGGGCCTGTGGATCATCTCTCAAAGGACTGGTGTGGTGTGGAAGTCCTAGGGAATCCTGTGTGTGGAGGGGGCTGTTTATGTTCATCTTTGCATATGGATATGGAGGAGTCCAAGATATATATGTAAAGTAAAAAACAAGTTATAGAATGATATGTACAATTTTATTCTATTAATGAATTTTTTCTAAAAAGATATATATATATAAAATTTTGAGTTCATAAAAATGTCATAAATGCAAAACCCGAAAAGGATATACAAGAAACTGATCAAGGTAGTTGCCCCTGGGATTGACACTGAATTGGAGGCAGGAAAAGGAACTGCTTTTTAGTTTATACCCTTTGGTAGCATACAGTACTTAAATAATTTTTGAAAAGTAAAATTAAAAGAGCTGTTGGAAAGTATAATTCCTACATGTTACAATTGAGGAGTCTCGCTATATATTAATACTGAAGAGTGTAAGCCTTCAGTGCTAAGAATGTTGAGGAAGGAAGGAAATTAGAGTGGTCTGGCATGATTAGGAAGGGCTACTTGGAAGAGAAGGGGCCTTGAAGATTGGGCAGAAATCCTTAGGGAAAAGGACAGATGGAGCCAAAGCCCAGAGGTAGAAAAGAAAGGGTGACTTGGGGACTGGTGGGCAGTTAAAGTTGACAGAAGCCGCCGGGCGCCGTGGCTCACGCCTGTAATCCCAGCACTTTGGGAGGCCGAGGCGGGCGGATCACGAGGTCAGGAGATCGAGACCATCCTGGCTAACACGATGAAACCCCGTCTCTACTAAAAATACAAAAAATTAGCCGGGCGTGGTGGTGCGTGCCTGTAGTCCCAGCTACTCGGAGGCTGAGGCAGGAGAATGGCGTAAAAACCCGGGAGGCGGAGCTTGCAGTGAGCCGACATGGTGCCACTGCACTCCAGCCTGGGCGACGAAGCGAGACTCCGTCTCAAAAAAAAAAAAAAAAAAAAAAAAAAAAGTCAAGAGTATTGGGAAGCAGTGAGAGAGATAAAGAGGCTTTAACACTGAGGAGCCATGAAAGGTGTTTGGGCAGGAGATAATGGAACAAGAGCAGTGCTCCAGCATGCTTAAACCGGCAACAAGGATGAGGGAATTTGGAGACAAAGCCACAGGGTGGCAGCCTCTCATGTGGCCCCTGCTGGTTCCCAAGATAGCTGTCACTAATTCCTGCTAGGGTGTTTCCTGGTGAACAAGGATTATTTCTATATAACTGATGAATAAACTCCTGGCATTTCCTGTTCCTCCACTCTCAAGAGTGTGAGTCTTGGAAGCTTGCCAATCTCTGCTGGTGCCCGATGTGGTTTCTCTACCTCTAAAGCCAGTGTGTCTCCCAAGACATTTTGGAGGTTCTATAGAGCAACTAGACATTGACTGACATGTAGCCACTAGAAACAAGCCCACACTTTGCAGTTAGGCAGATCTGGACTTGAATTTTGACCTTGCCACTTGCTTGTTATATGATCTTAGAATGGCTCTTGACTCCTTTGGTCCTCAGTTTCCTCATTTGTAAAATGAAGATAATATGATTTACCTTCTAGGGTATTATGCCTTTTAGGCTGATACATAGCAAATAGGTCTGCTTTGCTTTTCTATGACAACACCTGCTTTGAGCTCTGTGTGTGTATATATATATGTACTTATGACCATATCAGTCTATTCTATTGGATTATAAACTACTATTCTGTGGGAGTGATTATGATCTAATCATTTTTCTCCAAAGCACTCAGAGGGCTAAGCAAATAGTTGGGCTTTAATAAGTGTTGAATGCATGGGATTTGTGCTCTTAAACCTAATTCAGTCTTTACAGTGATTGACTTGTGATTGATTAGGCTGTGTCTGTAGGCTAGGGTATACCTCTTCTGTGACCAAAATAGTTCTGTCCAAGCAAATGCCCTTGTTATGATAATATTTCAGGATGGCTTGTGAGTCATTCATTCATTCTGCTATGGCAGATTGATATTTTGTAGGGCTTGGTGTTAAATATGATAATTTGGGGAGGCTTCTTTAAAAATATATAAAATTGCAGAAAGCATGTAAACACATTGGTAGGGCTCTTCCTGGGGCCTGGAGGAGGCTTGTGAAAGTGAGGGGCCCTGAAGCTTGAGCTGCTTCGGTTTTGCAGTAAATCATCTCCACATTTAAAGATTTATAGAACATTCACTACAGGTAGTATTAAGAGTTATGAAGGATATGGAGGTTTCTAAAAGGCAAAAGATGGATACGAGTTTTAGTAATACAGTCATCCTAAGTAGACTCAGGGCAAAATCCCTTGTATTTTTTTTCATTCAACAAATACTTGTGGAATACCTACTATGTGCCAGGCACTATGCTAAGCCCTGGAACATAGCCGTGAAAACACTAGTCTCTGCCCCATGGAGCTCATGTTCAAGTGTCACATGCATTGTGACTTGTAGACCTACATAGGTTGCAATGAAAAGAGCCACAGTGCTGATCTGTGACTTCGGTGCCTGGTTTCTCTTTTTAACCCCTCTTCCCTTCTCCTTTTCAGGCCTGTTCTGGAAATGAGTGCCACATGGTTAAATTGGTGCTGAGAGAACCTTAGGCATCCCAAGCAGTGATGAAAGAATCATTGTTACCAGGGCTAGTGGGTTTGCTGACTTGTAACCACTCAAACTCTTCCCTGCCCTGACTGGTATGAAATATTGATAAGGAGCCATTGTTTCTTCACCAAAGATAGGCTCTGATTTGGGGCTGATTTCAGCTTGGTATGGTAGGGCAAACCTGAATGAGCAATTTGTTCTGACTCCAGAGTAGGTAGGGTTGTTTCTTTATGTCCTGGTTCTAGAGGGGCAGCCAAACCCACGGTCTCAAAGAACAGAAGAATTGGATTCTAGAGACATGAAGTGCTTGCCTAGTTGTTTACCTCTAGCCACTGCTCCCTTTGGCCACAGTGGGGCAGTGACTCAGAGCTGGAACTATGTTCCTGCCTGGTTGCCAGATTTTGCTTGAGGGGTGGAGAGGAAGGAGAATGAATGAGCAGGAGCAAGAGGCTGCTGGATTTGTAACACCTTGGGAGGCAGCTGCTCAAGAACTGAAATTGAGAGAGAGCAGGTAGGCTGGGAGTTTCCCTCCCTGTCTGACCTGAACCTAAGATTTCAGAAGGCAGTGCAGCTGGGGAAGACACTAGCTGAACATGGAGCCCAAAGGGAGGGTGAGTGTGTCCCCTGCCTTTACCAGTAAGAACAAGAAAGCAGGTTAGTCCTGTACTGGTTTTATAGGGATTCAGTTTGCTGTGGTATATTCTGATTCATGAAAGTCAAGTCATGACTGAGAGAAAGGGAGTTTTCGATGGTTGGGAGCACCTACAGTTAAATAAAAACAACTAGCATCCAATGTAATTGGGCATAAATAAGACCTAAGTATCATTAACTACACCTCCCTGATGTTATTACAAAGAATATTTTGTTGGCAAGTGAGGTTGGGGAGGACAACTGTTCTGCCTGTCTCCTTGTGTTTGCAGTTGTGTGTAGTGTTGTTACATTTCAGTCTGTAGCTCTGTGGATGACTGTAGTTTGAGATGAACCTCAGCATCTTAAAATGCTACAGCTGGAGGGAAGATCCTGGAAACATCTCCTGCTCCAGCCTTCTCATTTTACAGTTGGGGAAACTGACTTATTTAAGTGTACTAAACGGAAGCATAAAACTGGGTGTTCTAAGATTAAAAATGTTTCCCAGGACATGTTTGAAAACTTCTATAGAGTGTGGTTTTTCTCGGGCCGCAGTTTCTGAACTCTGTCGGGGATGGAAGTGTGGCTGATGGAAGGCGTCTCTTGATCTTAAACCACTTTGCCTGCCAGGTGAGTTCTTTAAATAGAAATTTTAACAGGAGGCTGGGTGCTGTGCCTTAACTCAAAGGGAAGAAAAGAAAGTGTGTTCTTGAGCCTCTGTCCTAGAGCAGGCTGAACATGCTGGAGTATGGAATGTGGAAAAAGGCAAAACAACTCTATTGGAGTGCAGTTTTAGAGCTAGCAGAAGATAAATATAGCAGGCACTGAAGGTTGAAGTGTCTACTGTGGGCTGGGACGTTATCAGTATTCTTTATAACAATGCAGGGTTGGAATTAATCTTTCCTTTACAGATAAACTCAGAAAAGCCACTAACTTGCTCAAGGTCATGCAGTACCAGTGTGTGGCAGAGCTGGGATTTGAATTCCAGTTTATGTGACTCTGATCTGCCTGGGATTCAGGTAGGCCAGTGTGGCCTTTCTAGATGGAGAACCTACCTGCACCCCCTCTTTTACAGATGAGGAAACCGAGGCCTAGGGAGGTTGAGTAGTTGCTTGGGCTGTAGAGCTAGCTGGTAGTGACAAAGCTGGTACTTAGCTCCTGCCACATTGCTCCTCTGCCAACTTCCTTAAAAAAAAATTAGGAATGGGCTCTCTGAGTTTGATCTCCTCCTTCTATCAGGAGCTTGACTTTAATGTTCTCATGGTTACTGGGATCCCGTGAAATCAAAATTAAAACTTTGTATTCACCAAGTAGCAACCCCAAGTCGTGGGGCTGCATGTGGGAACTCGGGACAGGCATGCTTGCGGTGTGGGTGACTCAGTCAGAAGAGTACTTTGCAGAATGAATTGGCCATTGAGTGGATCTGGAGAACTTAATAGAACCTAATGAAATGTAGAGGTTTGCAAATCATGCCAGAAGACTGTTAAATCGAGAGCTTGGAAAAGACGGACTTCCCTCTTTGCAAGTTGTGAAGGCCTTAAGTTTGCTCAGTTAATTTTGTGACTCCCTCATGCCCAGTTTTGCCTGCGCCAGGCTGTTTCCCTTTGGCACCTTTGGACACCGAGCACAGTTACTAACTGCCCCTCAGGTGGGGGGGTCTAGAGTTGCATGGGGTTTCTATGTCTCTGCCCACGTTGGTATGGAGTGTGTGCCAGATGTGGATGGTACGGGAATGGGGAAGGCCTAGAGTTGCCCTGCTCCATGCTCTCCAGGGCTGGTGAAGTCTTTTTCAGGACCTGTGGCCTTCTGCCTCCCCCTGTCTTTGAGGGATCTGTGATGCATTTTGCTGCTGAAATCAGAAATCACATTGGTTCTGCACAGCCTCTCCCTGAAGGTGATATGTCTGTGCTCAGGCTGTTTTGAAGTAAAGGAGTTCAAGTGCCTACTCTGAATATTCTTGTTTCTTTGCTGTAGGAGATACGTGAGGAGTAAGGAATGACTCCTCCCAACCCTTGGATCTTACTTGAAGGGAGGGGACAGGAAGAAGAACAAACACACATAAAATAAGCAGAGAGCAATACTAGCGAGGATATAATCAGTCACCAAATTTCATGCCAAAACACTCTCCCAGTTCATACAAGGGAGATACAGGTGATGTTTGTATTATCCTCCTGTGTGTTTTTAATCACTCAGTAATTTCCTATCAGGTGTTTGGATTCCATTCTTTGATTCTCTCAGTGGAGTGTATTAACCCTTCTTTACAGGGGAGTTGAGGAAGTTGTAGGGGAGGGCTAATTTCTCCAAATTATATTGTAACTCAGTTCAGGAGAGCCAAGGATGAAGTGTTCTTGGCATGTTGGTGTCTCACCCTTGCACTGGCAGTAAGAATAGAAGCCAACTGCCTTCTCAGGGTGACCGTTAGGTTCTTGTCTCTGTTACTTGAGTCCAGATTTTTGTAGGGCTAGCTAGTTCATTTAGAGGCAAAATTAGGCGGGCGTGGTGGTGCACGCCTGTAATCCCAGCTGTTTGGGAGGTGGAGGCGGGAGAATCACCTTGAACCTGGGAGGGGGAAGTTGCAGTGAACTGAGATTGCACCACTGCACTCCAGCCTGGGTGAAAGAGTGAGACTCTGCCTCAAATATCCAGAGGAAAGAGCACCCAGGCTGCAAGGTCAGCTAGTACTAAGACTGTTAAGTAGGAAAGAGCTTGGTGTTCAAGGAACAAAAAGGCCAGTGTGGCTAGGCCAGCATGGACAAGGGGAATAATGGTACTAGATGAAGATGGAACCAGGCAGGAGTCAAGGCATCTTAGCGTTTTGTAAGCTAAGGTAAGGAGCTTATTTTTTTACTCTGTGTGTAAAGTAGAGCTATCGTAGAGTTTAGTGGAGGAGTGTGACTTGGTCTAGCTTACATTTTAAAAGATCCATGAGGCGTCCAGTGAGGAGAATGGGTGCTGCAGAGGCCAAGGTAGAAGCAGAAAGAGCCGGTAGGAGGCTGTTGCAGTATTTAGTTAAGAGATGAGTAGGGTGCTAGCTGTACAGATGGAGTGGAGTGTGGATTAATTCAAAGTATATTTTGTAGATAGAGGCAATAGGACTTGGTTCTGCGTGCCTCACATATTGTACATGGAGGTTAAGGTAAAGAAAGGAATAAAGGATGACTCTAAGGTCATAGTGATGTTCATGGAAATAGGGAAGGCTGGAGGAGTATTGAGTTTGGTGGGAAGGGAGGCTTATTCTATTCTTGCCCTGTTAAAATGTAGATGCCTATTAGATATTGCTATAGTCAAGGTACAGTTGGATTCAACAAACATTAATTGAGGACCTTCTGTATGCCAGACATTTCACAAGGCTCTTTCATGTATGTTCCTTCATTTTATCATCATAACAACCTTTTGGAGGGACATTTTTATCCCCTATTTGCAAATGGAAGAATTGATCCTCAGAGAGGTGAGGTGGCTTATCTGGTTTGAACCCAGATCTTCTGACCCTAGGGCTCTGGGCTGACTTGTTGCTTAGGGCAGATGTTGAAGGAGGCTGATTAGTGTTATGTTGATAGCTTCTACTTAAAGAGAGGATGGGGACGTTACATTGGCTGATCAAGGCCTGATTCTGGAAGAAGGGCCTGTCACAGGAATGCCCGTGTGCAGTGAGCTGTTGTAAATCTTGATATTGTCAAAATAGTGCAAGCTTGAAAGACCATTTCAGTAGATTTTCAATCCCCTTAGAAACACCACATTAATGATGATGCTTTGCATTAAATGAGCAATTTTGTGAAAGTGTTAAGTAAAATTAGCCACAAGGAGCTTAAAAAACAATTGAGGAAATGTGAAGATGCTGTTTCAAATCTTGATTGCTACCTCTTTATTGTGGGGCCCATATCCGAGCTGAAGATGAAGAAGAGGCAATTTCTTGTATTCTCAGAGTTTCAATGTCCAGTTTTGAGACCTAACTAGGAGCATTATTAGGTTATCCAGAATCCTTGGTTTTCTCCAGACACTGGTATTTAGAACAATGATAGTAAGTGGCTTTACAAGCCTGGGGGCAGTGCTGAATGTGGCTTCAGGCCTGGACGGTAACCTTTTACAGTGTTCTGGGAGCCACATTGAGGAACCAGAAGGTCCACAGGGGCAGATACTGCTGAGCATACCAATGAGACGATCTTTAACAGAGTCCCTTCTCAGGCTTTTAGGCCAGATACTTTTCTTATGTTTTAAGCAGTTTCTTCTCTTTATAATGTGGTCCAGATAAGAGCTAGTGCTGATGGAGCAGATTTGTCACACTCTCAGCATACCAATACCACTACTGTCAGAAAACCAGATTTATCAGGGTGCTCCGACCCCCACTGTTCTATTAAGCATCAGTCACATAATGCCAGAACTTCTTGCCATGCCAAAAAAATTGCTGTGCTAATTGGAACCTTGGCGTTTAACCAACAAGAGTCACTGCTTATATTATAATTAAAATCCATATGAATAGAAAATTAATCTCGGAAAAATGCTGCAAGAAACTGTAGGATGTATTTACATTTTGACTAGCCTTCTCTGCCATTTTAGGTTGACTCTGTCTTACATTGACCTTAAATCAGTTCTCCATGGTCCTCACTTTATTCTCTTATCAAGTCTTTTGTATTTACTGTCAGACTTCTTTAGGACCTAACCCAAGTCCTCCCTGGCCCAGGGCTTGTGAGGACGTGCTTATTTACATGGATGGTTACCCATAGCCTGCTTTCATGGGAATCATCCTTCCCTGCCATCTTCTATCCATGTTCCCTGGTCCTTTCCTAAGTGAGACTGGCTGCCATTCAACTTCAAGGGGCTGCTTCTGGGAGGAAGAGCGGGATTTGTAAATGGAGGCTAGCTTGTGTTTACCTCATATGCCAAATTACTTTCTCGGTAGCCTGAAGAGAAACAGAAGCCCATGTGTGGAACAGAGAGTTTTTGTTCTCCCCTGAAACCAGCCACTTGGCTCTCAGCCGGGCCATCTCTGAACTACCATAGAGCAAGGTAGCAATTCAGGTCTAAGAACAGGTATTTCAGGGGATGTGTCTGTGCCTGCTAAATACTTCTTGAGACACAGTGATAGGACATGAGACTCTTCATGGGTGTTAGAATCAGGAAATGGAGCTGACTGAGGGCTTTTGTGGTGGGGAAGCCGGGGACAGCGAGTAAAGCCAGAGGACTTTACGATCTCCAAATGGGTTTGAGGAGCCAGCGTTTAATAGGCAGCCTTTGTTTGGCGAGGCCTTTGTTTGGCGAGGGTGAGCCTGGAGTAGTGGAAAGAGATCAAAAGGATGGTGGTGTGCAGACAACACACCCACTGCGGTTGTAGGTAAATCACCGTTCTTTGGGGGCCTTACTTTCTTCATTTGGGGCCTGGTGTGGTGATACCTAACCTGCCCTTTTATGTATTTGTGAATATTGAATGGAATCGCCCAGGGACCTCACTCACATCCCTTTTGCTCAGAGTGCTGAACCAGAAGCTCTGCCATTAGCAAGCTGAATGTGTTTGATAAAAAATGACGAAATTTCGGCCGGGCACGGTGGCTCACGCCTGTAATCCTAGCACTTTGGGAGGCCAAAGTGGATAAATTGCTTGAGCTCAAGAGATGGAGACCAGTATGGGCAACATGGTGAAACCCCATCTCTACTAAAAATAAAAAAAATTAGCTGGGCATGGTGGTGTGCACCGGTAAGTCCCAGCTACTTGGGGGACTGAGGCAGGAATGTCGCTTGAACCCAGGAGGTCGAAGCTGCAGTGAGCGGAGATCATTCCACTGCACTCCAGCCTGGATGACAAAGTGAGACCCTGTTGCAAACGAAAAAAAAAAAAAAAAGAAATTTTAAGACTTCAGTATTCAGAAGCCATTACACTGGTTCATCTCTTTTCTCAATGTATGAGTCTTTTTGGAAAAAAAAATATATATAGTATTCTAGCAACATCCCATAACCTGGAACCTCAGTTTCCTTATGTTTAACATGGGGATAAAAATATCTACCCTGCTTACTTCAATGGGTAGTTTGGAGGGGCAAATAAGATGATGAATGTAAGCACAGTTAAAGCTCCTTAATTAAAACTCCTTGTAAATTGCAGGAGATGGTGGTGGTGGTGTTGACACCGTGACTGAAAACTCTTTTGGCAAAGAGGGCAGCATCCATGTTAGGGAAAGAAGTTTGAAGAACTGTCTCTAGGTCTGATCAAATGACACCTATTTTGTGTTGGCTTTTTAAAAATTACCTTTCTTCTAATGTTAGAATGTAAAATTCATCTTAGTGCCTAAACTCTGCAGCTCAAGATTCATTTACTTAGAACCCTGAGTTTATTTAAGCTAGCGCAGTTTGGGGTGGGGAGCCCAGGAATTGCTATTAAGATTGTGCAGTGTAGGCCAGACGTGGTGGCTCACACCTGTAATCCCAGCACTTTGGGAGGCTGAGGGGGGCGGATCACGAGGTCAGGAGATGGAGACCATCCTGGCTAACATGGTGAAACCACGTCTCTACTAAAAATACAAAAAATTAGCCGGGCATGGTGGCGGGCACCTGTAGTCCCAGCTACTCGGGAGGCTGAGGCAGGAGAATGGCGTGAACCCAGGAGGCGGAGCTTGCAGTGAGTGGAGATCGCACCGCAGAACTCCAGCCTGGGCAATGGAGTGAGACTGTGTCTCAAAAAAAAAAAAAAAAAAAAAAATTGTGCAGTGTATATGAAGTGGTGGTCACTGGCTGCTGGATCTGCCCCACACCTGTAGAAGATTTGCTTTTTACCCTCATCTGCCAGAGATCCACCAGCTGATCTTATGGTAGAACCGAAGGCTGTTTGGGGACTACTGAGTGCCACACAAGTGCTGTCACTCATAACTTTGGCCCTGGACAAAAGGGGAAAGAGGGAGATAAAGAACGAGAGGGAGTAGTGGCAGCTGGTGCTGTTTTTCTGATGCCTTGTGTCTTTAGGGCTTTCTGATCATGGCCAGGAAGCTGCCCCCCTCAGACTCCTAAGGGAAAGGGAAAGCAGGTTATCATACAGAGAACACAGAATTTAGAAATAGAAGACCTCGAGTCATTTCCCAGTCTTATCACTTTTTTGTTTGTTTTTTGTTTTGTTTTGAGAGCCTCACTCTGTCACCTAGGCTGGAGTGCAGTGGCACAATCACAGCTCACTGCAGCCTCGACCTCCTGGCTCGAATGATCCTCTTAACTCAGCCTCCCAAATAGCTGGGGCTACAAGTGTGTGACACGATGCCTGGCTAATTTTTGTATTTTTTGTAGAGACAAAGTTTCACCATGTTGCCCAGGCTGATCTCAAACTTCCAGGCTTAAGCAATTCACCTGCCCCAGCCCCAGGAAGTGCTAGGATTACAGGTGTGAGCCACTGCACCTGCCGCATGTCCCATTCTTATAATTTATCAACAAAGTTATCTTGTACCAGGCAACCCCCAACCACATTTACCTCTCTGAGCCCTGTTTCCTCATTGATGGTGGGATTGATGGTGGTAATAGCCCAGATGAGTAAGAAAATGCTTTGTAAACTGCAAACCTCATTAGAGATAATCACAGATAGCTGTGTTAATGTTTTATGGTTATTTCTGTTATGAGCAGGGCTTTTTTTTTCCCCTCCGGGTGGAAATGAGGCAGGTTTAGATTTAGAGTTTGCATTTTCAGATTCTCTGGCAAGTGGAGATAAGTCTCTGGAAAAAGATGGGCCAGGAGTGGTGGCTCACACCTGTAATCCCAGCACTTTGGGAGACTGAGGTGGACTGATCACCTGAGGTCAGGAGTTCGAGACCAGCCTGGCCAACATGGTGAAACCCTGCCTCTACTAAAAATATAGAAATTAGCCAAATGTGGTGGCAGGTTTCTATAATCCCAGCTACTTGGGAGGCTAAGGCAGGAGAATCACTTGAACCTGGGAGGCAGAGGTTGTAGTGAGCCAAGATCATGCCATTGCACTCCAGCCTGGGTGACAGAGCGACACTCCATCTCAAAAGAAAAAAGAAAAAGCTGGGTATAAATAAAGCCTAACCGTTGAACGTGGGGCAAGGATTTTTAAAACAGGTGTTAAGAAGGCCTGTTTCTGCTTCTTGTCCTTATCTTAGATGCTCAGCCTTAAGTCTGCTTTTTTGGGAAGACTAGTCTGCTGTTTGCCAAATGAGGTCATAGAATTCCACGGGCTTGCCTGGGACCAGGAGGAGGGAATTCAGAGGCTGGCTATGGTTGGGAAGGGTGACAGTATGGTGAAGCGGTGCATAGTTGCAGGACTAAGGAACAATCTGGCCTTATGGCTGGCTTCACATTTGGCTTGTTAGGGTTTTCAGGTTGCTCTAACCCTCATTGCCCAGGTTATCCCAGACACCTGGACATTGGAGATTCTGACCAGGCATTAGGGTGGTGTAAAAGAAACTTTGTAGGCCTAGAGAGTTTTTCTTTGATAACCTTTGCGCTATACTGATTTAGACAGTAATCTCTAGGGAGGTTTAGTCCTCAATTTGGAGATGGGGCTAATATTTTAACAATACCAAACTGAGATGATCTATTGATTATGAAAGCATTTTAACTGTCTATACTAGGAACCTTAAAAAATGACCATGCCCTTTGATTCAGTAATTTTTCCTTTGAGACTGTAACCCAAGGAAATATTTGAATTGCAAAATTCAAATTACATTGAAGGAGATACAGATTATAATAGTGGGGGGAAGCACCTAAAATATCTAGCATTAGAAGAGTTTAAATCTTTCTAGAATGTAAATACCATGGGATAAGGACTTGTTGTTCACCTTTTATCTCCAGTACCTAAAGGAGTGCCCAGCACATGGGTGCCCAGTAGGCAACTTTTTGAGTGGTTGTATGTAAAAAAAATTACATTTGGCCAGACATAATCCTAACGCTTTGGGAAGCAAGCCTGGTGGGCTGAGGGTTGAGACCTGCCTATGCAACATAGTGAGATCTCATCTCTGCAAAAAAACCCAAAACTTAGCTGGACATGGTGGCATGTACCGGTAGTCCCAGCCACTTGGGAGGCTGAGGTGGGAGGATTGCTTGAGCCCAGGAGTTTGAGCCTGCAGTAAGCCATGATCACCCCACTGCACTCTGCCTGGGCAACAGAGCAGGACCCTGTCAAAAAAATTTTTGTTTACTTTCATATGATAAGACTATTATTCAGCTATTTCAAATAAAGAAGTCTTAATGACATAGGACTTCTTCTATGTTAATAGGAAGTGAAAAAGCAGGACATAGATTTTTATATACAGTAAAATCACTCTCAGTAGCCTGAAGTGATTCTTTTAAGTAGAAGAAAATTAAAAACTTGGAAGGTGAAAATACCCAGGTATATCTCCACATAGAGAGGTCATGGGTGGCTTTTTACTTTTTACATTTTAAAAAATGTCTACAGGCCAGGCACAGTGGCTTACACCTGTAATCCCAGCACTTTGGGAGGCTGAGGTGGGTGGATCACTTGAGGTCAAGGTTTTGAGACCAGCCTGGCCAACATGGGGAAAGCCCGTCTCTACTAAAAATACAAAAATAAGCCTGGCGTGGTGGTGCACACCTGTAATTCCAGCTACTTGGGAGGCTGAAGCAGGAGAATTGCTTGAACCCAGGAGGGGGAAGTTGCTGTGAGCCGAGATTGCATCACTCCAGCCTGGGTAACAGAGTGAGACTCTGTCTTTAAAAGAAAAAAAAGTCTGCAATGACTATGATCTTGAAAGAAATTTAAATAAATCGTATTTTGTTTTAAAAAGAGGAGGTTTAGTTTAATTTATTTGTGGAGTAAACCAACAGTCTCTAGAGCCAGTTCCTCCTCCCTTTGAAAGAACCAAGCAGCCTTTGTTGATGCACAAAACACCTACACGCTTTGTTTGTGTCTGTCAGCCTGGTGTGGAAGCTGATCCTTCCTAACTTCAAAAGGGTGATAGAAACTCTACCGTGCTGAAATTGTGCAGGTCGTGTTGCAGAGACATGCCCATACATTTATATCCCATCATTGAAGTGAAGACATTTTGTTGTAGGGAGAAGAATTTTCAGAAGATAGATTTTTCTGGGTGGGTGGTTAATTCTTAGAATTCTTTCACTAGGTTCATGGATTTGGAAGCTGTCGGAAGTGTCATCTGCTTTCCTTCATTCTTGTTTTAGCTCGTACTGTCTTAAAGTGACTTTTTGTTCATCGTCTCAGTTTGCTGGAGTAAGTACTTCATGGAATGTCTCTCCAAGATGCAGTATTCTCTTGGAGCCAAGACTTCCTTAGAAGTCTCCCTGTCTCGTAGGTGGGCTCTGGCACCTGAGCTGGAAATTCTTGGGCTTTTCTTAGTATGGCGGGTTTCTGACAGACTAAGGCCCACATTTCTCCTCCTGTGAGAAATCTTCGATGACCAGGGTCGCCAGACATCGCTGACTGACCTGTCATGTCTGTACTCCTTTCATTCACACGAATTCTCATCCATCATCTCTCTTTCTCTTTAGCCATAACCAGCAGACCACAGCATTCAGGCATCCTGTGACGGGGCAGTTTTCTCCAGAAAACAGTGAATTCATTCTTCAAGAAGAGTAAGTATTTTTATGTATTCTCCTTATCTGGGCAGAATATGGGATACTAAAGGCATTTGCTGAAGACAAAACTTGCTGGACTGTTTTCTCTGAGACAGAGGGGCTTGGAGTGAGTGGGATGGTTGATCCAAACAGGAATATGAGAAGAATTTTATTTTTCAATCTCCAGACTTCTCTCAGTGGCAAGCTCTGGAAGAGGAGAGTTGATACAGGGATGTGCTATGATGGGTACTGTCAGAGCTTCTTTAAAGTTCCGTTTCCCTGAGTGAACCCTTTCTCCTGATACATCTTCTGGTACATTAGCCCTGTTTGGAGAGGACCCACTCATGTGGGTGGAAATATAGCTGACACACACCTGTATTACCAGATACTTGGGAGACTGAGGTGGGAGGATGGATTTGAGCCCAGGAGTTCAAGGTTAACAAGACCAAATATCTTTTTTTTTTTTTTTGAGGCAGGGTCTTGTTTTGTCGTTGAGGCTGGAGTGCAGTGGCACAATCTTGGCTCGCTGCAGCCTTGACCTCCCTGGGCTCAAGCAATCCTCCTGCCTCAGCCACCCAAGTCGCTGGGACTACAGGCATGCACCACCACACTCAGCTTATTTTTGTGTTTTTTGTAGTGATGGGGTTTCGCCATGTTGCCCAAGTTGGTCTCAAACTCCTGTGCTGAATCAGTCCTCCTGCCTCGGCCTCCCAAAGTGCTGGGATTACAGGCGTGAGCCACCACATCCTGCCCTAGACCCCATCTCTTAAAAAATGTGTGTGTGTGTGTGTGGGTGGGGGTAGGGGGTGTCCCCTCAGACTGAGCTGAATCAGGCTCCCAGGGAAGCCTCAAATAAGAGTCCAAAATCCAAAGAGAGGACAGCTGGTAATCCCCATAATCCCTGAACATTTTGAGTTCTTTCTGTTCTCTTTTCCTAACATGGGAACTTTCCTGCTCCTCAGCTCAGTTTCAGCAGGGCTCTCGGATGCTCAGGTGGGCTGTACCACCCAGGGCTTGTCTACATAAAAATACATGTACAGCCCAAGCAGGATGTGTTTTCCCAAAAAAGGAAGGCAAGAAATGTGCATCGCTCTGCCCTCTTCCATTCATTTGAGACAGTTCTATTTGAAGAAAACATTTATGTTTCAGAAAGTAACAAATAGATGTTAGCTTTAAAGGTTTTTTTCCTTCTTCAAATCATTTTTCCTCTGTTTAGTCACATAGGCCAAATATGATCTTAAAATAAACTCTCAGTAGTTATATTTTTACAGCATTTCCCTCCCTTAATACCTACACCTTTAAACTTTTTATTATGGAAAAAAAATATACAAAAAGAGATATGGTAATAAATTCAATATACTCATTGCTCATCTTCAACAATTTCTAAAACATAGCTAATTTTATTTTATCTATCCTTTCACTCTCATCCCCTAGATTATTTTGAAGCAAATTCCAAACGTATCATTTCATCTCTATAGTATTTTCAGCTTAGAATCATTATCCCACAGTTCGTTTAAAGCTAGAAAGCTATAATTATGGTGAAACTGACATCCTTGCACGTATGCTCTGTGCCGGAGGCTTTACACGCATATCTCATTTAATAGGATCATACTGAGAGATAGACCATTGCCATTTTAGAGATGAAGAACCTGAGACCCAAAGAAGTGCCCAGAGACACACAGTTAGGATAGCCAAGATGCCATCCCAGGTTAGCCAGGCTTTAAGGCCTGTGCTGCCTTTGCGTGGTGTTCTCCTCATCAGGTCCAACTCCTGTCATAGTCAGAGGCCACTTCCTAAGTTATTTTGATGCTGGTGGTCCATAGGAGACGACAGTCAGGGGCTGGAGTTGGGAGTCTGACTTTGGAAGCATTAATACTAGTAAAGAGAGTAAGTAAAGATTGTCTTGTCTCCTAGATTGAGAATGAACTGCTGTTTAAAAAGAGCCAGGATGTGGATTCCCCAAATTCCAGCTCAGAATAAATTTGTTTATAGAATCCTGAAGGTCAGAAGCTCTTGGGAAGTCATTGAGTTCAGTCCTCAGGCATCCCCGAGACACGGGTGCCTGTTGTTAAGTCTGGACAGAGAGTCCATCAGAACCTTTAGCTTGGGAACTTACCAACTTCCATAAGAGCTGCTAGAAAATGCAGACCTACCATTACAAAACATTTGTCACACACAATTCCTTTTCCTCTCATTCTTAACAGAAGACTTTATCTACTGACCACTTCTCTTCAGAAGGTTAGCCTCTTTCCTACTACCGAAACATCTCTGTAGTTAATTTCAGTTCCATCCAGCTTCCAAGGAGAAGATACACCTTCTTTTCAAGGCTTACTTTTCCCCCTCTAGATCCCATCTCCTGGATGTCATGGGGGTACATGCTTGTCTCAGGTGGTGTGTGGCACTGATTGGCCAGACTTTCCTGGCAACAGGCAGAATATGCTATAGGCATTGAGAAGAAGGGAGGATTCCTGCACTTATTAAATACCTAGTGAGTACCTACACTGTGTCTGGGGCTGTGCTGGACTCTACAGGTACAGCAGCAAGCAACACAGATGTGGTCCTGGTGGTGAGGAGCTTACGGCTGAGTAGGGAATTTGCCTGCTCTTATTGGTGTGAACAGATACATCTCCCCACTGTTGGCAGGTGGGACTCACCTGAGATACTCAGAATAATACGTGCATGCCCCTCAAAGGATAGTTTCTCATTTTACAGATTAGAGGCATGGAGAAGAGAAATAATGTGAAAGCTATAATATGATGGTTCCAGGTGACATGAGTTCTGAGTGTTCTAATTCCTGCATCAGTCATATAGAATCAGTTAGAATAGGCTAGGGTCTGCTGTGGTAATAAGAGATCACAAATGTGATAAATGTTCATGATAGAGGAAACATAGGGTTCAATGGGAATTGATAAAGGGGACTCTAGCTTAGGGACCACAGACAGCCTCCTCATCTGGAAGGGGATGTGGTTTAAATTGAGATCTGTCTAGTCAAGGTGAACAACCTGGGCAAAAACCTAGAGGGGAAGGAGGGTAGAGCATGGGCGATCTATACCAGTTGAGTTAAAGTGAAAAATGAGGAGCACTGGATGGATTCTGGAGGTACTTGGGAAGTAAAATGAACAGGATTTGGTGATTGATTGACTGTGATAAGAATGAAAGAGAGGAAAGATTTTCTTGAAGCCTCTGGCCCTAAACTGGAGGAAGAGGGAAGATTTAGATAAGGGAAGATGAGTGTGTACACATGCATGTGTGTAGGTGTTGTTCACAGCTGAGGAGAGTGTGAACAGCCTTGGTGGGGTCAAAGTGCAAGAAAGCTGACTTGCAGTGGAGGTTTGTGAAGGGGAGTGTGTAGATAAGGTTGAAAAAGGGGCTGCAACCAATTACCTAAATTGCTTCCTCCTAAATGAAATACACTTAGATTTACCTCCTGGGGAAACTCTGGAGGGTGAGTGTGGCATGATTTCTTCTCACAGAACCAGTTTTTTAAAAATTATGCAAATGAATGAGATTCTTGTTTTGTTCCCTTAGAGTAGCTTAATTTTGTTGTGTAGTGTGTTATGTTTCAGACTCATGTCTTGGGTGGAAAAAAGAAAACTAGCTCCTTTCTTTTTCTTCTCCAAAGAGAATCCACTAAGGCCAAGCACTGGAGAGCTGTAACCACATTGACTCCTCTTGCCAGAGCCTCCACCCCCCAGTTTCTTGTAGCTAATTCTTCTGGAGCAGCGGTTCTCAAAGTGTGGTCTCTGAATCAGCATCACCTGAGAAGGTGTTAGAACTGCAAATTCTTGGCCCCACCCCAGACCTAATGAATCAGACTCTAGAGGTAGGGACCAGCAATCTGTGTTTTCATAGGCCTTCCAGGTGATTCTGATGCGGTAAAAGTTTAAGAACCACTGATTTAGGCGACTTGCTCTTTTCATCCCTTCTAAATTACTCCCAAGTTCTTCTCTTCACCCCCAGGTGTCTTCCCACTTCACCCACCAAGTCTCCATCCGTTCTCTGGGCTGCAGTGGCAATCTTAGGTGGATTTCAGTCACATAATCTTGAGTTTCTTCTTCTGTGGGAATAAAAGAAAAAAAAATTTTAAACCCATCTCCATGGTGACTTCTCCTAGGGCATTATTGGTGTGAACATATACATCTCCCCACTGATGGCAGGTAGGACTTGCCTGAGCTGCTTGGAATAACCCATGTATGCCCCTCCAAACAGTGGTTTCTCATTTTACAGGTTAGAGGAATAAGGAAAAGAAATAATGTGAAAGCTGTGAGCTGTGGGCCAGAGGACATGAGCTCTGAGTGTTGTTCCTGTGTCAGTCATATAGAATCAGGCTAGGTAGGCTAGGGTCTGCCGTAGTAACAACAAACAAAATCTCCATGATTTAAAACAGCAAAGGCTGATTTCTCATGTTTGCTTCATGTTCATCATAGGTCACCTGATGGACTCCGCTCTGCCCTCTTGTTTTTTTTGAGACAGACTTTCAAAAAACTCTGTGGTGTCTGGGTGACCACTGCACTCAGCTAATTTTTGTATTTTTAGTAGAGATGGGGTTTCACTGTGTTGCCCAGGTTGGTCTTGAACTTCTAGCCTCAAGCAGTCCATCTGCCTCAGCCTCCCGAAGTGCTGGGATTACAGGCATGAGCCACCCGCCTGGCCTAGAGTACTAATTTTCTCATTTGACCTTTTCTGTTATGCTACCCAGTTTTTTATTATACCCCCTGAGGGGCGTAGGCATCAGTCAATGGGTTCTGTATCCTTGTTCCCCAAGGGGACACTCCTTTACCCGCCAAGCTAGCAGGTATGTGAAAATGCCTCATGGGAGAGCTAATACAAGCTCAGGCTGTATTAATAAAATTACAATGCATAGAGAAAAGGGGAGAATAGTTCTGTTATATCATGATTTTTGTGAACCACTTCATTCATCCATTCAGTACAAATTGATGGAGTACCAAGGGCATGCCAACCTCCAAACACCATGTTCTAGATACTGCATTTTTTTTTTTTTTTGAGATGGAGTCTCGCTCTGCCGCCCAGGCTGGAGTGCAGTGGCCGGATCTCAGCTCACTGCAAGCTCCACCTCCAGGGTTCAAGCAGTCTCCTGCCTCAGCCTCCCAAGTAGTTGGGACTACAGGCATGCACCACCACACTCAGCTTATTTTTGTGTTTTTTGTAGTGATGGGGTTTCGCCATGTTGCCCAAGTTGGTCTCAAACTCC
>NW_012114755.1:255959-282612 GCF_000951035.1 Colobus angolensis palliatus | reverse complement strand
CACGTCGCCCAGCTAGTATTTTTTTGTATTTTTTTAGTAGAGACGGGGTTTCACCATGTTAGCCAGGATGGTCTCGATCTCCTGACCTCGTGATCTGCCCATCTCGGCCTCCCAAAGTGCTGGGATTACAGGCTTGAGCCACCACGCCCGGCTAGATACTGCATTTTAAGAGAGGTGTTGAGCATCTGATATTCCCCTGAGGAGCGGAACCATTATCGTGAGGGTTCTAGAACCCCTATCCTGTGACCTGTTGTGTTTAATCTGCAGGAGAGAAGATCGAGGATGTGGTAAAAGTCTTCAAGAAGGGCTAGCAAGTGGAAGTGGGGTACATTTATTATGTGGCTGGCAAAGGCAGGTGTCAGATCAATGAGTGAAAGCTATAGGCAGACAAATTTCAACCCAGTCCATAATTTTCTGAGAAAGACTGTATTAGTCTGTTCTCACGTTGCTAATAAAGACATATCTGAGACTGGGTTTAATTGGCACAGTTCCACGTGGCTGGGGAGGCCTCACAATCATGGCGGAAGGCGAATGAGGAACAAAATCACATCTCACATGGCTGCAGGCAAGAGAGCATGTGCAGGGGAACTCCTCTTTATAAAGCCATCAGATCTTGTGAGACTTACTCACTATCACAAGAGCAGCATGGGAAAAACCCATTGCCATGATTCAATTACTTTCCACTGGGTCCCTCCCATGACATGTGGGAGTTATGGCAGCTACAATGCAAGATGAGATTTAGGTGGGGACACAGCCAAACCGTATCAGACACTTTATAGCATCCCTCGTTTCAGGATCTAGAGTTTCCTCTTTAACATTAAATGAAGTATTCTACTTCCTAGAATAAGAGTTGGGAGCTTTTAAAATGAATAATATTAATAGTATTGTTAGTATTATTATTAGTTTTATAGCTAACACATAGCACCCTTACTATTTCCAGGTACTTTTCTAAGTGCTTTACATATTTTTAATTTTCACAGCAATCCTGTGAGGAAGATACCATTATTATCATGAATACTAAGGCACAGAGAGTCTTGCCAAAGGTCACACAGAGAGTAAGTGGTGAAGTCAGGATTTGAATCCAGGTAGTCTGGTCCTAGATGCCATGCTTCTAAACACTATGCTATACTGCTTCTCATTTCAGAGGTCTTCCGGGGACAATCCTCTTCCTTGTCCATACTTAGTGTGCTGATTGAGTAGGCTACTGCTGCAGAAAGATTTTAGTTGTAATTGTATTTGTAGCAATGAAATTTCATCTGTAATAACTTTGCACCTGTTTGAAAGATGCCAAGCCTCCTCGGTAGTCTTTTCTCCAGAAAATGTTCTCAAATCTTTTATCCTGGGCCTAATTTCCAGTGATTGGATCATTTTGCTCCTCTCCTAAGCCTCTTGCCTGATTCTCAGTGACTTTCTTGAATTGTGAGCTTGAAGCCAGACCCTTTCTGGCTAAAAGAGCCACAAGCAGGGCCCCTCCTAAAGGGGTAGTCTTTGACACAGAACTTCCAGGACTGTGGTTTTGTTGTTTGGTGCTCATGTACAGGAGTGTTTTCTCCTCAGTGCTGGGCTGCCCTGGGAGCCACTGACAAACACCTCTGCAGCTCTCAGGGAAGAGGAGAGAAGCGTTCCTGAGCATTGATGCTAGCAGCTGACTGACAGCAGGCTGTCTACACCGATCCCCAGGCTCTGCCAAGCATTTGATGTTGAGGTGGGGCCTAAGGTTGGGAGAAGAGAGTATGCACCTAGGAAGTTCAGGGGCCCGCTTGTGTGCTGAGACGCCAGCTGCAAGATATGCAGCTGGAGGTTCCAAACCTGGAGGGTGCCCTTGCTTGACCTACCTTTCCTAGCATCCCAGGGGGTTAGCTTGTTGTTTCCATTGAGGTTTGAGCAGCCTTCAGTTTTCTCACTGGAATTTTGGAAAAGAAACGCAAGTTGGAATTTCCTGGAATGTTGTGAGTGGTGTTTGGAGGATAGCACTTAAAAAAGATACTGTCTTTCCAAAGGTAAGAATTATCTTCCAGATCTTTGACCTCTTTGCTAAAGGTGGTTCATTTTGCAGGTTGCAGGATGAGACTCTTCTATGGCATGTGCTGATTATGAGTTTGGGGGTGGGGTATCACTTGCTGCTAGGAGATGGCTGTCTCCTGTTCCTCTTGCAGCTACAAGTTGGTAAAGCAGGCAATGAGATTTAGAGCACTGGAGAGGGGAGTTGCTCCTGAACTCCCACAGGAGTCTGTCCTGTTGCTCATCTGCTGAGCCCTGGGCTGTGAGGCTGATGCTTTGCTGTCTGCAGCTGATATAGCCAGCACCTTGTCTCTAGATGCTGGCAGTCTTGGGCTAGCTTTGCCTGTTGTATTTGGTTGCCATGGTAGCAGAAAAACGAGGAAAAATGGAAACACCTGGCAAGCAGATGCAGAAACTTGACTGTTCAGTTTTCTTCCCTGGACTAGGAGACAGTGTCTGTGACAGTCACAGGTAGGGGAAGAGATGATGATGGGGCCTTTAGTTCATTCAAACACCTGGGTGTTGGCTGGGCCTTTGGTATTGCCGTTTTGAAGGGCATTGGCATTGGGGATGCAGTCATTGCCACACAGCAACCATGTCTTTGTCTGTGCTGGGCAAAAATGCTGCAGTGGTGGCTTTGCTGTGTGAGGAAGGGAAGCTGCTTCCTGTAAGTAGTAATTTTGTTTCTTCCTGTGACTTCCTTTCTTGTCCTCTTCTTTTACCTCCCCCTAGTCTTGGATGTGCTCAGATCTCCAATGAAAAATATCATTGTCTAATGAGAGAAGTAGCTGCTTGTTAAGCTAGGAGGAGCAGATAGGCTAGAAGAGGGCTCACCAGAGGCACTGGTTAGAAGAGACTGGCCCAGGGTCATACAACAGAACAAGGAGTTGTACCAGGTTCGGAGCAATACTCCGATTTGGGGAACAGGTATGGGGAGGTGGGGATGGCGGCACACAGTGCTTATGGGGTTATTTTCATGCCAGGTGAGGGGCTGCTGTTTGGGCTGGTTTCTAGCTCCTGGGGTAGAGTGGGGTGAGGAACTGCAGCCTGTGTTCAAGAAAGGACTTGAGGGGGAAGGAGAAGGAACACAGTAAGCAATAGTTGAGTAATGAAGCCACAGTTGCTGAATGAAAACCCATGTCAGACAGCCTCCCCCAGGGTGTTGGGAGTTTACAGTGAGCGTTGGCGGTCTGTCTGTGTGTGTCTCTTTCTCTGAGAAGAGGGGGTGTGGAAGGAGGTGTCTGCCTGTTTGGGATAAGAGCTTTCTTTTGTTTCCTAGTTTTCATTGTGCACTGCTTTCCCCAAACCCTTAGCTGATGGGTGTAAGCTACTAAAAAAATGTGCTGGTGTTTGTGAGTGTGCCCTCTTCTCATTTATTTTTCCTCTATATCAGTAGTTTTAGCTGAGCTTTCTGTGTGTAGGTTCCTTGAGGACAGAGCATGACTTTGGGGGCCAGTTTTCCCAGGAATTAATGGGATAAAGGTGTCATTTAATAAGGTGTTCTCAGTAAAAGATTTGTGTTTCCTTATAACTTTCTAACCTCCCATCATAGTGTTGATGACTTATTTATTTAATGAATGAGACCGAGTCTCACTCTGTGCCAAGGCTGGAGTGAAGTGGTGTGATCTTGGCTCACTACAACCTCTGCCTCCCAGGTTCAAGCAGTTCTTGTGCCTCAGCCTCCCAAGTAGCTGGGACTACAGGCGTGCACCACTACTCTCGGCTAATTTTTTTATTTTTCATAGAGACGGGGCCTCATTATGTTGCCCAGGTCTTGAGCTCCTTAGCTCAAGCGATCCGCCTGCCTTGGCCTGAGATTATGGGTGTGAGCCACTGCGCCTAGCTGATTTTTTTTTTTTTTTAAATTTTAATAGAGACCAGTCTCAAGACCAGACTGGTCTTGAACTCCTGGCCTCATTATGTTGCCCAGGTCTTGAGCTCCTTAGCTCAAGCGATCCGCCTGCCTTGGCCTGAGATTATGGGTGTGAGCCACTGCGCCTAGCTGATTTTTTTTTTTTTTTTAATTTTAATAGAGACCAGTCTCAAGACCAGACTGGTCTTGAACTCCTGGCGTTGGGTGATCCTCCCGCCTCAGCCTCCCGAAGTGCTAGGTTTATAGGCATGGAGCCACTGCTCTTAGCCCTTGATGATTCTTGACATTACTGTTCTCCTGGGGAAAGAATGGAAACCTAATCCTCCAGCCACAGAATTACTGTGCTTTAAACAATTTTTTTTTATTTATAAAATGCTATTGGGATGTTTATAGGAAATGACTGTTGTTTAGAAGTTAATGGTTTGGCACCTTGAGCTTTCTGGAGACATATGCCTTGGAAATAAAGTGTAGCTGGGATTTAAATTCTGGGGTCTTTGCTGGTAACAGCTCCAAATAATGCTTTGTATATCACGGGTGCTTTATGGTTTTCAGTGTCATTTCAATCCACACAACTACTTTGTGAGATGAGAGGTGGTTTCCACTTATTTTGCAAAACTGGAAACCAAGGTCCAGAGAACTGATGTGACTTGTGGAGGAGTCAGTAAGCTGCAGGACTGGGCTGAGATCCAGTTATTCTGGGCTCTTGCTGTTTCTACCACAAGATTTCCTTGACCCTGGGGGGTTGGTCTTAGGGCTGAAAGGAGCAAAAGCCTGCTTCTCTCAGACCTTGGGACTTGCCATAGGGTCTTTCTGTGGCAAAGCCCAGGTTTTGGAGTCCAATTTCTATCTCGAATAAGTTATTTGTCTCTATGAGCCTTAGTTTCCTCCTCTATAAATAGAGATACTAAAACTGACTTGGCAGGGTTAAGTGAGATAATGCAGGCCAAGTGCCTGGCATGCATGCAGTAGGTGCTCAACAAGTACAGCCTAATCCCTCTGCTTGCTTGAGTCTGTGTACCTGTCCTGAAGAGGTGGGGATCATTGTCTTGGTTACCACTTATTGCAGCATCATAGACATCTTGCTCTGATTCCTTCATTCTGCTTCAGCTCACACTGTTCATTGAGAGGCTCCCATTAACCAAATCCTATTGACAAAACCCACCTAATTTCAGACCCAACAGAAAAAAAAAAGCTTCTGTATCTGTAACCTCTCTTACTACATCTGTCAGTGTCAAATGCGTTTAGTCCCGAATATGCAGGAAGCAGAAGCACTCCTTTTATTGATAGGGACAGAGAAAGTGTCTTCCTGCTCAGGCTCACTGCACACATCCTTGACAAAGTTCAGAGGAAAATCAAGTCACTTTCCAACTGGGTTTCTCCAGACTCATTTTGTCTAGTCCTAAGTTCTTTTGTTCATTTCAGATGGGAGGAGGTTGGATTCAAACTCTAGCTCACTGTTTTCATCTTCAGCCCACATCCCTCCAGCAAAATAATCAGCATTCATGTAGCCCAAACTAGGGAGAGGGAAGTCTTTGTTCAAATCATCCCATTGTACTTTGGGATTTCCGATAACACAGAAACCTGGCAAACAGGCTTTTAAGTTAATAGGTTTTATTTGAGGACAGCAGCAGTCTGCATGTGCAGGTTTTTAGGTCTCTCCCAGGGGTCTCCGTGACTCTGTGCCTGAGGGCACGCTGCTGGGAACTGAATGCCTTTCAAGGTTGCTCAGCTCAGGGGCACAGGCTCTTCTCTGGGAAGAGGAGATGGTTTTTAGATGAGACTCTGTTCTTAGGTGAGGCTCATCAGCAGAGTACACTCATTCTGAGGAGTTGAGGACAAATCATTGTCTGCCCACCAGGCTCTTAATGGGAAACATGCCTGTGGGATGTAACTGGCTGAAGCAAATGTATCAGAATGCCCACATCCAAGTGAGGGATGTTCCTTTCAGTGTTGTCTCTTCGGGAGGCTATACACATGCACTGTTGATGTCCCATTGCTCATTACCCATTGCGGTAAACCACCACTAGAAGTTTCCATCAGAGCCAGGTTTTCAGCCAAGTGAGAAAATTGTTTTTGAGACTTTTTTCATATCCCTGCTTTTGGATACCAAACGGTATCCCCAAGCATGACCACCATATTTTTAACTAGTTATAATTCCAGATAACTTTTAGTTATTTCCAAAAGTCATAGTCATCCTTAGAAAACCTGAGAGATCATGTTCTACACTGAGAGCTTCAAAGAAACATCCTCTGAAGGCTGACCTTGTTACTTGGACAAGTGGGTAGCTGTGTGTGCCTTTTCCTTTCAAAGAGCCAGGTCAGGGATGCCAAGTATGAATTGAGTCTATGCCTTGAGTTGGGAGCTGTCCCTGCTCATGGGGGGCCTTGGTAAAGACATCCTCCCTGTTTGTAGACAACACAGCCCCTTCCCTGGGGCATATGTAGTTTGAACTTTAGTCATGTCTCCTAATAAGCTTTCTATGGGTGTGGCTGAGCGGTATAGACCATGAGGGGTCGAGCTGTCTTCGTGTGTGTTTTCCTATTTCCCCACTCCTTACCCATCACTGTCCCTCACTGATGTCCAGTGTTGGGGCCATAACCAGTCATTCTCTAGCCAAAATCTGTTTATACCTGGCTCCCTAGGCGGGAGTTGTATTCTGTTTCCTCACTTACCCAAGGCTGCAGGGAAGTCATCTTTCTTTCCATATTACTGGCTGGGAGTAGCTCCCCAGCCAGCTAGCATCCCAGAAGCTAGGGTGGGGAGGAGACGTGGGGTTAGAATATGCAGGTTTGGGGCGTGTCAAGTTAAATATCAAGATTATACAGTTCTTTATACTGCACTGGTGAGATGGTTTTAAAAAATTTTTTTAGGCTGGCTGTGGTGGCTCACACCTCTAATCCCAGCACTTTGGGAGGCTGAGGCAGGTGGATCACTTGAGGTCAGGAGTTAGAGACCAGCCTGACCAATGTGGTGAAACCCCCTCTCTACTAAAAGTACAAAATTAGCCAGGTGTGGTGGCGCGTGCCTGTAATCCCAGCTACTCGGTAGGCTGAGGCAGGAGAATCACTTGAACCTGGTAGGCAGGGGTTGCAGTGAGCCAAGATTGCACTGTTGCACTCCAGCCTGCTCAACAAGAGCGAAACTCCATCTTAAAAAAAAAAAATTGTTAAAGATTGTAAGGTGTAAAAATGGCAAAAGTAGCTATTTGTCCTGGATTTCCTGACCAGTCACAAATCCAGATGGTCTTTTCTTTGTCCTTCAGAGGTGGAATGGCACATCTAGTTGATGGAATATGATGCAGTTATTTGAAATGACATTAAACTGGCTTAAACTAATGGAGAAAGTATTTAAATTACAATAAGTTTTAAAAATGAAGATGTAAAGTCACATATATAATTTTGATTATGTGTAAACAAAAAACCACCCTTTTTCTCCCCACCCCCTTCCCCTGCAGAAAACCCAGGCATATAAAAAGGATGGATGTAACTATACCAAGTGTTACAAATGGTTTTCCTTTCAGTAGCTGGACTATGGGTGATGTTTTTCTCTCAGTTTTTTCTTATAGTTCTCAAATATTCTGTAATAAGCCTATAATGTCTTAAGTGGGAACAAATTACATTTGATAAAATCCCAAACACGCCAGGTGCTGTGGCTCACACCTGTAATCCCGGCACTTTGGGAGGCCAAGACAGGTGAATCACCTGAGGTTAGGAGTTTGAGACCAGCCTGGCCAACATGGTGAAACCCCGTCTCTACTAAAAATACAAAAATTAGCTGGGCTTGGTGGCAAGTGCCTGTAATACTAGCTACTTGGGAGGCTGAGGGAGGAGAATCACTTGAACCCAGTGAGCCGAGATCATGCCACTGCGCTCCAGCCTGGGCAACAGAGCAAACTCCATCTCAAAAAAAAAAAATTTTTTTTTTCAAAGAAATCTTTTTTATCGTTGGATCTTGTATCCTGAATTTTAGCTTAGAGATACAGCTGCCATAACTGAAGCAACCTGAGAGCTCTTTTTCCTTGTCTGACCCTCCAGAAATCTGAAGAGTCAGGCAAGACCAGGTTCCGGGATGTTTTGGACATAGTTCCGTCTGGAGAAAGGGGGTGGACAAGGCGGCCTTTTGGGCCCCCTTCCTGCCCCTGATCAGCAGTTATCTTGCTGCATACAGCCTCTGCCAACAGCAAATGTGGTGACATTCTCCCTCTGAGTGGGGAGCAGCAACAAAAGTCTGGCTGGGTTGGAGGCCAGGGGCGTGGAATCTGGAGTGAGTGTCTGAACTTATAAGGAGCCAGTGCTCTTTCTGCCTGGCAGGACTTGCGTCTCCAGCTGCCAAGCATCCCACAGGGCCCAGCCCTTTGGGAAGCTGGTGCCTGCTACAGTGGTCCTGCTGCTGGCATTGCTTGGGAAGTGCGGTAGTCACAGCTACTTCTGCAGAGAACTTCCCTTGTGGTGTAGGATATTGGGCTCTGTCTCAGGGCACAGAAAGGATCACTTATCTTTTGAGCAGCAGGGTCTTCGAAGAAAACAGTGTATTTCCGTGGTGAAAACTAGGATGTTCCCTCATTACATTGCTCTAAAAGTGTTCGTGTGAAGGACTTTCTGAATGCTGCTTTGTCAGTTGCGTCCTGCCTGGATCCTCTAGCTCCATCTCCTCAGAGTCCTTGCCCAGGCCTCCAAAGCAGATTTTTTCCACTCTTCAGGCAAAGAGCCTCAGTTTTCTGTGGTCTGCCTGGTCTCCAATGACCTGGATTCTGTTGCCTATCGGAGCAGTGGACAGAACGTGGAGACTTCCACTTTGAGGAAGGCTTGCTGATCCTGGACTTAGCAGGGTCTTCGCATCAGGCATCCAGCTGTCTAGGAATAGGTACTGGATTTGTGAAGAGGGATTTGTCACCACTGCCTTGAAAGAATGGCAAATGCTGGGGATCTGCGGAGGCAGGTGAGGAGGACTCTTCAGTGGCTCTTGAGTGTCACACTAAGATGCTCCCAGAAAGTTGGCCATCCCAGGGCAGCTTCTTGGTGAGAAGTTCCATGTGTCTGGGATGCTAATGGGGAAGCCCCAGAGATTCTTACTGGGGGCCCAAGGCTTATTTCATTTCTTCCTGCTCTCCAGGCATAGCACAATGGGTTAATATCTCTGATAGCTCTATTTTGGGGCAAATGGAGTGTTCCCAGAATAGGACTCTTTGTTGAGTAGTCTATTTTGGGAGACAAGCCCCACTGGCATTTATGTAAGGGATTCTCTGTGTATATCTGGGGGTGTGGTTGTGTGCGCCAAGTGATTTCGTGTTACTAATTATAAACAGCTTCTTTTGGGAGCCAGGGAAATGGAGGTGTGTGTGAGGGCATGGATTGCTCTTGCGTGCTGAGAAGAGTGGCACATCTGTGCATGCCCATCAGATGGGGCAGTTGTCACAGACACCTGATTAAGAGAGTGAGTGTGGGGACTTCCAGACAACAGCGGGGATGACAGTCTGTCCTCCTTTGTTGGGGTGTCAGGCTGTGGAGATGTGCCTGTCTGTCATCCTCTTGATTCCCTGAAATATACGGGCAGGCTAGACATCGCAGCCCTCTGGCTGCAGTCTGGAGTCAGGCAGCCTCCAAGCAATCAGGGTTGGGTTGTTCTAAGGCCCAGCAACAATTCCTACCTGAAGCTGATCTTGCTGCATTTCCTACTCTGCAGCTCAGCTCTTACTCACTGGAATCCCCTGTCTCTCCACAGGCTGAATCCACATATGTCGAAGCAAGAGAGAAACCAAAGACCGTCCAGCATGGTCAGTGAAACATCCACGGCTGGGACCGCCTCCACCCTGGAGGCCAAGCCTGGACCCAAGGTGAGCTCCTGTGGCCACTTGTTCCTTCCTTCCCCTCTTTTATATTTTGCCAAGCCCCTTTGTAACCAGAAGTCCATTTGATCTTCACTATAGTTTTGTGAGAGAGACCCATAGAAGTGTTCTCCCCAAATGACAGATTAGAAAATGGAGGCCAAGAGGGGTATGTCCCTTGGGCAACAAAACAGGTGATTGCTGACAGATCCAGCACCGGTGTCTAGGTCCTTGAGCATGTTCTTCCCTTTCCTCGTGTGGTTGGGAGGGCCACATTTCTGTTTACATGTAGCTGTGTGTTAGAGCCTGGAGAGATTTGGTGACGTGAGGCCCTGAGAAAGGGTGGCCTTGGGAAGGACCCAGAAGTTTTTGTGCTCCAGGTGTAGAAACACTAAGGATCAGGGAAAAGAACCAGCATTGAGGAGAGGAGGAGAGTGCCGAGGGATGAACCCAGATAGGAAGGGTAAATATCTGGAAATTGGCAAAAAGCTGTGACCAAAAATTAGCTTTGCTTCAGAAAACCACGGAACATATTATAGCCAACAGCTGCTGCTGAAAGTTGATTGAAAAATTCCTTTTAATTTTTTTTTCTGTGACCCAGCTGGGAGGCTTGCCAGGTCTTGGGCTTGCCTTTTAGTTAGAATGCTGTGGCCATGTGCATGCCCATTCCCTGTCTCCTGGCTGTTCATTTGATCAAAGGGTGCTGCCGTTTAGAGTGAGGCAGAGAGAGCCGACGGTCCTCCTAACATACAAGTGCTTTTTTATGTCACCTTAAATTCCCTGCTGCTAAAATTCAGTCTGCTTTTTCGTAGATCATAAAGTCCAGCAATAAAGTCCACAGCTTTGGGAAGAGAGACCAGGCCATTCGGAGGAACCCCAATGTTCCCGTGGTGGTGAGGGGCTGGCTGCACAAGCAGGTGAGGATGCCGAGGAATGAGAATTGTGGAGGAAATGGCTCTGACTGAGTTCTCTCCTTTCCCAGGCCCCAGGAAGCTAGGGACGGGCACATAAGCTTTCTGTTACTGAGTTTGTCTGAGGCAGCTGGATTCTACCTGCTGCACTGCATTGTTTGCTGTTTGTTCTTATGAGTGAACTGTCTGCTCAATGGTTACAGCTTCTCTCCAAAACCCACTTGACCACTTTGGCCCCTGGTGCTATTGGCTGCCCTGGGACCCAGGCCGCAGTGTGGGTGGTCAGCCTGAATCCAGCCTTCCTGCCAGTCCTCTACTTGCCCTGGCCTTCCTGATGTCAAAGATTCTTTGTTATTATTTGGCTGAAAATTTTCATCTTTTCCTCTCCCCCTTGTCTAGCATACATATCCACCTAGCATCTCAAACTCCAATTCAGCCAAACTCAGCTCATTATCTCCTCGCCACCCTGGCCTACCATTTCCCCAGGACTGCTTTCTCCAGATCCTAGTAATGTTACCACCATTCTCCCAGGAACTCAGGTTGGAAACCTCAGCACTATTACCAGATCCTCCTTCCCCCACATGCATTCAGTAAGGAAGTCCTGTCGGCTCTGTGGGCTGAGGTCATTCTTCATTGGAATCCCTACTGCCAGTTGACCTGCCTGGGGTCCTCTGTTCATGGCTGGGTTGCAAGTTCCCAGAGCTAGAGACCCTGTCTCTTTTGCTCTTCTTCTCTCCTTGCTGGTCATTCATTCATCTATTCTGCAAAGTGCCTGCCATGTCCTAACCTGCTAAGAGCAAGTATCAAGAGAAACGTGGTTCCTGCCCTTGAGGAACTCATCAGCTACCAGGAGAAGCAGATAGCATATCTCTCACTTGTCACATTGTCACCCAGCCCTGTCTCTCACCTAGCATAACATCCAAAAATGTCAGAGCTGCAATGTAAGTTTTGGTGAAGCTTTGTGGGAAGACAGAGGACGGCATTACATTGCATAGCACACAGGAGAAATCCCAAAAGTCCCCTTAAAATCTTCCTCTGCAACTCTGGCCCTATGGTAGCTGCAACAGCTCCCTGCCTCTTCTGTTGGACACTCCTGGTACCACCCTCTCTTGCTCCCACTTGCCCCTCACAGTCCTGTCCTGCCTCTTTGCTTACATTTGCCCATGTCTTTTTCTCACTTGAGTCATTTAACCCTCTGACTTCTTCTGTTTGCATCCCTGTCCCCATTAAACAAAGGATGCTCCTTTGACATATGGAGAGAGACGGAAGTATTTGTAAATAATTCCCAACACCTAGCCCAGGCCCTAGGGCTGTGCTGTAACCAAAGGGATCTGTGTGCTGTGGACACACAACAGAGAGTATCTATACTGGGGGTTGTCCAGAAAGGCTTCCTGGAGGAAGTGATATTTGAACCAGGCATGGAAGCATAGATAAGAGGTCTCCAGACAAAGCAAATATCATGTGCCAAGACCTTAGAAATCATCTCTTGATTTGCAGAAGGTAAAACTGATAAACAGTTGAAATCATCAAGTTAAATTTGCTTTTAGCATTTTAGTAAGTAGAGGAGGGACAATCCTCATGTTGTATTTCAGTTTAGAAATTGTTAGGTTTTTTTCAAGCTTGTCAAAAACTTCTGCAGAAGGAAGACAATTTAACAGCCATCTCTATTTTTTTAATTAAAAAAAAAATTTTGTACAGATGGGTTATCACTATGTTGCCCAGGCTGGTCTCGAATTCCTAGCCTCAGGCGATCTTCCTGCCTCAGCCTCTCAAAACACTGGGATTACAGATGTGAACAGCCATCTCTAAAACTAAAAGATGCTCTGAGGTTTTCCTAGGTTTGAGAGAACACTCACCCTAAAACATTCTGTTTTTCTGCCTTTGCCATGTTTTTAAAAAATATTCACAATAATTTAAAACATTATTGATAAATACAAACATTGACATTTCAGATGAGTAGAGACAGATTTTTCTTATGAGACAATTTGATAGCAAAGAGAATCCAAATCCTTTTATATTGAATGGAAGGAAAACACAACAGCAGAATACATCCTATATGGCACAGAACTGAGCATAGTCTAATGAGAACTTTGCCTCACTTAATTCATTAGGTAACTTAAACTCTTTTTAATAGTTCAATGTAAATTCAGTTTTCCAGTCAGCATAAATGAAGGTATTTTATAGCGTAGCCACCTAAATAATAAACAAACAAAAACCTTTTTGTTAAGAACCGATTCCTTTCTTAATTTACTTTCTAGAAGAAAGTGGCTTATAATATTATACATTAATTTGTTTCTAGGAGACAAAAATAAAAACCCTGCTTCCTTAGGATAAACCATCATTTAATCTAAGTTCTAATGTCCTATTCAAAGAATGGTTATTCAATAAAATGGTTTTTATTTATTAAAAGAAAGAGTGAATATGGGCAAATATTTGGTTCTGGAATCAGGTTGTGCATTCTTGGAAAGGGACAACAGTATGCCCAGATATGACCCTGACTAGTTTTCTTTGCTTTGCAGGACAGTTCTGGGATGAGGCTGTGGAAAAGGAGGTGGTTTGTGCTTGCTGATTACTGCTTATTTTACTATAAAGGTGAGCTAACAAGTAGCTTATTACCCTGCCAAAGTGTTCAGTTTTACATATGTGGATGGTTGATGACTTCAGTTTTACCAGTCCTGACGCAGGAAGTTCAATCTGTTGGGTTAAAGTAAATAGAATCCAGTTTGCCTGCTACTAAGGGTCTCAAGATTCAGAGTCATTTCCGTTTCTGTCCCATTTGGGACATAGGTCTGTCTTTGAGGTACTCTGGAGAAATGAGAAGTGTGGATCATTGATTGTATTTTGTAACCTGTCATCTGGATTTATTGGACGTTGGATGGGCAACTGGTGAATTGAATTGGCCATCTGAGCTTCTATGGAGCCCCAGAACATAAAGTTAGGGACTATGTGTTGTTAAGAGGGAAGTCTCAAAATGTGGAGAAAGAGCTTACTTTTAAGATAAGGCTAGACTGCTATTGGTGCTTTCAAAGCAGTTCAGGGGGACTGAGAAGTGAATTCCATCATGGGAGAATCTGAGGAGGCTTCTTAGAAGAGAGAGAGGAGATACGCTTTTAAGAATGGGTAGAGCTGGCCGGGTACTATGGCTCATGCCTGTAATCCCAGCACTTTGGGAGGCCAAGCAGATGGATCACCTGAGGTCAGGCCTTCGAGACCAGCCTGGCCAACATGGTGAAACCCTGTCTCCACTAAAAATACAAAAATTAGACAGGCGTGGTAGGGGGCTCCTGTAATCCCAGCTACTTGGGAGGCTGAGGCAAGAGAATCGCTTGAACCCAGGAGGCAGAGGTTGCAGTGAACTGAGATCGTGCCCTTGCACTCCAGCTTGGGCAACAAGAGTGAGACTCCATCTCAAAAAAAAAAAAAAAAAAGAATGGGGAGAGCTTTGCCTGTGTGTGGGTCAGGGGAGGATGGACATTACAAGGGGAGGAAACAACTTGGCTGAAGTTCTGGAAACAGTGGGACGGATGAGCCCAGGGAAGCTGCCCAGAAGGTTGTTCTGATGCGTTTTTCCATTCAAAGACAGCCGAGAAGAAGCAGTCCTTGGGAGCATTCCCTTGCCCAGCTACGTGATCTCGCCTGTGGCCCCTGAGGATCGCATAAGCCGCAAATACTCCTTTAAGGTACTGCTCCTACACCCTAATGCAGCCATTCTGTCTAAAGAAACTGTGTTTTCAAAATGCTTTCATAAAAGCAGTTGCTTTTGTCAGGAGGGGGAAGAAGCTAAGAAGCTAGAGAGTGTCAGATTCAGGTTAACAAAGTTGTAAGTTATTTAAACAAGAATAATGTCACATGACCAGTACTGTCATTTGACTCTAAGCTTTGGAGTCGCCAAGCCATGTTCAAGTATTCAGACCACTCCTTCCTGTCACTGCCCGTCTTGTGGTTACCTATCGAAGCCCTTCTTGAGCTATCTTATCACTGTACTCAGCCAGCCTGCCATCCAGCCATTTCGTGCAACTGGTGACCCCTCATGATGTGTTTATATCCATTATATTATGAAAACTCACATTGAAGGTTAGAGGCCTGCGTGTTGAAGAGGCTGTCAGCTTTGTCCACTTTGTTTATCTGGTTGAAAAGCAATTAGAATGAAATTTGGTTTATCTTCTGTATCATAGAAGATTTCCAGGCAGATCCCTTTACCAGTAAAACCCCTTTCCTACTTGTTCTGTGTCTGTACCATTTGGGCTGAGTGAGGCCATGATAATTAACGGCAGTTTCGCCCTGTAGCACCTGTCAGGTGTGGAGGCTCTTGGAAGGTGTGTTTAGGCTCAAACGTAGGGAGTCCTGAGGTCTTCTCTGTTGGTGGCCTCCATGGATTTCCTTCACTGCAGGTGTTAAGATCTGGGGTCCCCCAGGGAAGGTAAGGGTGGGGTGGATAGAAGATCCACTTTACTGGCAGTTGGTGTCCTAGGCAGACTGGACATCCTAGAGAGCACTGAAGCAAGCAGCCCTTGGTGCCAGTCGCCACAGGGCACAGCCCTCTCTTGGCTGCTTAAGATATGAGGCAGTGTCATACACTTCAAGCTGGAGTAGGGGCTCCTGCTCCCACTATACTTGTTGCTTGGCCATTTCCATGTTGGGGGCACAAGATGAATACTAGACAGCGGGTAGTAAAACAGATTGAATAGAAGTCATGCTTTCCAGCTGTAGATAAAGGATCATGGGAAAGTTCAAGGTAAGATGCCTGCCATTCTCTGGAAGGGTTACAGGAAAGTGTTGGTCTGCGGCTGGTCCTTCATCTGTGAGGGGCTTGCACAGTCAGAGTCTCCATCAACACCTTGATCTGGAGCCATGGTGGTGCTGGTGATTGGAAAGTCAGTCTCATCTTCCTTCTACCTTTCCTTCCTAAGGAGGCACAGAACTGAGCTGATGCTGTGGCTTTACTCATCAACAGGTTTGAGTTGTTCTTCTCTTTCCCTTGAGTGACGCTACTGAATGTCACTCCAGAATTGCTAGGATTGGTGATCCTGGGATACTGCTCTGTGTCACGTTCATGTGTGGAATACTGTTGCCTTATATCTTTAAAACATGATTTGGGAAGTACTTTTATACATGTGACCTCATTTAATGCTCATGGTGAGGGAAGGATACGAGAGCTTAAGAAACTTGCCCAAAGTCACAAAGCTGGAAGATGACAGAGGCAGACTTGGCCCTGAATTCTATTCTCTTTCAGTTTTCTTATAGGGCTCCCACTTTGTATTATTTTCTCTTCTTCCTAGCTTTTCTTCCATGTCTTATCTTGGTCACTTGCTGCACAGACATTGCAGGAGGTAGAAGGTGGTTTGAATTGACATTTATTGTATCATTTTAGAAACTTATTCCTGGCTCTGAAAACATTTTGTTCAGTGGCTTTCAGATTCATCCTTTGCAGCCTGAAAAATCTTCCTTAGAAAACTCTCTTTTCTAGAGTTGAGCACTGCCCAGTTGGGCAAACAATTGGGATAGTGATGTTGCATATGATGTTTTGGGAACAACATTTGGCATATCCTTAAAGTAACATATCATAGCTATATATATATATTTTATCTTAACACTTCATTGGAGGTGTGAAAGTAGATTCTAGGTAAACATCTTTAATCTGTCTTAGATTTCTTTTCTCAACATTTATCTTAGAAAGACTTTACTGAGAGTGTTCCCTAAATCTTTTGTCTGGGAGACAGAAGGCATCATGCGTTTGGGAGAGGTCTTTGAGGTCCTCAGGATCTGAGAGCAGAGAAAAGCTACTACAGACAGATCTGGTGGTGTTTAGATGGTTCTCCAGAAAGGGCAATGATTTCGTGAGTCTGAAAGAGTTATCTTTTCATTTGGGTTGCAGCATCCTTCTTTTAGGGGCCAGAGGGTAGGCCCTGGGGGCATGCCGCTCAGGGTCCATATTCTTGGGCATACCAAGGAATACACAATGTTTTGTGCCGGGTCTTGATACCTGCCTTTGATGTTGGTCCTTCCCTGTACATAGAGCTGCCGCTCAGGGTCCATATTCTTGGGCAAACCAAGGAATACACAGTGTTTTGTGCCTGGTCTTGATACCTGCCTTTGATGTTGGTCCTTCTCTGTATATAGAGCTGAAGTTGTCAGACTGGTGCTAGGGTACCTTGTTGGTGATAGTTCAGAGTATCCACTGTACCTGGCCTACTTTTTAACCTTTAACTGAAAGGTAACATTTCTTTCAATTAAGAAAGCAGGTCACAATGTGGATCAGCAGTACCTGTGACTTGGTCACCAATAGAAACTATAGATATCTTCATAACACATTACAGCTGTTGCAGGTATCTTGAAATATCATTTATGCTCATCACCATTTTAAAATCACAATAATTATTACATCTGCCACCAGATCTATTATGCAATATGTTAGTAAACAAACACCTGCATCACTAGACCACACATTTAAAAAATATTTTAAGAACTATATTTCAATATAATAGATTTCCCTTATTTTGCATGCTTAACAGTCTGGAAAAGGTTCATAGTATTTATCAAACTGTGGAAAGTGTCCATGCCATAAAAAATGTTAAGGTCCCTGCTCTAGATTCTGAGGACATGCCAAGAGGCGTGGTTTTTCACTTATGTAGTTCTATTTTATAAACTTCTGTTGCACGCTCTGATTGTCTCTTGGGTAGTATAATAAATACTAGGGATACAGCAATGAATAAGACAAAATCCTTGCTTTTTTAGGGCTTATATTCTCAAGTTTGCATCAGCATGTGTATTATTATAGGATGAGAAGACACCAAGAAAGAGCTGCCTTTTTTCTCTCTCCTTTCAATTTTGTTCTTTGTATATCTATCAAATTCATCTCCTCCTCTCCACTTTTGCTGCCACTATTCTGTCTGGGCCACCACCATCCCTCCCCTGGGGAGCACACTATGGAGCAGGACCTGGTGTATAGTAAGTGCTCTGTAAGCATTAGCTGTCGCTGATTCAGCCTTGGAACTCCTCTGCAGCCTACAGTTCATCCTCTATGCTCTTCCTAAGTTGCACCCTTGTTTCAGTTGTATTCCCACAGTAAGCCCTTCAGTGGTTCCCCATTGCTTTCAGGATAAAGCCAATCTTTTTTTTTTTTTTTGAGACAGTTTTGCTCTTGTCACCCAGGCTGGAGTACAATGGCATAATCTTGGCTCACTGCAACCTCCACCTCCCAGGTTCAGGCAATTCTCCTGCCGTAGCCTTCCGGGTAGCTGGGATTACAGGCACCTGCCACTGTGCCCAGCTAATTTTTTTTTTTTTTTTTTTTTTTTTTTAGTAGAGATGGGGTTTCACCATGTTGGCCAGACTGGTCTTGAACTCCTGACCTCAGGTGATCCACCCGCCTTGGCCTCCCAAAGTGCTGAGATTACAGGCATGAGCCACTGTGCCCAGATGATTAAGCCAATTGTGATTCATGAGGCCCCAGCTTATATCTCCAGCCACATTTTTAGCCACTCCTATCTTATGTCTTTCCTCTAGCCATATACAATTGCCTAAGGCCCCAGGACCTTTCTTGCCTATAGGCCTTTACTTAAACTTCAGCCACAGCCTGGAATGCCCTTTCCCACCTCTTACTTGTCCTTCAGTTCTCTGCTCAAGGTCACCTTGTCTGGGAAGCCTTCTCTGAGCCCTCTGGACAGGTTAAATATCCTTCTTCTCTACTTCCACAGCTGTCTCACTGCACTGTAAATGGTTGACTCACCCACTCAGACCTTTCACTGGGAAAACTGGTTCATCAGCTAGTTCTGCTAGTCCCATTCTGTAGACAGAGACCACAGGGAGCGTTCATGTGTAATTGGAATTGTGGCCAATGACAGTGCTCATACTTCCCAAGATATGGTGGGGTCAGGCTTACTTGTGTTTTGTATTTAGTTCCCTATAAATTTGTGATGGGGAGGGAGGAAAAAGAGTCTTAAAGTTTCCAGAATGCTGTTTCAGCCAACCTCCCTAGGTTGCTCAAGTGACTGCTCCTTCAGTAACATCAGCTGACATCTTTTGAGCCCTACAAATGCCAGGCTGTGCTCTAAGCAGTGTATGTCTCATTTCATCTTCACATGGCCTTATAAGGTAAATGCTACTTTTACCCATAGTCCCATTTTAAATATGAGGAAATAAAAGCATGAGAAAGTTGAGTAATTTACCCAGGGTTACCCAGTGGGCAAGAGGCAGAGCCCACCTTGGACCTCAGGCTGATTCCAAGAGCCCAAGTTCTTACCCTGTTCACTGTACTGCTTGTAGTCAGCCTAAAGGTTGGACATGAGAAGTTTCTCTTCTCGTCTCGTCTCGTCTCGTCTCGTCTCGTCTCGTCTCCTCTCCTCCCCTCTCCTCCCCTCCCCTCCCCTCCCCTCCCCTCGACGGAGTCTTGCTCCATCACCCAGGCTGGAGTGTAGTAGCGTGATTTCCACTCACTGCAACCTCTGCCTCCCAGGTTCAAGAGATTCTCCTGCCTCAGCCTCTTGAGTAGCTGGGGCTACAAGTGCCCACTACCATGCCAGGCTAATTTTTGTATTTTTGGTAGAGACTGGGTTTCACCATGTTGGCCAGGCTGGTCCTGAGCTCAGGTGATCCACCTGCCTCGGCCTCCAAAAGTGCTAGGATTACAGGCATGAGCCACTGCACCCGGCCCCTTTTCTTAATCTCAATAAGTGGTCACCACTGCCTCTGCAAGTTGTAAACTCGAGACTCTTATCCTTTATACCTGGTGTTCCCTCTCCTCCCATATCCAGTCCATTACCAAGGCCTGCAGATATTACCTGTAAGTTCTCTCCAGACCCTGTCTGCTCCTCCCCTTTTCTGCCTCCACCACCATCTCTCACCTGTGCTCCTGTAGTAGCCTCCTGACCCATCCCCCCTCACCTGTTTCTGCTGATTCACACCTCTTCTCTGTACTGCAGCCAGAGTGGTCTTTCCAAACAAAATTGGATCACATCATTCCCCAGTTTAAACCCTTTAATAAGGCTGGGTGCAGTGGCTCAGCACTTTGGGAAGTCAAGGTGCGTGGATCACTTGAGCCCAGGAGTTTGAGACCAGCCTGGGCAACATGGCAAAACCCTATCTCTACAAAAAATACAAAAATTAGTCGGGCATGGTGGTGTGCTCCTGTAGTCCAGGATACTCAGGAGCCTGGGGTGGGAGGATTGCTTGAACCAGGGAGGTGAAGGTTGCAGTGAGCCAAGATAGTGCCACTGCACTCCAGCCTGGGCAACAGGGCAAGACCTTGTTTCAAAACGAAGCAAAACAAAACAAAACACCCTTTAATAGTTTCTCATTGCTCTTTCATGAAGACAAAACCCTACATGATCTATAAGGCCCTGGTGGTCTGGCCCTGCCAACTTTGGCAGCCTCCCTTCGTGCGGTTTTCCCCTCCATTCCTCTGCGCCAGTCATGCTGGCCTCATCGTTGAAGATGAACACACTGTGTGCACGTGTCCTTCATGGGGTGCTACCTAGCTCCTCCCTGCTATTACTTAAATGGCTACCTGCTATGTAGAAGGCAGCTGCAATGTCAGTTCCTCAGGGATCAAGCTGGGCTCCCCTGTTATCTTCCTGACAGCATCCTGACCTTGATGACACTTACTACAGCTGTAGTTACTTGTCCATAGTATTTCTCTTCTATGTGGCTATAAACTTTCATGACCTTGTTTAATGCTGTCCCTCCAACTTTGGTAGGGTGCCTTTCACATAGTAAATACTCAATAAATGATTCATTATTGTTGAACAAGTTCCAGAATGAGCCAGCCAGTTGATGGGCCCTGGGTGCTCCTGTATTTTCCACTGAGGTTTCTCTATTCTAAAGGCTGATGCTGGGGGCTTGAACCATGAGGATTCTGGCTCCTTCACCAGTGCTGTGTCTAGAACTGAGATCCAAGAGCCAGGAGAGCAACCATATCCTATGGGTGTCATGTCTTTGAAGTAAATTCTTCACTCACATCCTGATTTCGTTTAGGCATAGCTTGTTTTCTATTCAGTTATGCAAAGTTGCATCATAGGATTATGCTAACTGGAAAGCAAAGAGCAGAGAAAACGGTACCATCTCTGAGTTGACACTGGGGCAGGAGTGAGAAGATTCACATCATCTGGGTCCTAGGCTCAGGACACTTTGGACTGGGGTCACTTGGCCAGATGAAAAGGAAACTCCCTGTACTTCTTGCCTTCACAGTTAATCCATCGAATATGCCCTCACACAGGCAGAATGCAGTTGGAATCTATTCTTCAGAGTCAACAGCAGCTGGGCACAGCACCTGCTCGTTTAATTAGTGACCAGGGTTATATTTCCAATCATGTGTAACTCCTTCATAATGGTGGATGTAACTCTCAAGGCTTATTTGCAAATAGACATGCAAACCCATGTCTGCATGTTTGAGGCATGTCCCATGTTGATTTCCTGGACAAGGCTGGCTCCATGAATTTTTGTACGGCAGGGATCTACTGTCTTTATTGTACCTTAGAGGGTTCCCCGTGCTTGTGTGTAGTGGGATAGGCACCTGTCCCAGAATCCTGTATAGCTGGGCACAAAAGGCTGGGAGAGTGTGTCAGAGATCTTGTGGGATCATTATCCAAGGGATATTTTCCAAGAATTTCTGCTGATTTTCAGTAAGACATGCACAGGTTCCTTCTTATTCTGTTCTTTTTTTTTTTTTTTTCCTTTGAGACAGAGTCTCACTCTGTCACCCAGGCTGGAGTGCAATGGCTCAATCTCAACTCACTGCAACCTCCACCTCCTGGGTCCAAGCAATTTTCATGCCTCAGCCCCCCGAGTAGGTGAAATTACAGGCATGCGCCACCATGCCCAGCTATTTTTTTTCATTTTTAGTAGAGACGAGGTTTCAACATGTTGCCCAGGCTGGTCTTGAACTCCTGACTTCAGGTAATCTACCTGCCTTGGCTTCCCAAAGTGCTAGGATTACAGGTGTGAGCCACTGCGCCCTGCCATATTCTGTTCTTATTGGCACATTTCCACCTTGCTTAAAATAGAAGGAATCCTTCCTGTGATAGTGAATGATACCTTATACATGCAAAGGAAGGATATCAGGTTTGCTTCAGCCACTATAGGGATCCTTGGCTGCAGGCCAAGTTTACCTAGACTCCCTTGGCACTGAGCTGGATGGACTCAGATATGTAAATGTCAGAAGCAGGCCCATATTTACTATGCATTTTAGATCTGGATTTTAAGAGGGCAGGGAGGAGAAGTAAATGCTGAAGGTTCATTTGAGAGGTTTTCATCTATGACCATTAATGATTCCAGAAGCATGTCATTGTCCAGTTTTTCATTGGTTCTCATTTTGTTTTCTCTGCCTGGTCCTTGCATGGGGTCTGCCTTTCATGTTGGATTCAGAGTATCGAACCAGTTATCTGTGTAATCACCGTCACTTCTGGATAGTACCTGGGAGCAATATACAGAGAAGCCTGGACTTGGAGTCAGACCTGGGTTCTAACGCTTCGTTCTTTCAACAAATGTTTATTGAGCATCTACTATGTGTCAGGCACTGTTCCAGGGGATATAGTAGTGAACAAAATAGCAAAGTTCCTACTCTCATGTAGCTTATATTTATAGAGGAAGGAGACAGATGATAAGCAGGTAATAAGTGTGTAAAATAAATAGCATCAGGTAATGGTAAGTGCTGTAAAGAATCTGTTACCAGGTGTGGAAATCTGGGAAAGTTGCTTAACATCTCAGAGGTTCGTTTGCTCCATCTGTAAAACAGAGATTCTGTCTCTACCTCTCAAGGCTGTTAGAGTTACAATGATATTAAATTGTGGAAGTACCTAAGACACACACAGTAGGTACTCAGGAAATTTTCCTCTTTTCACATCATCTTCTTATGTAGATTTGGTGAGATTGTTCCTTGCAAACTTAAAAGATGGCTCTCTGGTTTATCAGAGCACAAGGGGAAAAACTGGTGTTGTCTCTGATTTGCGAATCTTCCCAGTCATTTTTCAGTGGTCATTCTGAGTACCTTTTTTTGAAAATTTTTTTTTTTTTTGGAAGGATACATGCGAAAGCACCTTGAGGCAGAAGGACAGAGTAGGTTTGCAAGAATATTTAGTTAACTGTTGGTCATCTCTGTCCACCTCTGTAGTGCCTCTCTTTTGAGAGCTTGTTTGGAGGTTCCAGCAGGGGACTGCAGCTACTTGAATACCCTTGACCGAAGACCAGTCCTCCTCTATCGTGGATGGTCTTCCTCTTCGACTGAGTGTGCAGCTTCAGGAGGGACGAATATGGAGCAGTGAGGGAGGAAGGGGATGCCCGCTTAGCCAGCCGGATTAGCCAAATCAATCCTGGTGATCAATGGGGTGACAGATGTCGCAGCCAGATTGCCCTCACATCCTGTAGTGCCTCTTTTCAAGAGACAGAACAGCAGCTTCTTTCAGGAGCACACATCACACTTCATGCCTAAGCAGTGAAGCACAGTGAACATCCACATCAAGCCACCTGCTGTTGCAGCCAGTTTTGAGTCAATTCTTGTCTGATTATAGGCAAAGCAGGAATCACAGACTTCAGCAAAAACAAAACAGGGATTCCCAAGAGTCTACCTCTATGAAATGAGGGTTTTCTGAAAAGCCTGTTTCTCACAATAAGCCTTGACTTTGTGCACACTCCCAACCCCTAAAGCAGGAGTAAGATAAATAGGAAACAGTTACAGCTGCAGGGCTTTTACCGTGGGGAGCAGACAGCTGTCACTGGGCCTGGCTACACTAAGAAAGAGAAATGTAGCCTATGACGTTTTCTAGGAGTGGAAACAAGTTGGGTGGTGCTAGGACTTTTAGTCTGGAAGGGCCATAGTGCCTCCTTGCTTCTGCTCCTATAAAGGAAATGTGTGATAACCTCCCTCTGACCTGCATTTCTGTCTTCGTGCTACAGGCTGTGCACACGGGGATGCGAGCGCTCATCTATAACAGCTCCACAGCGGGCTCTCAGGCCGAGCAGTCAGGCATGAGGACCTACTACTTCAGTGCTGACACCCAGGAGGACATGAACGCTTGGGTCAGGGCCATGAACCAGGCTGCACAGGTGCTGTCTCGATCATCACTGAAGAGGTTAGTCCTGATGGAGGGTCCCTGCCACAGCACTTCCTACACTAGGATTAGGACCCAGATAGGTCCTCTTGGGTGCCTGAGATTCCGTTTGCTCACTTGTATTAAGCATTACCCTCTCTTTATAAACTTTCTTCGTTAAACAAAAACACTAAGGCCTGGAAGGGTGAAATGACTGCCTGGGATCCACAGCCATGGATACTGGCATGTGTGTGCTTCTCGGTTTTTCTTCTCTTATGTATGATGGGACAACTTTGGGGCACCAGGTGGGGAGAGGACAGTCAAGAAAGGTCTTGCAAACTGAAAATCTGCTACAGACTAACTGCCATGTTGCTGGGACCTGACCTGGGAGTGATTTTCCAGTTGCTCCCTCTCTGAAATAGTTCAACCAAGCATATAATCAGAGATCTTGAAATTCCTGAGTCTGTTGGCTATAGGTGATTCCCTGAGAGAAAACAAGAGGAATATGAATGAAGTCAAGGGCTCAGAGAGAGAGAGATCAGAGTGGCCCTGAAAAAGTCTGGGTATACCTTTATCTGGCCTTCATCTCACATTGGGCCCATTCCTTCGTATCCTGACACTTTGCTCTTTGACAGTGTTCTTTCAGTGAGGCCTCAGAACTGAAGTGTATTCGCTTGCAACCTAAGGGTGGAACTTTTTAGTGACTGAAAATGGATTGCACTGGTATGTTTAGCTTGCGAATCTTTCTACCTCACATATATGTGGTTTTCGGAATTCATGGTATTTCCTAGCTTTATGGTCTCTTTCATGCAGCATACAGACCTCATGAAATATAAATGAGGTATAAATAGTGACCTCCATCAGGAGGCCAGGGTATGGTCAGACTCTTCCCTCTGAAGCTCCCATAGCACTTCAGTCTGAGCATTTTTCACACTGTTTTTGTTTCCCCCTTCTGTCTAATTTTCAGTATCCTAGGCTTAAGGCAGAGATCATCTTTATATCTTTGTTTTGTTTTGTTTTGTTTTGAGACAGAGTCTCGCTTTTGTCGCCCAAGCTGGAGCGCAATGGCGCAATCTTGGCTCACTGCAACCTCTGCCTCCTGGGTTAAAGCGATTCTCCTGCCTTAGCCTCCGGAGTAGCTGGGATTACAAGTGCCCGCCACCATGCCCAGCCAAGTTTTTGTATTTAGTAGAGATGGGGTTTCACCGTGTTGGCCAGGCTGGTCTTGAACTCCTGACTTCAAGTGATCCACCCACCTCGGTCTTCCAAAGTGCTCGGATTACATACGTGAGTCACCACGCCCAGCCTGTCTTTATATCTCAATGCACAACATCTGACACATAGTAAGCTCTCAAATGTCTGTTGAGTGAGTGAGTGAGTGAGAGATTAGACAAATGAATGAATGAAGATGTTGAACAGGACAGGACCAAAGACTGCCCTAGGAGCTTCCACATGGGCCCTGAATCAGTAACAGTCAATTTTGACTCTACTTTCTAGCATTGTCATCCAGCCTGCATTTTTCGGTTGTTTCCATAATAATGATCTGAAAGGCTCTGCCTGAGCCTGCGGGGCTCAGCTCACAGTGTGGTTGGCATCTCTCTTCTCACCCCAGGAGAAGGAAACTGGCTAGATTTGACACATCTTACTCCTAGTGCACAGGCTAGTCCCCAACAATCACTGTTTCCTGGTCTTTATTCTTCATTGTTTTAATATACATATATGTTTACAGTATATGTATATAGTCATTCCTTGGTATCCATGGAGGACTGGTGCTAGGAAGCCCCACAGATACCAGAATACCCAGAGTCCCTTATACAAAATAGTGTATTTGCGTATAACCTCCGCACATGCTTTAAATCATTTCTAGATTGCAAGATTATGTATAATACCTAATACAATGTAAATGCTATGTAAATAGTTGTTATACTGTATTGTTTAGGAAATAATGACAAGAAAATAAGTCTGCATGTGTTCACTACAGACACAACCATGCTTTTTTTCCCTTGTAAATATTTTTAATTTGTGGTTGGTTGAATCCATGGATATGAAACCCTGGATACAGAAGTCCGACTATGTATATATATATATGCGTGTGTGTATATATATGTATACATATAGTTAAGTATATACAAATTTTTAAATGTATATTGTATATTTAACTATATAATGAATGAACACATTCTAAGTATAAAAATGCAAAAACTAAAGACAAAGATATCCCAAATCACCTTCCCAAGGTAATCTCTATAATCAGGTTAATTGGCTTTTAAACTATTTTCTATGCATTTATATACATACATGCATTTATATGTAAGTTTCTCTTGTGCCTTCTGAAAGCGTGAATAATGACGTCTTAAAGATCACTAAATATCAGTATATATGAATCACCTTTAATTTTTACTCATGGTATTTCAGTGTAGATGTACTGTAGTGTAGTTTTAAAACCTGTATTTAAAATTTCTGTATTAACCTTCTACAAGCCTCTGCATGTGTGAGTCTTTCAGATTGCTGGGCAAAAGTATAACACGTTTTTAATTTTAAACAATACCACTAAATTGCCCTTTAAAGAAAAATGTGTGGCCGGGTGCGGTGGCTCATGCCTGTAATCCCAGCACTTTGGGAGGCCGAGGCGGACGGATCACGAGGTCAGGAGATCAAGACCATCCTGGCTAACACACTGAAACCCCGTCTCTACTGAAAATACCAAAAATTAGCAGAGTGTGGTGGTGGGCACCTGTAGTCCCAGCTACTCGGAGGCTGAGGCAGGAGAATAGCATGAACCCGGGAGGCGGAGCTTGCAGTAAGCAGAGATTGCGGGCCACGGCACTCCAGCCTGGGCGACAGAGCAACACTCTGTCTCAAAACAAAACAAAACAAAACAAAACTGTGTATTCCACCAGTGAGTGTGTCATTTCACCATATCTTTGCCAATAGTTGATATTATGTCTTTTAATTTTACTGGCCTGATACATAAATAGTATCTGATTATCTTAATTTAATGTATATTTCTATGATGGTGAAG
>NW_012114755.1:252507-255664 GCF_000951035.1 Colobus angolensis palliatus | reverse complement strand
TGTATCAAGTGCTTGCTTAGTCCAGTGCCTGAGACATAATAGGTGCTCCCTATCAGCTATATTAACTTCCATAGGATTTGCTTTGACAGTATTTTCAGCCGTTTTCTCTGTACCCCCTTCCAGTTTCATCATTAATTCCTAGATCTCAATGATGAGTCTCCTATGAACAAACTACACTCTCTCCCCTGCCAGGATGTACTCATCTCCTAGCAGTGTGAGTTGTCCAACAGTTCAGGGTCCCTACAGCCCCATCCCTAAGTCCTATCTGTCTTCAGCTCCCACTTCCCCCAGCCTCTTCCTATTCTTCTGGCCCAGGAGCAGAGCTAAGAGCCCTCACTGCAACTCTGGCTTTTTTATTTGAGACAAAGTCTCACTCTGTCACCAGGCTGGAGTGCAGTGGCATGATCTTGGCTCACTGCAACCTCTGCCTCCCAGGCTTAAGTGAACCTCCCACTTCAGCCTCCCAAATAGCTAGGACTACAGGCATGTGCCACTGTGCCTGGCTCATTTTTTGTATTTTTTGTAGAGATGGGGTTTCACCAAGATGCCCAGGCTGGCCTGCAACTCCTGGGCTCAAGTGATCCACCTACCTCAGCCTCCCAAAGTGTTAGGATTACAGGAGTGAGCCACCGCACCTAACCTGCACCTCTGACTTTTTGTCCTCTTGTTTGTTACACAGGCTTCAGAACTCCGTGATAGACATGAATTCCAGTATATTTGAGATCCCACATCACGTGCTGTGAGGGACACCCTGCACTACTGGCAGGGCCTACTCTCTACCCCTGCCAGTCATCTTCTACCCCACGTCCATATTCTTCCACTGGCCATGCTGTGGACTCTGGTTTTTAATTCTCTACAACCTTTTTGAAATCTGTCTTACCAACTTCCCCCATAGTACTCCCTTTTCTATCTTGTCTAAGGATGTTTTTTCCTCTCTAATAAGCTAAAGCACTAAGTAAGGAGGTTATTTGCAGCTCACAAAACTGACAAGTGACCCACCCAGGCAGGAGGGCATATCAGAAACAGAACTCATCTTTTTTCTCAGTTTCCTAACCTCTGTGTTCTCTGGAGTAGCTGCAGTCCTGTCTTGGGACTAAAGAAACTTACAGTAGAGTCACCTTTAGAATGAAGTCCAATTTCCTTAGTCTTTGGAAACCCTACATGGACCTGGTCCCTACAGACACCTTTGGTTCATCTCCTGCCATTTCCCATTCTCTGTGGCATGCTGAACTTCTTTCAGCAACTTGAGTTGGTGCATATGTTCATGCATTCATCCATTTAGTCTTTTATTCTATAAATATTTATTAAGGGTGGCCAGGTGTGGTGTCTCATGCCTGTAATCCCAGCACTTTGGGAGGCCTAGGCAGGCGGATCACCTGAAGTCAGGGGTTTGAGACCAGCCTGGCCAACATGGCAAAACTCTGTCTCTACTAAAATACAAAAATTAGCTTGGTGGCGCATGCCTGTAATCCCACCTACTCAGGAGGCTGAGGCAGGAGAATCACTTGAATCCGGGAGGAGGAGGTTGTAGTGAGCTGAAACCACACCACTGCACTCCAGCCTGGGTGATACAGCAAGACTCTATCTCAAAAAAAAAAAAAAAAAAAAAATTATTTTTTTTCAAAAATATTTTTTTTTTTTGTTCCAGGGACCTTAAGTTTCCCTCAGAAAAAAAAAAACACACAGCCCAGTGCAGTGGCGTATGCTTGTAATCCTAGCACTTTTGGAGGCCAAGACAGGCAGACCACTTGAGGTCAGGAGTTCAAGACCAGCCTGGCCAACATGGTGAAACTCCGTCTCTACTAAAAATACAAAAATTAGCCGGGCATGGTGGCAGATTCCTGTAATCCAGCTACTCAGGAGGCTGAGGCAGGAGAATCGCTTGAACTCAGGAGGCAGAGGTTTCAGTGAGCCGAGATCATGCCATTGCATTCCAGCCTGGGCAACAGAGTGAGACTTTATCTCAAACAAAACAAAATGAAAAACAGAAAAAACAAAAACAAAAAAAAGCCCAAGAAACTAAAACAAAATAAAAAACACAAGTTTTTCCAATAAAGACATAATAGCATTTCTCCATAAGTTTCTGAGAGCTGAAATTGTCAGCCAAGCAAATACAGACTTACTAAATGTTCTATTTTTCCAGAATAAGATATTCAGACATTTGGTTGGTTAAAATTATTCATCAGACAGACTAAATTTTGCCTGTCTTCCAGTTTGGTGTTTGGCCTTGGAAAAGCTCCATCTCTTTAAGTGGGTGGCCCCAACAGTAGCATTTCATTTGCTCCCTCTGTGATTCTCACCCAGAGGCTTCTCTCTTTATTCATACAGGCAGATGCTTCCTTTATTAGTGGTGGTATGTATTAGGACTGTTGATTGCAGATGACAGAAAATACAGAGAAATTTACCTTTAAAAAGAGGGAATTTATTGGTTCATGTCACTGAAAAGCTCAAGATAGATCTGGCTTTAGAAACAATGGGGTTCAAGGCTCAGACAATATCACTAGAAGTCATATTCTCAGAGTCTGGGCTCCTCCCACCTGTGTGTTGAATTCAGTCTTGAGCTCCATGAGGAGGTCCCTGGCACATCTAGGGCCTGGTGGGAAGATAGCTGCAGTGGTCCCAAACTCATGTCATCAAAGTTAAAATCCAGTAGGAAAGAGCCAGAGTCTGGTCCAGAAGCTCTGAGATTCATACTGATTAGGCAGGTTTAGTTTGCATTTATGTCCCCAACCATCTCCTGTGGCCAGGGACAACATCATGCTGATAGCGGAGGCCTGAAACACATGCTTCACTTCTGAGAACCAGGGGTGGAACCGTATCCAGGTCGTGAGGACTGAGAGCGAGGTGGTGTGGGTTTCCAAGGAAGTGTTAGGACTCCGTGGGCAGAGGACCATGGGCAGAAATGGCTTACTGGGACATGGTAAAGAGGGCATCAATAATCAATGTCCAGGCTGGCTGATTTATCCCTCACTTCCTACTATACCTATTTCTTTTGCCTTAAGAATCTCTTCCCAGCACTTAGTCTCTGAAATCAGATAGACCTGGGTTCAGATCCCTGCTCTACTACTTTCTGCCAGAGTCATCTTGTGCAAATTATGCATGCTTTTGAAACCTTGATTTTTCTTAATTCATAGGCTTGCTACAAGGATTAAATTAA
>NW_012114755.1:185389-250926 GCF_000951035.1 Colobus angolensis palliatus | reverse complement strand
CAAAAAAAAAAAAAAAAAAAAATTTACATATATATATGTAACTCCTGAGCTCGGATGATCCACCCACCTTGGCCTCCCAAAGTGCTGGGATATATATACACACACACACACACACACACACACACATATATATATGGCATACTGTGGGTCAAACACTGTTAAAGATGCTAAGAATACAGTAGTGTTCAAAGAGAGAGAGGCAAGATGCCATGCTGCTTACATTCTGGAGGGGTGGGGCAGGAAGACAAACTATAAACAGGAAAACAAGAAATCGTCAAGACAATTTGTATCAAGATCTATACATGAAGACAGTAAGACCGAGTGATGAATTAGGGTAGGACTAGGGCAAGGGAGTAGCCACTTTTGTTTGGGTGGTCAGGAAAGCATTCTAGATGGGGCCTGATTGATACAAGAAAGTCAGATACACAAAACTTTGAGGAAGAGTGTTCTGGGCAGAGGTGATGGCATGTACAAATGAGCGTAGAGCATGGCTGAACCAAAGTGAGCAAGGGGAGAATAGACTGATGAGGTGTGGGAGGATAGAGGTCCTTCTCATGAGACAACCAGGATCCCTCTGGGCTTTGCTCACCCACTTTACCAGCCCTCTCACCTGCACCAGGGCAACCCCAGCATATCCTCAGGTTAGCCCAGATGAATGATATTTCCTCCTACCCTGACTATTCAGCGTGTCAGATGTCCCTGTTTGTAGTACACTGTCATTCCTTATTCATATGTCTTTCATGCTAAAGTTGTGCTGACATGCTTTCTCATTGTCACCCCTATCAGACTTAAAGCTCCTTGAAAATGAGAACTGCATAGGTCTCATCTGTCAGTGCCTGGCATATAATAAGTGTTCAGTTAATGCATAGATACATGGGGGTTTGGGCTACAAATTTTCATATGCAGTCATCCAAAGAGCTGAAATCTCAAGAAGTTTTATCTTTCACAAATGGAGGTATAAAAAAGGGACACTTCTTCATTTTTTGAGGAAATTTCAGCAGTTTTACAAACATACAATGCTTACACACAAAGTCAACCTTGTGATAATGCACTTTCAAGGAGTCAAATTTGCAAAAGATGTGTAAACCAAATTAGAGCGCTCTAAAAGTCTTTGTACAATTTGTACCTGTAGTATTGGGAACAATGTGAAGGTGAAACACACAACGTAGCAAATTGGCCCTATGTGTGAAGGGACAGACGTTATACATGGTTGAATAATTTGGTAGGGGAGATTTTTGGTATTTTTTGCTTGCATTTTCACTTTTATGTTTTTCAGAATACTCGCTGTACTTGCATTTAAAGAATGGTTGTAGCCCCTTTTGCAGCACCAATGATAATTAGCTTTTAAACTTTTGTCTTTCACCATTAAGTAGCCCTGTACACTTACCATATCTATTTTGCAAGGGAACAGTTTTACTGATCTCTTCCATTGTGCTGTAAGGAATACAGGAAGAAAGAATACTTGGCTTTTCCATTACTACATCTGGCCTTTAGGATTTCAGAATTCTGGATTTTCATCATTTTGCGAGGGAACAGTTTTACTGATCTCTTCCATTGTGCAGGAATACAGGAAGAAGGAATGATATTTGGCTTCTCCATTACCACATATGGCTTTTAGGATTTCAACATTCTGGATTTTAATCTTTTGGGATTGTGATTTTCAACTTTAGGGATTTTGACCTTTCATGATTATGGTGTTCAGGATTGTATCTTTCGAGATTATGATCTGCAACAGGTACATGGATGTTTGTCTGGCCAGGTGGGTAGGCAGATGAATGGATGAACAGATGAACAAAACAGCTGAGAAACCTCTACCTGTACGATGTTCCAGTGAGGATTTGGGATGGCTGGGAGTGATTGGAACGCTCTCCTGGGACTCGTGCATGGGGGATCGGCCTGCTCAGAAGTGGCCCACACATTTTAGGTTATTTGCACTGTCTTTGAGAGCTAAGTCTTTGGCCTTCCAAACTCTAATCACCATCGGCAAAGTGTAGCTGGACAGCCCCGGAGACTGGACTAGCCTCTTGGTTCCTCACCAGAAGTAATTTATAGACATGTTTTCAGCCTTGCACAGGGCTTTGGAGTCATATCAGATGAAGTTTGAGTCCTGCTTATGTCACTAGTTGCATGATCCAAGGCAAGTTGGCTAATCTCTCTGAGCATCACTTTCATTCTTTTTTTTTTTTTTTTTTATGAGAGGGAGTTTGGCTTTGTCACGCAGACTGGAGTGCAATGGCACAATCTCAGCTCACTGCAACCTCCACCTCCCAGATTCAAACAATTCTCCTGCCTCAGTTTCCTCAGTGGCTGGGACTACAGACGCCTGCCACCATGCCTGGCTAATATTTTTTGTATTTTTAATAGAAATGGGGTTTCGCCATGTTGGCCAGGCTGGTCTTGAACTCCTGAGCTCAAGTGATCCACCTACCTTGACCTCCGAAAGTGCTGGGATTACAGATGTGAGTCACCATGCCCGGCCACTTTTATTACTTTTCATGAAAGAAAAATGTCTCTAGCACTGTGGGTTTGTGTGATGATAAGAAGAGGTAGTAAAGTGCTTAGCTCAGAGTTTTGCATTCAGTAAGTGCTCAGTCAGTGATGGCTGCCGCTGCCAGATTCCTGTCCTTTATTAGAGTCCATTTATTATAGGTAATCCAGTAGTTGTGTGTGCCTTCAGCCTCTCTGGGCTCAGTTCCAACCTTGCAGAATTGTTACAGGGATTACAGGTTGTCCATGACAGATTCCTAGCACACAGTAGAACCTAGCGTATGGTAACAATAACCAAGCCCTGGCCATTAAAAGAGTGTATCTCCCAGACCGTGACTGCTGGTTTCCCTGGGGAGATGGAAAGTGAGTGAGCATGGTGTATGCTAGAGCTTCAGGGTGGCTCAGGTGGAGCTGTGTCTGGTGGCATGGCTTACCCAGGTAAAAGAAACAGAAAAGGATTCTCCAGGCAGGAATGAACAAACTGAGGAGGGCTGGCAGGCCTGGAGTAGCTTTTTCCTTTTCTTAATCTGGTTTGTCAGTCCCTACAACTTTAAAAGGGACTTTGCCAATAGCTGCTCTACTGAGGCAGGAGGCAAACTCAGCCTAGCATTCTGGTTGTTTCATTTATTCTGCAGCCTTGCTCTTCTCTGTGGGAGGGAGGCCTGAAGGATTGTGGAGGGTGTCATCGAAGCTGTCAAGCCCTCTTGTTAATTTAGGCAGAGCACAGCATGAAAAGTAGCAGGCTATTCTCCCTCCATCCCAAGGGGGCTGCCCTATTTAACTCTGGGGAAAAGAAGAAACTAATTCCCTTCTCCATTTCTCAAATGCTAGGAACTCATTCAAAAGAGCGAGCCTGCCTTAGGGTGCTCCGCATACTTTGGGCTCCTTTCTCTTCAGTGTTTTGTACAAGTCTATTGATTATGCCCAGAGTGGGTTCTGGCTTTTGAGCCCACCCTATTCCTGAGACTGCAGATCAGTGTTCAGGACCCAGGATCTGTTAACACAGGCTGAGCTGCTTTCCCATGGCAGGACTTCATCATCTGGCCTGGCTCAGATCCAACTCTCCAAGACTCTCAGGGGCCTGGGTTCTTGTTCTTGGGCTCCTAGTTTGGTCATTTAGGTAAGGTGAGTTGGGAGGGATCCTTTGAGTGGGATTACAACAGAAAGGCTATGTCAATCATCAGGACTAAGGTTCTATCAAGCCCCTACAAGCTGTCATTCCTCTTCCCATCTCAGTATTTGAATGAGATTGAATGTGTGTGGGGTGTGTGCACATTTAGCATTAAGATAGAGGGAAATATTATTCCTCATTGCCTGATGAGATAAATGACTTGGGGGCAAAATAAAATAATCAGTGCACAGTTGCTTGGTAAGATCTGTTAACATTCAAGTTCTTGTGAAGAAAAGAAATAAGAGAGAAGTATCACCAGTCTGAAGTATGTGCTTTTCCCACTTGGAAGGGAAAATAAGAATTTACTCTAAACAGACAAATAGTATTCTGTGATATGCTAGAAATGCTGGGGCCCAACCCCAGTCAATGGTAAGAGTAGCCCCTTGTAACAGTTAGGGGTCATGTCTGGTTGCTAGAAATAGAACAACTCAATTTAGGGTGACATAATCAAATTGGGTTTTAGTTTTCTCCCATAGCAGAAATCCAGGGGTAGTCAGTAGATTGGTACAGTAGCACTGTCATGCAATCAGGGACATGGGCTCTTTATCTCCTTCTATCCAGCTTTTAGCATATGACTGGCATCCTTATTTTTATCATGTTGCAGTTCAGCAAAGTCTAAATCCCAGGCAGGAAGAAGAGAGGGGTTAGCTAAGCTTGCCTTCTTATAAAGACTTTCCTGGAGGACCCCACCTAGCAATTTATGCTTATATCTTATTGGCTAAAAGCTATGTTATATGATCATCCTTAGCTACAAGGGAGGTTGGGAACTGTAAGTGTTTTGCAGTGTACATTGTCACTTTGAAAAAATTGGGGCAAAGGAGGAGGGAATACCTATTGGGTAGTAAAGACATTTGTATTTGAGGGCATACTGTATGCCAGACACTGTGCTATGCTGTTTCTGTGCATTGTCTCCATTAATCCTCACAACAGCCCAAGGAGACACTGTTATCCCATTTTACAGATGGGGAACTTGAGACTAGAGATGTCACTTGCCCAGGGTCACACAGTTTATGTGTGGTGGAACCAGTTCTTGAATCTAGGTCCAACTGGTTCTAAAATCTGTGCCCGCTGTTATTTTCAAAAAGTGACACATATGACCAAAATGGTCACTGAGTGTCAGGAATTTCCTGTGTTCTTGAACAGTGACTGGTTTCAGATGTTCATGATCATAGCATGACCTGCATGGGAACAGCAGCCCATCTGGAAAGGCTTGTGTTGTCTTAGCTAAACGTCTATGCTCTGCATGGCCAAGCTGCCTGAGTAATACAGTCATTGACAGCCGAGGAGTGCTTCATTCTTTCCCATCATTGTGCTAAATCGAGCATTGCAGATCTGTTTTGTGACAAGTGTCCTGACTTGAGAAGTCATGTGTTAAATTGTGGGAATGCAAGAGACAGGGAGAATACCAAAAAACTTTTTTGACCTTAAATTCCATAACTTAGTAAGTTAAATGTTTAGGTCTGGTAAGGTGGGGGAGTAGGGAATATTACTTTCACCTTCTTACCTGCATCCAGAGCATGAACATTTTGTGCACAAAGGCGCATCTTATGTAAGTCCCAGGAGCCATGGGAATAAGGAACTGTTCATAACCCCAAAGTCTTCAAGGCTAGAAAACTGCCCAGTGGCAAACTGACTACCATTCGCTTAGCCGCCCTCTAAAGCTTTGTTTTGTAATAAATGCTGGTATTAATCTAAAGAAAATGATTTATCATCCTCTGTCAAATTTATTTCCAGGAAGCACTGGCGTATATGGGAGTGTATATACTCATGTACAGTCATAGTAAGGACTAAGACTTATGGTTAAATTAGCTCCAAGGTTAGAGAAGACTAACAGACTCCATGATTTGAGGGTCAGGTGTTTATGGGAACAGTATTCAATGTGGTTACCATAATTAAATTGGGCTTCAGGGTTGTCTGGCTTTGAAGGCAAAGGCTATTTTCTCTACTACTTTCTTATACTCCCAGGTGCCTGTCCCAGTGGGGGCTGTATAGGTGCTCAGTAAATACATGGTGATTGGTTAGGGAAGGAAGAAAAATCCATGTTACAATTGGTTGGGCTGAGACATTGTGCCCACAGTCTTTGGGTTCCAGAGTTGAAGAATCCTTCATTTCCTCTCAATTCTAATGTCATACCCATAGGTGGCATATTTGTTTCACTATCTGGCTCTTATGACAAGATGCTCTTTTATCTTTGGGGTGTGAATAACAAGGAGATACAATTACCTGGGTATCACAATTGGACTAACCACTTAGAAATATCAGAGCAAATGTAACCAAAGCAGCATGCCAGATTCTAAAGCTTCAGCAACTTGGCCAGAGTGTGATCCAGAGGGCAGCCAGAGCCTTCATCATCTCTGAAGTAGCCTCAGCACATCCTCTGTGGGTGGTTTCCTGGACGTAAGAAATAATAAAGAAGATAGGCCTGGCACAGTGGTTCATGCCTGTAATCCCAGCACTTCTGGAGGCTGAGTTGGGAGGATTGCTTGAGCTCAGGATTTCGAGACCAGCCTGGGCAACAAGAAAGGCCTTGTCTCTACAAAAAAAAAAAAAAAATTAGCCAGACCTGGTGGCAGGAGCCTGTGGTACCAGTTACGCAGGAGTCAGAGGTGGAAGGATCACTTGATCCTCGGAGATTGAGGCTGTGGTGATATCTGTTCGCACTAGTGCATTCCAGCCTTGGTGACATAGTGAGACCCTGTATCAAAAAAAGAAAAAAAAAGAAGATAATGGCCAACTTAGGCAACTTGAGGACTGTTGGTTCAGGTTACACTAATCTAGTTATGGAGGATTAAAGGGAGAAAGGAAAGACAAAGCTAAAACTCATCGTGTGAAAAAAAGAAAAAAGATAAAAAAAACTGTCCTATGTACATTGTGGAACAGAGTTGTCCCTTTATAAGCTTACAGTAAGAATTACTTTTTCTTTTTTGAGGTGGAGTCTTGCTCTCTCACCCAGGCTGGAGTGCAGTGGTATAATCTCAGCTTATGGCAACCTCTGCCTCCCAGGTTCAAGCAATTCTCCTGCCTCAACCTCCTGAGTAGCTGGGACTACAGGTGCACACCACCATGCCCGGCTAATTTTTGTATTTTTAGTAGAGTCGGGATTTCACCATGTTGGTCAGGCTGGTCTCGAACCCCTGACCTCAGGTGATTCACCTCCCTTGGCGTGCCACCACACCCAGCTGAATTACTTTTTCTTTAACTATGGGCTCCTGAATATTTCCCATATTTTCCTTCTATTGGAATTTATAGAGCCACTGAATGTTAACAATGGATGGGCCCTCACTCATCAGTATCTCAATATGTCATTGTAAAATGATTTAATAGGCAGGACCCCTTCCAGAATAAGTAACAGAAACCAAATTCAAGCTAACAACTGAAAAAGGGAATTTAGGCCCAGTAGGGTGGCTCATGCTTGTAATCCTAAAACTTTGAGGGGCTGAGGCAGGTGGATCACTTGGACCCAGGAGTTTGAGACCAGCCTGGGCAACATAGCAAGACCCAGTCTCTACAAATTTTTTTTTTTTTTTTTAAATTAGTAGAGCATGGTGGCATGCACCTGTAGTCCCAGCTACTCAGGAGGCTGAGGTAGGAGGATCACTTGAGCCCAGCAGATCAAGGCTACAGTGAGCCATGATCATGCCACTGCACTGCAACCTGGGTGAGAGAGCAAGATGCTGTGGAATTTATTTATTAACAACTAAAAAATCCAAAGAGATATCTGTTTTACATATGGTTAGATGTAGGAGCTTAAGCCAAGTTTTTAGGATTCTATGTTTCTCCACCTGCTTTCCTTTGTGTTAACTTCATTCTTAAGCAGTGCCTTCCCACACAATTGCAGCAGCTCCAACCAAAGTCCCAGGGCTGACTCTGTTTGGCCTGGAGTAGTCAACTCCTGAACCAGTCACTGAGACTGTGGACCCTCAGCTGGACAGGGAGTCAGCAGCACCTGAACCACCTGGACTGAGGGTAGAAGAAAGTGATCCCCAAATGAAAATTGAAATGCTGTTATCAGAAGGGCAGTGGATACAGTGTGGAGGTTGGAGAGGAAAGAAGTCCTCTGTTGGATAAGAGGAGCTCCAAAGACACATTATTTTTTCCCACAAAGCTTGGGGTTTCCATGGAAAAGACATTGGTACATGAACAGCAAGAAGAGTGATTGCTTTTCTCAGTTCTCCCTGTATATTAGTCCATTCTCACACTGCTATGAAGAACTGCCCAAGAATGGATAATTTATAAAGGAAAGAGGTTTATTGACTCACAGTTCCACATGGCTGGGGAGGCCTCAAGAAACTTACAATCATGGTGGAAGGGAAAGCAAACATGCCCTTCTTTGCATGATGGCAGGAAGAAGTGCCAAGCAAAAAGAGAAAAGCTGCTTCTAAAACTATCAGATCTCATGAGAACGTGCTCACTATCAGGAAAACAGCATGAGGGTAACGTCCCTCATGATTCAGTTTCCTCCCACCAGATCCTTCCCACGACACATGGGGATTATGGGAACTACAGTTCAAGATGAGATTTGGGTGGGGACAGAGCCAAACCATGTCACCTTGCCTAAGTTAAAGGCAGCAGACCCACACACAGTGAGAAGCAGACCCCATGTGGAGGGTTGTGTTTTCACATTATATTGACATTCTAACTAGCTCTCAGGGTGAGTTGATTCTGCCCTGAATCTGTGTTGATTATTGGTAGCTGAGGTTCTGAAGTTGTTGCAAAGACACCTGGGGTGTGGCCACCGAGATGTAAATGCAGTAGCATTTCTATTATGTACTCTCATGTGGAGAAGAAAATGCCTCTGGCTTGGCCCCATTTTGAGTGGTGGATCTTAAGGCCAGGACCTTTTTTTTTTTTTTTTTTTTTAAACCAAGGAGTATGGCTAAACCAGCTGCCCCATCTAAGTAAAGGTCTTTGGTAATTTTTCTAGTCCATCTGAGCTGAGCTGGAACAAGTTCTCTTGCCTCCCTAATCTAAATTCTGCAAAGCTTGTGGAGCCACTATTGTATCCCTGGTGCCAGGTGATCAGGATGCAGACAACTAGGACCCTGCCCCAAGGAGGCAGAGAGAAGGGCAGCTTACCGGGGGAGATGAACCATGAAAGAGGAGCCCTCCACCATGTTCCAAAGCTCCTCCTGTAGCCTCAGTTCACACCCTGACCTATCACCCCACCCCATTCTCTTTTATAGCTTCCAGGTTTGCACAGACACATGTGGAGAGGCAGTAGAGCAAAGCCTACCACACATGGGCTCTGGAGTCTACCTGGGTTTAAGCCCAGGCTCCACTCTGTTCCAGCTGTTTGATCTTGGGCAAACAATCGATCTTCTCTGTGCCTCAGTTTCCTTATTGTTAAAATCTGACTAATAATACTTCACAGAATTGTTGTAGATAGACATGAGAGTTGTTTCTGTTTGAACTGTTTCCTGATAAGATAGAAACAGGTTGCTGTTCACATAAAGAGGTTGCTGTGCCCATTCTCTATTCACCATCTTTGAAGAGTGCTAATTATGCTATCATTTGTACTTTGGGCTGTGCTAGACACCAGTGGGAGGGATCCTGGGCTCAGGAGCCTTCCATTTAAGCCCCAGACAGACAAACGGACAAATTGCAAAAGGAAAAGGCAAGATCAGTAGCACAGAGTAGAATGGGAGCACAGGGGTGGTCTTCATGTGAATGTCACATGTATAATTTATTCATTCTCTCTTGCAGTAGTAGTTATGGAGTGCCTATTTTATACCAGTCATTGTGTAGAAGTTCTGGGCATATCATGATCAGCCAGATGGGCCTCTGGCCAAAAGGAACTCATAGTTTATTTGGGAGCTAGATGAATAAACACAGTTATGGTCCAGTGCGATTAGTGTCACAGTGGGGTCAGCATAAGATCCTATTCTAAACTGGAAGTGTATGTTAGGGTGGCTTTCTGGAGGAGGTGTTGTTTAAGCCAGATCCCCAAAGGAGCAGAAGTTAGGCAGGCAGAGTGAGGACATGAGCATGAAAGGTGTTCTAGGCAGAGGGAATAGCCTGTGCAAAGGCCTGCAGGTGATTGAGTGTACAGTGCATTTCATCGTGGAGTCTTGGCTGTGGAGCAAACTGAATGTGCTGCTGTCATTGCAGGGACATGGAGAAGGTGGAGCGGCAGGCTGTCCCCCAGGCCAACCACACAGGGTCCTGTCACGAATGTGGCCGGGTGGGACCCGGACATACGAGAGATTGTTCTCATCGTGGCCATGATGACATTGTCAACTTCGAGAGGCAGGAGCAGGAGGGAGAGCAGTACCATTCCCAGAGGGACCCACTGGAGGGCAAGCGGGACCGGAGCAAGGCCAGGTCTCCGTACTCGCCGGCCGAGGAGGATGCCTTGTTTATGGATTTACCCAGTGGCCCAAGAGGCCAGCAGGCACAGCCCCAACGGGCAGAGAAGAATGGAATGCTGCCTGCCTCATATGGCCCAGGAGAACAGAATGGGACTGGCGGGTACCAGCGGGCCTTTCCTCCCAGGACCAACCCTGAAAAACACAGCCAAAGGAAGAGCAATCTGGCCCAGGTGGAGCACTGGGCAAGGGCCCAGAAGGGGGACAGCAGGAGGTGAGTAACAGACTCAGGATCACTGCTTATAACGAGTGCAATAATGTAGTGGCAATAGCTGTCATTTAGCGAGCACTTGCTGCGTTTTACTCTTTACCGCCATTACCTACGTAAATCCCTGTAACAACCCTGCAAGAAAGGGTGATATTCCTTGACAGAAACTGAGGCTTGGAGAAGTCAGGGAACCTGCGCACAGCACACAGGTGGTAAGGCCAGAGTTCAGTCCTGGGTCTGCGAGCCTCCAAGGCCCCCACGCGATTACACCAGAGTCTTTTCTACTCCTCAGAGAATGCCTTGAGACATTCAGCATATAAATGATAACCGATCTTCTCCTCTTTTGCTGCTACTTCTCTACATCCAAGAAATGTGTATAGAAACTAGAGTAAGTAGAGATTCATTTTTAATTCCAGGCACATACATAAGTGCGTAGGCACTGTTGACATTGGGCTTTATCAGATCCATTCCTTCAAGAAGATTTTAATTATTTTGAAGACATGCATATCTTGCTATTTGCCAAGCACTGTCTGTATTTTATTATAATTTCAGATTAATTAGGACACATTTCTGAATGTGAAGAATTCAGGGCCACTAGCTTCCCTGTTGTCCCCAGAAGCCACTGTGCTTTGTCTTCATTATGAAAGACGTGACAGATTCCACTCACTATTTTCAGGCTTCTAAACAAATCACTGACAAGAGCGGAGATAGCAAAGCCAATGTGCATTCAGAGAGCTCCCCAGGGATTGCAGTGGATGTGCCAGCATCCAGACCATGTCTGCCACAGGCCCGATAACATGCTCTGAAAGGTCACACTTCATTCTCCCTGTTGGCCAGGCCCAGACTTTCTACCTGTGGACTCTGGAGGTGGTCAGTGCTCCTAGGGGAATAGCCTAGTCCTGTTTTCAAGTATGTGGGTGTGTTGTGCATATGTAGGTTGCTGTAGCCTCTTTAATCTGGTCCAGCTGGGCAGTTGTGAGAGTGGATGGTGGAAAAATCACAATGGAGCCTTCCTAAGTAACTGATAGACATTGTTGTGGAGCAGACTAGAAGAGAAGGCCTGTTGTGCTGTAGCTAAGACACCTTCCCATCCCCAACTGGGAATGACCAGGTGTCAATCCTGTTTGTTCACATTTTGTATCTTATTAATAAAACAGAAAGCTCCTGTCTGAGGACACAGGGAAGGGAAGCTGCTCTTCTTGGTGCTGGCCTAAGTAGCCCCCTGGTAGGTGGTTGTAAGATGACCTTACTGCTGAGTGAGGTTGGAAAGTTGGCAGGGGTAATGTAATGTAGGTCCTCATTCTCCGAAGTAAGGCATTTGAAATTTATTTGAAAAAGCAATAGGGAACCACTGGAAGGTTTTAAGCAGGTAAGTGATGTGATCTGATGAATATTTCACGAAGAAGGTAAGAGCCTAGGAAGAAGGCTATTGCAGTAGTCCATGAGGCTGACAATGGAAATAGGACGAATAAACCAATTTGAGATACGTTTTGGAGGTTGAAACAGCAAAGGTTATAAGTGAATTCGAATGCAGGATGAGGGATACAAGGATGATGTCTAGAATTTCAAAAACTTTGTTTAATTTTTGTGGATACATAGTAGGTGCATGTATTTATGGGTATATGAGATCTTTTGATACAGGCATATGCAATATGTCATAATCGAAACAGGGTATCTGGGGTGTCCATCACCTCGGGCATTTATCATTTATTTGTGTTATAAACATTTCAATTATACCCTTTTAGTTATTTTTTATTTTTTAAATTAAAATAAAGATGTAATCTTGCTACGTTGACCAGGCTGGATTCGAACTTCTGGCTTCAAGCAATCCTCCCATCTTGGCCTCCCAAAGTACTGAGATTATAGGCATGACCCACTGTACCTGACCCCTTTTTAGTTATTTTTAAATGTACAATAAATTGTTGTTGACTATAATCATGCTGTTATGCTATCAAATACTAGCTCTTACTGATTCTATCTAACTATATTTTTGTACCCATTAAGCATCCCTACTCCCCCCTGCCCACTACCCTTTCCAGCCTCTGGTAACCATCATTCTACTCTCTATCTCCATGAGTTCAATTGTTTTAATTTTTACCTCCCACAAATGAGTGAGAACATGCAAAGTTTGTCTTTCTGTGCCTGGCTTATTTCACTTAACATAATGTCCCCAAGTTCCATCTATGTTTTTGCAAATGACAGGATTTCATTCTTTTTTATGGCTGAACAGCACTCCATTGAGTATAAGTACCACATTTTGCTTATCCATTCGTCTGTTGATGGACACTTAGGTTGCTTCCAAATCTTGGCTATTGTGAATAATGCTACAATAAACAGATCTAGAGAATTTTGACTTGAGCAACTGGGTGGTTACTGAGATGGGGAAGGGTAAGGAAGGAACAAGTTGGGGGAAATCAGGATTTCCATTTTGGACATGTAAGTAGGGAGTTGGAGTTCTGGACATGGGTGGAGTGGAGTTAGCATTCAGGTTTGGCTTGGTTAATAGGTAGATATGGTGCTGTGCAGCAGATATAAGCATAGGTAAGAGACATGAGCTTGATGAGGAATGTGGTCCTTTTGGAGTGTCCAGGTAGAAATGACCAGGAGGCTATAGGGATTGTGGGTACAGGCTGTAGAGGGATTCTAGAGTCATTGCCTTAGAGATGGTAACTAATGCCCTGGCAGTAGTTGAGATTAACCAACGTGGAATGCTTAGAGCCATGTTTCTTAATCCTGTCTGCATGGTTTGATCATTTGAGGCCCAACCCCAGAGATTTTGATATAGTTGGTCTGGGGTGAGGTCAAGCCATCAGTATGTTTTCAAAGCTCCTTAGGTTGGCCAGGTGTGCTGGTTGATGCCTATAATCCCAGTACTTTGGGAGGTCGAGGTGGTAGGATTGCTTGAGTCCAGAAGTTTGAAACCAACCTGGGCAACATAGCAAGACACTATCTCTACCAAAAAAAAAAATTTATTTTTTAAGTTACCTGGATGTGGTGGCATGCACCTGTGGTCCCAGCTTCTTGGGAGGCTAAGGCGGGATGATCACTTGAGCCCACGAATTCAAGGCTGCAATGAGTTATGACTGTACCACTGCACTCCAGCCTGGGTGATAGAGCAAAAACCTGTCTCCAAAAAATCAATCAATCAATCAATCAATCAATCAATCAATCATACATACAACGCCCTAGGTGATTCTAGTGCATGTCCACAGTCAAGAAACTGTTGCTAGGCTGCACATTGGAATCACCTAGAGAGTTTCAACATTTGGTGAGGCCTTAGTCCCCTGCACAGAAATCTGACTCCATTGGTCTGGGTTGCAGCCTGGACATAAGGTTTTTAGGAAACACATTTTCCCCTGTCCCTCCTCCCGCAGTGATCTAATGGGCCAGCCAGGACTAAGAATCCTCAACCGAGAGAGCACAGTCGCAGAGGGCCAACAACAGAACACTGAGGACCCCCAGCCTAAGAGTCAGGCAAAAACTAAGTCATCTGAAGGAGACGAGGAGAAGATGGGGGAGGAAAACTGGAGGTTCTGTGGGGGAGAGTTTCAGTTGGAAGGAGTCCAGGCAGTAGTGCACGGTGCTGCAGGTAAGGACTTCCACCTGGGTGTGGTGCCTTCCTTCCTTTTTTTTTTCTTTTTCCTACCAAAAGCAGATACTTGAGATGTGGTACCTTTCAAGGAGGCTGAGCACCCCTGAAGGAAAGTCCAGAACCTCGTGGGTCTTTTGCTCAGTAGCAGAAACCCTTTTTCCACTGAGCTGCTTGAGGGGCTTAGATAGGGAAACCTGAATTGCCATCCTTAATAGAGCTACAGTGTCAAAGTTAGCTCAGGAGGCAGAGTGAAAGGAGGGGTTGAAATCAGTAAGATGGCATGGCCAGTGAGAAACCCTTTGTGGCAGGGGCACAGAAAAAACTGTCAAAAGCTGGGTGACTGATATGCAGTGATAAATTGTCAGTTATGAAATGTCTCTACGTAACTGCTCCAGTAGCCTGTAAACCATGTTATTCTACTACACACAATGGCCTGAATTTGAGAGTTGGGAGTGGGGTGTGCATCAGAGACCTAAAGAATGAGAAGTTTACAGGGAAGTAAGAGGTGGGTGGGGAGGGCATAGGACTTTCCCTGGGATACAAGATGGGGATTTGAGCCATTCTTATCTAAGGGGCAGAGAGACATCACGTCTGTAGAGGAGAACAGCTCATTGGCTTTGGAGGTCACTGAGCACACAGTGAGAGGAATTTCGTTCTAGTAGGGGAAGCAGATCTCAATGGGCTAGAAAGTGAATAAAAGTGAAGAACTGAAGGCAGAAGATAGAACAGAAAATGCTGTCAATCTTTAAGTGAGCAAAGTGTCTCCATCTCTGATCATTCTCTTGTATTTTAAAAGGCCTGCCTCTTATAGTCCCAGGTTTTTTTTTCTTAAAGATATATTTGTAGTCTCTTACAGTAATTCATAAATAGATCTGGCTGCTGAATAAAGGAACCTCCTCCATTTTCCATTTGAAAATATACCAGATAGATATCTCTGTTTTGCATATCATCAAGACTGCTAATCTCATTAGACTGAGCACATTAAGACATTGGGAGGAGGGTTATTTAAACTGCAATATGATCCTGTATTTTTGGCTTTAAACCAACAGGGAATTATTTCTAATGGGAGATACATATTTCACATCATTAAACTTTTTTAGAATGTGGTTTGTGGGAGACAGACTGACATACTCCTAGAATCTTACTATATTTTAAGAGCTTGTTTTGAAATTTTAGACTTTCATTTTCCCACCCTGACCTTCTAGTGTTTAAAGTAATGCATACTTGTAAAATAGAAAGGTTAGGGTGGGGAATAGAGTTAGGATCAGGAGATTCAAACACTACAGTAAAGAACAGAGTAGAAAGTGGGAGTCCTGTGTGATTGGAAGTTAGGGTGAGGAACATCTGCTGAGTAAAGTATAATAATTGGTCCTAAAAAATGATACTGCATTTCCACATGACCATTTCTGTAGTGGCTGTATCAGAATATCTTGTTTAGTGCCTGCTTAGTGACAGGGAGGCCCTGTGGCCACAGAGCATGGTGTGAGGAGACCTTGAGCCCAGTTTTTGGGTAAGACCGGAGGTTGGGGGCCCAGCAAATGGATCTGCTGTTAGGGGCAAAAGCTACTCTGGAAGCTCCCACTTGCTCCCATGGGGTCTATACCTCAACCACAGTACCACCTCCTCCTGTGTTCCTCCTCCATAGTCAGTTACCTTGTTTTGGCCCCTGGAGCCAGGGCTCGCCATTGTACTGGTACCTTGGGGTCACTCCGAAATGGCAGACTATGTGTAAATGGAGGGTACAGCTTAGAGGATGAGCTCAGGGATTTGGGGTGCTGCTAGTGGGGCAGTGAGGAGGTGAGGGTGGACTCTGACCTTCCAGGCACTGTAGGCAGGCAAGGGAGTGAGCTGCAGAGCCAGCCGGGAAGGGCTTATGGGTGGGAGCACAGCTCTGAAATGCTTCGCATAGTTTGCATTTTGCTTCTGGCAGAATGAACAATGGTTAGTCAAATCCTGAACTCCCCAGAGGACTGCTACCACCTCTGTTTTAAGGATTCAGGCACTGCCCCGTCTCAGAGGCACATTCACGTCTAACTTTGGGAAATCAATAGCAAACCCTGCCACCTAGTGACAGGCTGACTCTCTTGGTAGGCGTGACAAGTAGGCTGAAGAGATCTTAAAGTTATCTCCTGCAATGGCAAAGATAGCTTTATTTGAATGACAAGTATTTCAAATCCTCACAGCAATTTTCAAAGTGGTTCTTACTATCCCCATTTTGTAATAAGGAAAGTGAGACTTAGAGGGTTTGGATGATACTTGCCTGAGGTCATATAGCTAAAGTGATTAAATGAGTTGAGTTTTAAAACAATTAGAACAGTTTCTCAAACTTTACAGAGCACTAGAATCTCCTAGAGGGCTTGTTAAGACACTGATGCCTGGGCGCCATCCCCTGATTAGGTAGGTCTGAGGTGGGGCTGATAACAAGCATTTTAAAAATATATCTTATTTTTAATTGACAAATAATAATTATATGTATGGGATAGATGTGATGTTTTAATATATGTATACATTATGAAATGATTACATCAAACCAATTGACATATTCATCACCTTACCTGCTTATTCTTTTTGGTGATAAGAACATTTAAAATCTATTTTTAGTAATTTTGAAATATACATTATTATTAACCATTGTCACTATGCCTGTGCAGTAGGTCACCAGAACTTATTCCTCCTAACTGACACGTTGCACCCTTGGACCAACAGCTCTTCTTCCATCTCTCTTATCCCTCCCAAACCTCTGGTAACCACCTCTCTACTCTGTTCTTCTATGAGTTTGACCTTTTTAGATCCCACATATAAGTGAGGTCATACACGGTATTTGTCTTTCCATGCCTGGCTTATTTCATTAACCTGCATTTTTAACAAGTTCCCAGGTGGTGCTGATGCTGGTGGCACACAGGCCACACTTTGAGTAGTGTTGGCTTGGAACAATATCTGGCACAATGTCAGCACCAAATAAATGTTAGATAAAATTGATAGGTGAAGGCGGAGTCAGAATTGACCTCAAGCCTGTCTGACTGTAAAACTTGTTTTCTTTTTACAGCAGCATGCTGCCTCTCAGGCTTAGTAAAATTCCGTACTTTGTCCCTTGCTTAATTTTTTTTTCCTTCTCAGAAAACAAAGTGGAGGCTGGGCATGGTAGCTCATGCCTGTAATCCTAGCACTTTGGTAGGCTGAGGCAGGCAGATCTCTTGAGGTCAGGAGTTCAAGACCAGCCTGGCCAACATGGTGAAACCCCACTTCTACTAAGAATACAAAAATTAGCCAGGCATGGTGGTGCACACCTGTAGTCCCAGCTACTCAGGAGGCTGAGGCAGGAGAATCCCTTGAACCCGGGACGTGGAGGTTGCAGTGAGCAGAGATTGCACCACTGCACTCCAGCCTGGGCAAAGGAGCAAGAATCTGTCTCAAAAAAGAAAGAAAATAAGATGGCTAGTTGGTGGTAGTTTTTGAAATCATATCCAGCTTTGTGTGCTGGAGTGTTTATTGAAGGACTAATTACACATAGGACTTTCTTAGACTGTGGACAATACCGTGGTCTAAAACACAGTTCTTGTCTTTCAAGAATTTTCACCTTGGCCTGGGAAAACATGTCTTGCAAGTATGAAAAGATCACATCAATATAGGACCTTGGAAAAGTTACAGGCAGTGTGATAACTAGGTCAAACAGAGCTGGATCACTGAGGGCTGTGGCACTGCAGAAGGTCCACGTGGGGAAGGCATGGGCCAGCATCCTGGAGAATGAGTAAGACTTGGGTAAATAGAGCAAGGGGAGACCATCCAGGTAGGGGGAGGGAAGAACAGTGTTATAAGAGTAAGGAGGGACAGGAAGGGTACACACATTAGTGAAGGACCTTCTGTGTATCAGACATGGAGATCACATTTCCTAACCTGTCTCATTGATTCCTCAGAAGAGCCTTATGAGGCAGGTAATGCTGTCCTCATGTTACAAGTAAGGAAATGAAAGTTCAGAGCAGTCAGGTAAGCTGCCTAGGGTCACAAAGCCAGCAAGTGTAAAGCTCGGCTTCAAACCCAGGTTAGACTCCTACCTTTCCTTTTTCCACTGCAAGATGTTGCTCAGGTGTGGAGGAGGCTGGGCCAGGACTAGGGTGGGGCTGACTGTCAGGCACCAGCACGTGCAGGGGTGACCCTGAGATGGAGTACTTCCTTCAGTTTTGGGCCCTAGGCATTTGGCATGGCCCTGGTAGGAAGAGCAGTGAGAAAACAGCAGGCCTGCAAGGTGGGTTGAGGTCAGCTGCTACTGAGCTGTGAGTACCAGGCTGAGGAGTTTAGACTTTATTTCACAAGTGACAAGGAGCCATGGAAATTTTTGGAATAGGGAACTGATTTGATCAGAGCACTTGACTGTGGACAAAGTGGAAACCAGTTAGGAGCATCTCAAAGTTGTCTGGAGGGAGATAAGTAATCAGTGTCTGGTCTAGAAGAGTCCAGAAAAAAGAGAACTGATGCCAGCCACTTCCTTTATGAACCTCCAGAACTTAGTGCTAAGGATACCAGGCAGAGAGAAATCTTGGTAACCTGGAGAATTGTGAGGCCTTTTCTATAAATATGCATAGCCATGGAAAGGGCTGACTGCTGGCAGTGGAAAGAGAAGGAAAAGCCAGGTTTAATCACATTGCACTCCAATTGATGGTCATGGGGTAGCCAAGTTGTCCTGGCAGAAGAAGTTGACAGAGAAAAATGGTTTTGGAGTTGTCTGCAAAAAGGGGAAGTGACTGAAGTACTGGATGTCAGCCTTGATCATTCTTTTGGGGTTCTTACAGGACTTTCCCACATGCCCAGCTTTGTGGGTTTACTTAGGTTTATTCCCCAAAGCCTGGCAGAACCCTTGCTTGGTTGCCTGATGTGTTCTTACCCTTTCTCCTCAGTCTTCCCTTGGACCAGACGCTTCCTCGCCAGGGTCCTGGCCAATCCCTGTCCTTCCCAGAAAACTACCAGACTCTTCCCAGGAGCACCCGACACCCCTCGGGGGGCTCCTCGCCACCTCCCCGAAACCTGCCAAGTGACTACAAGTACGCGCAGGACCGAGCCAGCCACCTGAAGATGTCGAGTGAAGAGCGCCGGGCGCACCGGGATGGCACCGTGTGGCAGCTCTACGAGTGGCAGCAGCGCCAGCAGTTCCGGCACGGCAGCCCCACGGCACCCATCTGCCTTGGCTCCCCAGAGTTCACCGACCAGGGCCGGAGCAGGAGCATGCTAGAGGTGCCCCGCTCCATCTCTGTGCCTCCATCTCCCTCGGACATCCCTCCCCCAGGACCCCCAAGGGTCTTCCCACCCCGGCGGCCACACACGCCAGCAGAGCGAGTCACAGTGAAGCCACCGGACCAGAGGAGGAGTGTGGACATCTCACTGGGGGATTCTCCAAGGAAGGCACGGGGCCACGCTGTCAAGGTGAGGCTCGGGAAGCTCTGCCAGGCTGCTGGGTCAGCGTGAGGGTGTCAGGAGTCTTGCCTGGTTTGAACACAAATTTGAGTAATTTGGGATAATAATGATAGCTAATACTTAGGCAGTACATTTTAATAATAGATGCCAGGCACAGTTCCCAAAGGCTTCGCTTTAAATTCTCACCACAACCCTGTGAGGTAGGTGCTATGTTTATGCCCATTTCAAAGATGAGAACTCTGAGGCGCGGAAAGACAAAGTAACTTGCAGGGGGTCACACAACTACAAGTCAGCTTCCTTGCAGCCTGAAAGGCAGGAAAAGACATGTGTCCAGTCAGTTAAACTGTTTATAACAAACCAGCTTAAGTTTTCACTTTCCAAGGGCTTTCACCGTTTAGGATTCTAACCCTAACAGTAAGATACGTGTGCTCATTTCATAGATGAGGAGTCTGGGGCTCAGAGGGGACGTGGCATGGGGCGGGCTGCCCTGGGAGTGAGTGGCAGAGGTTTGGGGCTCCAGTGTGACTTCTTGTCTTCCCACTTGCAGAACTCGTCTCACGTGGACCGACGCTCCATGCCCTCCATGGGTTACATGACCCACACCGTCAGTGCTCCCAGTTTACATGGAAAATCGGTAAGGTGAATGACAAGACACAGCCTGCAATGCCCTATCTCATCAATGTTTTCCTTCCTCTGAGTCAGTACAATGCAGTCCAGAGGGCAGCTATCAACTCCCATTTTAGAGATGAGGAAACTAAGACTCAGAGAAGTTGAATAACTTGCTTAGGGTCACCTGGCTGTCACTGGATCCCCAATGAAGGGGAAGAGCTTGTGGGGGAATGTAGGGGAATGTTAGGCTTATTTCCTCTTTCAAGTTGAATTTTGCCATAAATGTTTTCCAGCTACTCACCTTTTTCCGCAGGTGGTGCCTCTCCTTTCTTCCCTGATCTTTGATTAGTTAATTAGTTAACTCTATCTTCAAAGCTTGAGTCTGAGACCAGGCATGGTGGTTCATACCTGTAATCCTAGCACTTTGGGAGACCGAGGCGGGTGGATCACTTGAGGCCAGGAGTTCAAGACCAGCTTAGCAAACATGGCGAAACCCCGTCTCTACTAAAAATACAAAAATTAGCTGGGTGTGTTGGTACACTCCTGTGATCCCAGGTATTCGGAAGGCTGAGATACAACTCAGGAGGTGGAGTTTGCAGTGAGCCAAGATCATGCTCTCGCTGCTGCACTCCAGCCTGGGTGACAGAGCAAGACTGTCTCAAAGCAGAAGAAAAAAAAAAAAGCTTGGTTGTTGCTTTCCTGAAAAAACAACTTCCTGAAGCCCTTTTACTGCCAGTGCTTTTATTTGTCCTAATGACAGAATTAACGCAGTAATTGCTTAATGGTGTCACATCAGTGCTGTCCTGGCACTGACACCAGGGTGAAGAGCATAATTCTAGCAGCATGCTCCTGTGGTGCTAACTTCCTTGTGCTGTGTCTACACACCTGCAGCTGGAGGAGCTCTCGTTGCTTCTCACCCGGTTAAGGCGACACCAGGCCAAGTTAGCCAGTGTGCGAAATTTCGCCATCGGCCAGTTACTGCAGCACCAGCTGACCTTTCCCACCTGCCAGGTCAGCACTGGTGGGCTCCTCTCAGGGCCGGGGGCAGGGAGTGACATGCTGGCTCGTGTTCGCTCGTGCCCATGCTCTGGTCTGTCTCTGCTGTCTGCCTCTCCCTTGTTCGCTGCCTGTTTGCTTCTGGATGCTACTGCCAGACACTCTGTGGTGATGGAGGCCGAGCCTACCCTTCTGGCACTGGGGAGGGGGGCTGCATGTGGTGTAGGGGTCCTAAACTGTGGCTTCTCTGGCTGTAAGTAGTGACTGCCAGGCTGGTGTGTGGTCATGTTCAAAGGGCTGTGCTGGCTGACAGCCTTGTTGCCCCCGTGGCCATTCCTTGGGATGTGGAAAGGCACGTATGCGTCAGCCTGGAGGGAGATGCAGGGTGCCCTCTCTTATCTGGATGGTGCCCTGCTGCCTCACAGAGCATCTTCTCATCTCATATCCTGCTAAGCCTCACAGTAAGCTGGAAGAAGTTAGGTAGGAGAGGAGTCAGGACCACACACAAGGCAAGTGGAACCAGAAGGGGAAGTGACTTGCTCAGGATCCCTCAGCTAGAAGCATGCAGGCTGCAGCCAAAATCCAAGACCTGCATGACACGATGTTCTAAACTGTTGCAAAAACATTGGGCTTTGCAAGCAAGCTTCTCAAGAACTGGCTAAGGGGCTGCCGTCCCGGGTATCTTGAGCAGGAAGATTGAAGAAAAGGATTCCTCCCTGGGGTTGTCCTCAGGCAGGAATAGGTTCAGCCAATGAGGCTGGTCCTCCAGGCTGTACAGAGGTAGGCAGGGGACAGATGAGGAGGGTGACAGGACTGTTACCTTCCTTCCTTCTTCTGTTTTAGTGAGTTATGAGAGATTTAGGAAATGTATTCAGAAAAATGAATGTCAGTGCAAAAACTATCATCAGTTGTGAATCTAAGTGATCTTGAATAACCTTCTGCTCTGTCTCACTCCTGTGGCAAGTGTGTAGGGACTGAGCTGTTTGGGAAGAATGGATGGGTAAGGGAGTAGTTTAGGGACACAAGACCTTGCAAGCCAATAGCGCTCCTGACAGTTGTCCCCCAGGCATTCCCATGCATAAGAGCACTGCCTCAACCCTTCGTGTGTTTTTTCTGTGTGACTGTCTTACCTCAGAGCTATAAGTAAAGGCCACCTGCCTCAGCTCTGGCTTGCTTGGCTGGGACCCTCTTAGTCTGCTGAGAAGATGGTGCCTGGATTATTTTTCTTGAGCTTTCACAGCTCCTCTGCCTCACGGTTAGCTTCTGTGATCTGCTACACGGGAAACCATGAGTTTTAGGAAATCAAAGAGTCTTTTTCTTATTTTCACTGTTTCTGATAATTATACTGAAGAACTTGATAGATTGTCAGAGATGCCACAGACAGATGGGTCTGACCTTGCACCTGTCTCAAGTAGCTCCTGACATGGCTACACTGGCTCCATGCTGAGCAAAAATAACCACACTTGCAGGAAATTTCCAGCAGTTGCTGGTGGTTATTCTGGAAACCAAGGTCATATTGGGACCTCCTGGGTCACCCAGGCCATCTCCCTGCCTCTTCTTGGCATCCACCCACACCAATGGGCTTCATCTTCATGCATGTGAAGTGATCCAGACCAAAAGTTTGATGGATGGATTTGGAGCAATGATGACTGATGTGCTGTAGCTCAGGTGTGGCATGTGCTTCTCCAGGTGGACCTCCCAGGTCTATCTTGGGAGCACAACACTGCCTCAGCTGCCCTAGCCCTGGGGTAGGATCCTCCCTGCCAAACTTCCTCGAGCCAGTGGGGGACAAGCTGACTTTCCCCACAGTGACCTGCAAGGTCTGCCTTGCTGAAAGAGGGTTCTCAGCTGCACCAAGACATTTGTGCTTCCTCTGTGGCCCCTGATGTGTTGGTCTGCTGTGGTTCCTTGTTCCCAAAACTGCACAATGCAAATAATTCACATGGGAAACTTCCAGTTATGGAAACTCTTGGTGTTCGTAACTGGTGTTTTTCCCTCTCTGCTTCATTTGAAGGCTGATGACACCTACCTCCAGCTAAAGAAAGACCTGGAGTACCTGGATCTAAAGGTGAGTGACATCAGGGTTCCTGCCTTCCTTGCATACTCACCTTTCCAAGAGTGCCACCTCACTGGAGCCAAGCCCAAAGCCAAAGGCCAGACAGGTGTTATCCAATCTGAGTTCTAAATCAAGATGTCTCCCATCTTGAATCAGAAGAATTTTATTTCTTACAGACTCATACTCTGCCTCTTTTCAGTTTCTTGTGAATTTTGGTGTAAGGTCCCTGGCTCACGAGACCTTGATCTCTTCCTTCTTTTGGTCAGAACCAAAAGGTCCCTCCAAAAGCAACCAGTTGCTTCTTCAGAGTCTCCAGTGGGGGCAGGAGTGTATGTCTGGTTCACTAATGTGGGTTTTCAGCCACAAGTGGTATGGTGGGTTCTTTGGTTCTGTTGCTAGGGGAGCAGGCTCCACATGGAATCGCATGGCTTTGAGGCTCACCGGTAGTCTCCCATCTCAGTTTAGGAGATGAAGGCTGGGCCCCTCCCTGGAGGTGATAAGGCTTCAGGCTCTAAATTAGCTTTCTCAGCACAGAGAGAGCCGAGAAAACTCCTGTAGAGAAGGCAAGAGGCATTCTGCCTGGAAGAGAGCCCTATTGTTCCCTTCCCACAGTTCTCTGAAAGCTCCCACTGTGAAAAGCACTTCTTACGCCTAAGCCATGAAATAGACTGGAGGAATGTGACCTTTAGTTAGCTGTGGGTCTGAAAAGGTGGGTGAGGGGCCATGGGACACTCAGGCGACTGTCACGAGGGGCGGCATGCCTCCCTACAGTCTCCAGTGTACCTGGCCTGGGATATTTTTAATTCGGGGATCTTCATCCAGCCTCATAGAAGCAGGCGTATGAACGTCAGGTCTGAAGGAAGAAGATGGAAAGGGGGTCTCCCCATAATGAAAGGAGATCAGGGCCTTTGATCAGAAATCAGCCAGTGCAATTCTGTGTCTGTTGAACACTTGCTGTGTACGCAGATGACATGAGCAGATGCAGAAGAAAAATTGAGTCTGTCTGGTCTTGAGATACTTCCAGATAGTCTTGGGTTGGTGAAAGAAATTATCCCCAAATAACAGACTCCTCTACAATGACTAGGCAAAGATCTGTTTGGCCTGGTTCTCAGAGCTGAGATGGTGAGAACCTCTGTAGGTTACAACACTGGAGAGGCTTCTGGGAGGAGGTGCCATGTGTTTGAAGCCTTGAAGAGCCAGGGGGCTGGGGTTGGTTGAGATTTAAAGGGAAGGAACAGAGAGCCAAGGAGAGCCAGGGCACAGTGGTTGTGGCCAGGGCAGCAGAGGGAGGTGGTGCTAGGTCATGCAGGCTTTTGACTGTATCCTAGGCTTTAGGAAGGAAGGTGGGTGCTGTGAGCAAAAAGACCTGGCTTTAGCATGTGAGGAGAACAAAGAGCTTTCTCTCAAGGCCAGGAGGTTTTCTAACTCATATGACAGTCAGGTCACACAGAGCTTTAGTGACTGCTCTAAGTATGGTAGTAATTCCTCAGGATTCACAGTGCTCAAGCATAGCTGTGTGGACCAAATGTGGCAGCCCAGCCCGTCCTCCTGCAGCCTGTGGGGATAGGCAGGGTTGTTACCACCATGCCTATGGAGAGAGATCCACCAGCCCCCAGCCTCCACCTTCCCTGCCCAGCACCACATCCCCGTTCCTCAGCCTCTCTGACAGCCAGTCAGCAGCTGCCTGCCCATTTCTTGTCACCCCTGACCCAGGGCCCAGTGGTCCACTCAGACATACCTGTAGAGCATCCATAGTGCACCTGGGCCTATGGGAGAGGCCTAGCATGCCAGCACCACAGGTGAGTATAAAACACAGAAATACCAGAGTGTTTAGTGCACGGGGTCAGAGAGAACTAAATGTGCCTGAGCAGGAGCAGTAGGAAATAGCTGCCTTCTGGTTCCTGTTTGTATGTGACAGTGGAAACTCACAGTTGGTCCTGGAGTGATGCTTGGCCTCAGGTTTGTTTTATTTCAGGATCATAGAATTTGAGCTATGTGGGATTAAAGAGGGAGAAACTGAGCCACAGAATGGCACGGCAGAACTTGGCATCCCTGCGTGTCGACTCCAACAGAAGCTTAATAACAATAGGGGGTTGAAATGTGTGTCAGTCACTGCATTTTACTTCTATTAAGTTATTTTACCTCCAAATTGGCCCTGTAAGGGAAGTGGTGGTATCATCTTTTAATGAGCTGTAACTCTGAAAGGCTAATGAGTTTCCCAAGCCTACACAGCAGTTAGTGGGTATCAGTATTTGGGTGCAGCTCTCACCCTAAAGCCCTTCATCACCTTGCCCCACATCCTCTCTTAAAATGCTGCTCTACCACTGTGTACCCAAAGGCCTTATGTTTTTATGGAGCTGAGCTTGGATTGTTACGCCAAGAAATATATTTGATGGGATAGAGAGAAGCAAGTTGCATCCTTGCTGTGTTTTACTACCTAAGAGCTGCACACGATCAGAGCAATATGAATTGTTATCCCTTTTCTATAACTAGGAACCTAGGTGTCAGAGAAGTTAAGTAACTTCTGCAGTTACACTGCTGGGACTTGAACCCAGCAACTGACTTCATACCTGCCTTTTTTCTTCCATGCATCACATGCTTTGCCTACCCTAAAGTCGTGTTCGTTGAATTGTATTCCTGGCATTGAAGTTTTGCCCTTCAGAACCCTATACCTTAGCTGAGTCAGAGGAGTGGGGTGTGGGGTTCACTGTTGTTGACAATTTAAGTTGTCTTTATGCTTCTGTGAAGCACAGCCAGGAAGATGAGGGTACCTGCTGCCACTCATGTGAAGCCTTTGTAGATAGAAAAGGTTGCAGTCAGCCCCAAAAAGGCTTTTGTCTTTGATGAGGGATGTACCATCGGTGGCTCCAGGGCTATTGGACTCTGAACTCTTCATGACTGTTTGAACCTGAGATCAGGACTTTTCTGTTCAGGGTCTGTTTCCAAAATCAGCTTCTGAGACAGTTTTTAAAGTTGTGATTAGGGATGCCACATACTTCAGAATCACCTGGGAGCTTGATAAAAACACAGACCCGGAGGGTTCTCTCGAATTGGACACTCTGCTGCCCAGAATTCTGCATTTTTATCAAGCTCTGGGGTGATTCTTGTGCACACTAGGGCTTGAGGTCTATTGTTCTGGAGAAGAAATTACTAACCCTGGCTGTGAATGAGAACTGTTGGGGAGTTTTTAAAATGAATATAAATGTCTGGGTCCTACCCCTGAGAGACTGTGATTTAATTGGTAATATTCAGGTATTACTCTTTAATTAAAACAGAAAAACTCTTTAGGTGTTTCTAATGCACATCCAGTGTCGAGAAACACTGTTTTGAAATAGTGGCTCTCAAAATGGAATCCTCAGACCAAAAGTGTCAACAACATCTGGGAATTCATTAGAAATGCAAAATCTTGGGTCCAACCCCAGATCTGCACCACAAGAACCTCCAGGGATGGGGCCCAGAAAATCTGTGTATTTGCCCTCCAGCTGATTCTGATGCACACTTAAGTTTGAGAACCTCTGTTTTAGGGCAGTGATTCTCAATCCTGGCTGCACATTAGAATCACCCAGAAGAGTGTTTAAGAATCCCAATGCCCAGGCCCCATCCCAGACCAATTATATCGGAATCTCTTGGGGTGGAACTCAGGCATCGGTATTTTTTAAAGCCCCCCAGTGATTCCTGCTGTTCTATATAATGAGGACAGTATTCCCAAAAAGGAGCTGTAAGCATTTGGGACCATGGGTAAGACATAATCATGTAGATGCATCACAGTTCTGGTGGAACTTAAGGTTGGGTGGGGGTGAGATGAATGCATGGCACGACTCTAAACTAGTATCTTACAGAATTTGATGAGGGAGGACAAAAGAAGAAGCAAGTTCCCTTCTATGATGTTCCTCCTTGCCTTCTCCAGCAGAACCAGGAAGGAAATGAACACTGAAATCGGCACTCCCACATAAACCAGCCTGTGCAAAGGTCCCTTCAGACAGCATATAACATTTTATAAAAAGGAGAGAGCTGCAGTCTGGGAAGGTCCCGTGGCCCATGCGAGTAGCATCCACGGTCCCGTGGAAGTAGCATCACCAAGATTCAGACCTGGTTGTTTGAATTGCACAGCACACAGCATCCTTAAAGTTGTCCCTTTGCCAGTTCCCCAAATTCTGGCTGCTTCAAGTATCATTTGATGTCTCACCTGTTACGTTTTGTTGTATTTGCCTTTTTGTTTGGAACAGATTAAAAATAATGAACCTTTGATCAGCGTGCTTTACAAAGTGCTGAAGAAGTCAGCACGGGGCTGTCGGCCCAGGAGAAGCGTAAGATGATCTGATCCGTGTCTCCAAGCGGGGTCATTCCATTGCTTCTGGCTCGGTGCCGACTTCATCACTTGCTTAACCAGTTGCTCTCCTGACCGCCCCAGGCTTCCCGCAAGTCATTTTGCTTTATTTTCTTTCAACTGAAGCTCTCTTCAGCATTTTGACTGATGCACCAGGCTGAGCCTCTCATCTGTGGTTTTCTGTGACTCCATGTTTTGTGCTGCCAAGGGTGGGGGAGCTTGCCTGGCTTGCCACCAGCTTGTGTTGTGTTTCCATCGTCATGTATCTGCCTCCACGGCGAGGGCTCACACAGACAAAGTTAAGCATGAGTTTCTTGGGAGGGAACAGCAGTTATTGGTCATCTTCCAAGAGCCAGGGTATCCTCAGATTCCACAGTGGCTCTGAGATTAAGGTGGCACTTTTTGGGGGCAGGGAGTTGGCATTTGGATAACAGCCTGGAGCTGGACTAGAATAAAATGCTACCTCCTGCTCATACCCTCTTTGATTGATGCAGAAGTAGGGACTGCAATGTGACCAGCTCTTACAGCGTTCCAGGGGAGGATGCAGATCAGGAAGCAGGTGTTGTGTCCAACCATCCTGAGCCCTGAGAAATTGGGTTGGGATGTGGTGGAGGGGAGGGAAGATGCATGGGTGGCCTTTGATTCCCCTCTGATGGAGAGACTCTTTCAAATGGATGAGCACCCACAGACTTTTACTTTTTCTGATGACAGAGATGCTGGGGGACCCAGAGTTGATGTTTTAAGTGTATTTGGACATGGCTGCAACAAACACACTTTTAAAAGGAAAATTAGATGAAATACAGTACACGTGGATATTTCTTAGTAGCCTCGGCTCTCTGGAGCAGAGCTACATTCAGAAGCTTAACGGTCCTCTGAGCTGTAGAAACAGCTCTCATTAAGCCCATGCGCTAAAGCCTGTGACCTTCCGTCCATAAGAGACAGAGCCAGCTCACATTACTTTGACACGTTCATGAACTCACTGAGCAAACATTGCCCGAATTTCCTCAATATGCTAGGCCCTGACTGGGCTTCGAGGATACAGAGGAAAGGCATCCATCTCCACAGTCACCCCTCATTAGGTTACTCTCTAGTGAGGAGAAGCAAACAGAACTTTGTACTCTAATGTGCTGGGTGCTGTAGTAGCAGCAGATGCAACGTATGGAAAGAGCACCCTGAAGAGCACCACCCCCAGTTAAAGGGAGAGAAGAGATGTAAGTACCTGTCTCAGTTGAGCTTATAGTCCTATGAATTCCTAACCCACAACACCTAGTAAGCAACACTTTTTTTTTTTTTGACACGGAGTCTCGCTCTGTCACCCAGGCTGGAGTACAGTGGTGCAACCTCAGCTGACCACAACCTCTGCTTCCCGGGTTCAAGAGATTCTCCTGCCTCAACCTCCCAAGTAGCTGGGACTACAGGCGTGTGGCACTGCACCTGGTTAATTTTTGTATTTTTAGTAGAGATGGGGTTTCACCATGTTGGCCAGACTGGTCTTGAACTCCAGACCTCATGATTCTCCCGCCTTGGCCTCCCACAGTGCTGGGATTACAGGCTTGAGCCACCATGCCCGGCCAGATAAGCAGCACTTTAAAAAGGGACAAGAGAAATCTACTTCTTGGAAAAAGAGATAGTACTAATATCCTGAGACGGAGAAAGAAAAGGTTGAATGTATATTCAGTATTCCATGAAAGCAGCAAAGGGCATACTTTTAGAAAGCTTTCCATCAAAAAGTATAATTTAGAAGATTCAGCTCCTCAAAATGCCCTTTTTATATAAAATATCTCATTCTTTTCCTGATGGTGCTGGATAAATGAGGCATTGCTCAATTAGATTTTCTGCCTTGTTATTTAAGTATCAAAAAGACATTCTCTGTAAAAAGCTTCAGTGAAATAAGAGGAAGAGTTTTGCTTGGGGGGAAGAATCCTCAGAGTGTATCTCCATTTGAAAATGATTTCTACCTAGGAAATGAGCCACAAAGGTCAGTCCCTTTGGAGAATAGACAACCTCCTTGTCCTTGGCTTTGATGAAAGGACGATGACATAGAGTGAAGACTTCACTGCTTTCACCTGCTTTTTCTCCTGGGTTCCCCTGAGTTTAAAACCCACATGCTGCCTGAGAAGTTCAGCTGTTTGTGATTCACCAGGATTATTTTCATGCCCACCTCCCCGCACCGCCCTCCCATTGCAGGAGACAGCACAGTCTGTTTGTTTGTGGATCGTTGCAGTCTGGTGTTCTGCAACTGTGTGTATACAAGTATGTACACGTAATCTGACAGTCTGAAGAGCAGAATTTGGCTGGAGTTCTATTTTTTTCAGGAACTCAACAACAGTGACCTACATGTGTTTCCCTTTGACCTACATGCAATTCAATAAGCATTTGCTGAGTTTGTGCCAGGTCTTCTGTTCAGGGCTGACTTTACCAAGATACATAAAACAATGGTTCCGCCCTCTTCTGTGTGACTAAAGGGATCATGGGAATGGGTGGGACAGGCGTGTAGCCCAGAATCAGTCCTCACCCCAAGGCAGGGGGAGGTCCTCTCCCTTGACCTTTGGATTTGCTCATGACAGTTTGCAGGGAGAGGTAGCATAGGACAGTTGGGCACATGAAGGGCTTGAGCACTGAGTAGAATATTTGCCAATTTATTTCCACCCCCAATTCACACTGACAAACTTCCTGGACCTTACAGATAGAATGGGGAGAAATCTACACCCCTCTCTCCAGCAACTATCTGTCCACACTGGGACCTCTCTGCATAGTGCACACACAGCACCTATCTCTGCCACTGTTAGCTCCACCCTCCATTTCCCTGGTCAGATCTGCAAAATAGAGATCTGGCTTCCCCTACATCAGGCACAATAGACTTGGTTCTCCCTGGCGTTGTCTTGGCCATGGGAAAGTACATCTGTGAAAGTCACTCCCCTCAACCCCTGCATGACTTTTGGCAAGAAAGAAATTGGGGGAAATGGAAAAATGGGATAAGTTAGATTTAGAGTCTCAGGAGTCAGTGAGAGACAGGCGGCATATTGCCTACCTTGAGTCAAGTGAGGGATGGGAAATGTAAAATCCCATTGGCCCACAAGTTTGGGTGACTTTTGTGTATTGCTTTATGGTTTCCTTTCTTGTAACTTATACAAGTACAGCCTAGCCTCAGTTATGCAGGGAACAATTAAAAACCCCAGCTGGGAACTAGCCAGGTTCCTTTTTACTTTGGCCAGGTCTTCTTCCCAAATGGTAAAGGGTGAGGAAGGCTGGCCTTACCCATAGGGAAGTGGGCTGCTCAGAGACTTCCTTAAGCTAAGGCTTGGCTTGACAACGGTCAAGGGAGTTGTTTGTTCCTCTGGGTCTGCCCACCTCACCACCCTGGGCAGGGAGTAATGGGCCTCGTAACTCGTGCTTGTTCCCAGGTTCAGTAGCACACCTCTGATCGGTGGCAAATCTCCCAAGATTCATGCTAATTTTTGACATTCATTTTAGGCAAATATATACTTTTAAAATTGATGATCCTGTAACTTGAACATCTACATTTTCTTTAACTCAAAGGACTTACTAGCATTACTAGAATCATGAAAAGGTTTTGTTTTTTTCCTAAAATGAAATATGCATAGTATAGCCCAAGTTTTTGCCCCTCTCATGCTATGACCTACTTGCCACTGCCAAGGACTTCCACACCATCCATTGTAGGGTGAATTTTCTTTCCCGAGTTTTGATCTCAAACACCATGGTTAAATCTTTTTTAAATTGTTCGCCTCCCAGATGACAGGCCGGGACCTTCTCAAGGATCGAAGTCTGAAGCCTGTGAAGATCGCTGAGAGCGACATTGACGTGAGTGAACAGAGTGACACACTGACCCCTCATCTGCCTCCTGACCCAGACCCAGGGTGAACAGCTTCAGGCAGGGCTTGGATGATTCTGTAGCCAAAGGCTGTCTGATCGCAATCCCAAGGTCATGTCTTTTTCTCATCACTCCAAGCCCTCTCCACCCTTTCTTGCTTTTAGGTCAAACTGAGCATCTTCTGCGAACAGGACAGGATCCTCCAGGACTTGGAAGACAAGATACGAGCCCTTAAAGAGAACAAAGTACGTGTCAGTTTTGAATAATCTTGGAATGGGCAGAGGGGCTTTTTGTCCTGTCTTTCATGAGACATAGGCTGGACCATCATGTTAGTACTGAACAACAAATGTTAGCTTATTTAAAAAAAAAAAATGCACTGGGTGCGGCGGCTTATGTCTGTAATCTCAGCACTTTGGAAGGCCAAGGCAAGTGGATCACGAGGTTAGGAGTTTGAGACCAGTCTGACAAACATGGTGAAACCCTGTCTCTACAAAAAATACAAAAATTAGCTGGGCGTGGTGGTGGGCATCTGTAATCCCAGCTACTCAGGAGGCTGAGGCAGAATTGCTTGAACCCGGGAGGCAGAGGTTGCAGTGAGCAGAGATTGCGCCACTGTATTCTAGCCTAGGTGACAGAGGAAGACTTCGTCTCAGGAAAATTTAAAAAAAAAAAGGCTTATATGTGATGACCCCTGGTCCCTGAACCCCCGGTAAGCAGGGTTCCTTTGGAGGAAGTGGCTCCAGTCATTACAGGGCAGAGGCCTTTGCTTCCTAAAGCTTCTTGTCTCCTAGGATCTGGGCTGTGGAGGCAGCAAGTCTGGATGGGAGTACAGGAATGGGCCAGGGGCCACCAACGTTGGCCTTTTCTATTCTTAAAGTAATTTTTTCCTTTTGCATTTTGAATTTGTGATGCTGAAGGTTGATAATATACTCTTTTCCCTAGGAGGCTAGAGAGGTTTTTTTTTTTTTTCCAATTCTTTGATTTATCCTCTTGGTTTATCCCATAAGGAGTTAGACAGCTGTATTCCTAGTTTATAGATGATGAAATTGAGGCACAGAGCTGTTAGGTACTTTCCCCAGCCTACCCCCTAGACAGAGTCAGAGCTGGCATCAGAGCCCCAACTGTGGGCCCATATCTCAGCGCTGGTACCTTCAGCCTTGGTTAGGTCCAGTAGCTTTGGTTCCTGGTGTGGTATGGGGAGGCCTCTGGGGACTGTCCTCCTATCCTGCTGCTTTTTGGCCCTTCCTGGTACAGGACCAGCTAGAATCTGTGCTGGAGGTGTTGCATAGACAGATGGAACAGTACCGAGACCAGCCCCAGCACTTGGAGAAGATTGCCTACCAGCAGAAGTTACTGCAGGAGGACCTCGTCCATATCCGAGCTGAGCTCTCCAGAGAGTCCACTGTGCGTACAGGGTGGCAGACCTGTCTCCCTCAGGATGAGCTGAGCGAGGGGCTGCTTTTCTCACCTCCCAGATGTAGTTGAGTTGGTGTCCAGAGGCAAGAGTCCTGAAATAGCAGAGCTTCTCCAGTAGCAGAACTGCCGCCTGACAGTAGATGACCTTGTCTGCTGGGGGTGACACGTCTGCCTGCATGTGTGCCTTAGGCTGCTTACCACAGCGACTTTTGAAGGCCAGTGACACCCAGTGGGCCAGATTCTCAGAGCTGCCTGCAGACTGTTCCCCTGATCTGTGTGCAGTTAATTCCAAGTTGTCAGAATCTCTGCTTTTTCACTTTTCAGTCTGTTGTGGTACAGGCCAGGACTGAGAATCAAAGCATCCTGGGGGTGGAAGAGGGAACAGTGCAGGTGGCCAGGGTCAGAGCACAAATGAGAGGATGCCATGCTCTTTCCTGCTCCTCCCTCTCTCGCACCAGGCCTGCCTGAGGCCTGCCCGGTCTCGGTCTCCTTCCCTCTTCCCCTGGCTGGGTCTGCATGGTCAGGAGTACAGGTGTTCATGAGGCCTTCCGATGGGGCAGGGGATAACTCAGAACTGGAAGCATTTTCTTGGCCAACAGGAGATGGAAAATGCTTGGAATGAATACCTGAAGTTGGAGAATGATGTGGAACAGCTGAAGCAGACCCTGCAGGAGCAACACAGAAGAGCCTTTTTTTTCCAGGTGATCTGATACCTGTCCATCCCTTCTGAGCTCTTGTTTTTTTGTTTTTCCAAGAGCTTTCACCTGTGGGGGCTGTGAGCACTGCTCAGAGTCCTTCTCCCCCTTGGCCCCAGATGCTCCACCCCAGTAAAGGAGCCAACCCAAACTCTCCCTTGAGGATTGCTTCCCCAAGCCAGGCTGTGAGGAGAAGACTCACCCTCTTCCCCTTGCCTTGCTGCTCTCAAAGACAAGCTCTTGGGTGTTTTAGAAAGGGCTTTACCTCTGATCATTTGGGGTCATCAGTGATCACAGAGTGATCCGTGTTTCCGTGGTTCTTGACCCCATCTTAGGCTGCTAGCTCATCGCTTAGACAGCAGCAGGAATTGCCCATCCCTTCCCTCCTCTGATTCCTGGAGATAGATGTTATCACACCTCTACCAGAGGGAGACAGTGTGAATTCTGTCCTTTGAGGCTCTCTGGTCTTGAGGCAGTCATCTGCATTTCTGGAGGCCAGGCTGGGTGATACCCATCTCTGTGACCCCGTACCACTCAGGAAAGCTGACCTTAGAGCCCTGCTTCTTCACCCTTAAAAAATCAGGCCACCCTATTGATAGCTGCTTCTGTCCCCCAGAAGTGAGACAGTGAAAGACCCTGTGTGGTTTTTCTTCTTCCAAATTGGGTTCCAAATTGCCCAGTGTTCCCCCACTGTGGTGCTTAACCAGGTTTCCACCCCACCCTCACAATTTTTTAAGTGGAAAATAACCTGTTTTTTTCTCACCTGACTTAAGATCTGTATCTTCTCCTTTCAGGGCCCTGAGATAATAAGTGTGTTTGAATTCAGCAAGCATTAATTGAGGCTTCTTGTGTATGAGGCACCATGCTGGGCCACTTTTGGTGCTAGGCTTGCTAATTGATGAGCTAGTTCTAACCAAGGCTCTTCGTTTAAGTGATTTAATGAGTATATTGACTCTCCTGGCATTAGCCTCACCCCAGAAAGTTGAAGGAAATTCTGGAGGGGGTTTAGGTGTGTGGGCCCTGAGGCTTTTCCCAGGGCCTTGCTGTCCCTCTGTTCATGCAGAGATGGTTCCTAGAGAGCCCTGCCTAGGAGCATGTGGAGGAGACCCTCTCCTGTGGCTCAGGGCTGGCCTGCGAGACTCTCCCCAGCATTTGTCTATCTCCTGCTGCTGGTGGGGTTGTTTGCCTCCCATAATTTCTCTTCATCCACTCTGGCTAACACTTCACTGTTCTTTTTTGTAGCCCCAGCACTTACCGTAATGACTTGAAAATAGTAGGTGAATATTGTTGACAAAGTCCTTTAATTATTTCTAGTTATGAGTTTATAAAACTGTCTGCCCAGGTATATCTATTTTCTTGGACTTCAGTGATCTGAATTTTTTTAGCAGTAATTTTTTTCTACTTTATTTTTAGTAGTAATTTTTTTAAGCTTTTCATTCTTTGTTTCTGTAATTACACAAATGACAAATGAATATGTGTCTTTGAAAAGGCCAAAACAGTAAGAAGCAAAAGCAAAAAATGATATAAAAGTTCCTCTTCCCCCTCCCCCTTTCTGCCCCTCCCATCACCCTCCCTATGTGAAATCAGTGCTATCCATTGGTGGCATTGCCTTCTAGACCATTTTCTATGCATTTTCAAAGATATGCACATCCATAGAATCATATGATTTATTCAGGGGTGGGAGCAGGTAAAAGGCTTACTTGAAGAGGATCACACTTACACATTATTTGGCAACTCACTTTTTTTTGTCATAACGTGGTATCATGGAAATCTTTGCAGGAAAGTTAACCCCAAATTTATGCTGCCCAATAAAATATAAATTAATTAAAAGTAACTGAAATGCAAAATATATTCCTCATTTACACCAGACTCATTTAAGTGCTCCGTACCCACATGTAGCTATTGGCTACTGTCTTGGACGGCAAAGATTATAGGTTTCTATCATCTCAGAAAGGTGTATTGGGCAGTGCCAGTCTAAGGACATTAAATTTGTTCTTCTTGACTGTTACATACTATTTCATAGTCTGGGTGTTTTCTACTTTATTTAGCCATTCATTTTCTGATAGCATTTAATTATTTTCAGTGTTTTGCTTTTATAAATGGTGTTGTGATGAGGATTCGTGTAACTGCCTTTTCACACTTGTTTACAAGTATCTGTGTAAGATAGGCTCCTAGGAGTGGACTTGCTGGGGTTGAAATGAGTATACATCTTAAAAGTGGATGGATATGCCAAACTACCTTCTAAAGGGCTGCACCTGTTTACCTTCCTACCCACAGCAAATGAAAGTACTGGACCTATTTGCTCACATCCTTGTCAGCACTTGTAATCAATCTTCTTAGTTTTACTAGTCTACTAAATGGCATCTCATTTTAATTTGCATTTATTTAGTTATTAGGTTAAATATCTATTTGTAGGATTATTGGCCATTTGTGTCTCTACTGTGCCTTATGTCATGGCGATTTAACGTATAGCAGGCCTAGAATCCTTTTATTTCCCCCTTCCCTCCAAAAAGCAAATAGATACACTATGGCAGGTCTTTGTCACAGATGCCCTGGAGAACTCAGCTCCATGAGTTACTCTCAGATAGGCCAGCCTGTAGCCTGCAGCTTGATTTCCACCTTGCCTGCGGCACTGCTCACACTTTCTCTAAGTTCACAGTGACCTGGGAAGCTAACAAAGCCCTGCTTTGAGTAGGCACTGTGCTAACTTCTTTGGTGTCATTCTAGGGCGGGCAGGCTGTTAGAGCCCTAGATAAATCATCAGCACTGCAGATGTGCTTGCAGCCCCATATGCAGATTCTCAGTAACAGGGCTTAGAAATTCGCCTCCCTGTAATCAGGTTTGGCTCCAGGAAAATACCCTTTTCAGTCAAGGCTAAATCAGTGAGTTCAAGGCTTTACTGAAAGCAGCACATAGCAGCCTTTCTACCCAGTATGGTGGGAGGAGACAGGAATGAAACTCCACCCCCTCAATTCCCCCAAAATTCCCCTCCCCTCATTATGAAGGCCCAAAATTCCATCGCCCTTGGAGAAGGATAGGGACTTTCCAGCCTTTTTTATTCTCTGCTCTCTGTTCTTTACTCACATGTGGGGGTGACAGAAAGGCATCAGCGGGGCAAGAGAGTGGCTGACAGGGGAGCTTTGCCGGGCAGCTATGGAGGAGGAAGAGGACTGTGTTTAATCCCTTTCTTTACCTGTTCCCAACACTCAGCTTGGGGACTTCAGCCCTAGAGGTCATCCTCTTACCTACACATGCCCTGGGCTCAATGATATACCTGTTTGTTTTAGGGTGCTCATGTTTTGGCATGCAGCTGAGAATCAAGCCCATTATTTGCTTGCCAGACCTGAGGATGTGCTTTATGTTGGAGTGTTGAGAGAGAGAGAGTGAGAACTGTGAGCCCCCTTGGGACAGGAGGCTTTGGACATCTGTTGTCATGGCTGTTGGAAAGTATTTGCTCAGGGAATTTTACATGACTGGTCCTTTATTCATGCAGCATGGATGCACTGAGAACCTGCTAAGTGCCAGGTCCTGTAGGGATGAATCAACAAGCAGTATCGGGCAGGTTCGTGAGGCTCATGCAGTGCGAGAACTCTTCCAGTTGAGGGGTAGCTAGGTGCCTTGAGAGGAGATGGGGTGAGTCCATGGGGTGGGACCAAGGCTCTCGTCCCCCCATGTTAACTTAAAAGTTAAGAGAATACTACATTGGATGTTTAAACAACCCCGTCAAGAGATAGCCATAGTCCCTTAACCACATCAGACCCCTCCGTACCTCTTTTAGATCCTCTTCCCATTCGATTTTGGTTGTTGCTTGTCAGAATGCACATGATCATGTAGCCTAGGTCCTTCCCCATTGTATGTAGATATGTATTTTTTGGAGTTTATTATTTTTTTAAATTGATATATAAAAATTGTACTCTTATTGTGTTAAAAAAATCAACAGCTTTATCATATATTTCACATGTCATAAAATTAACCCTTTTGACTGGTCATGGTGGCTCATGCCTATAATCCCAGCACTTTGGGAGGCCAAGGCAGGAGGATCACTTGGAGCCAGGAGTTCAAGACCTTCCTGGGCAACATGACAAGACTGCTGTCTCTACAAAAACTGAAAAAGAAAAAGAAAAACCAGCCAGGCATGGTGGCATGCTCTGGTACTCCTGGCTACTTGGGAAACCAAGGCGGGAAGATCACTTGCGCCCAGGAGTTTGAGGTTACAGTGACCTTGATCACACCACTGCACTTCAACCTGGGCAACAAAGTGACCCTATCTCCAAAAAATAAATAAATAAATAAATTCACTCTTCTAAAGTATACATTTCAGTGGTTTTTAGTATATTCATAGCATGACACAGCCATCACCATAATCAATTTTGTAACACTTCATCATCCCCCAACAGAAATCCTGTATCCATTAACAGTCACTCCCATTTCCCCAATGTCCCCTCTGCCGTAGCCAAACACTAATCTACTTTCTGTTTCTACTGATTTGACTAGTCTGGACATTTCTTATACATGGAATCATATAATGTGTAGCTTTTTGTGACTGGCTTCTTTCCCTCGCATGTTTTCAAGGATCATCCTTGTAGCATGCATCAGTACTTCATTTCTTTTTATTGCCAACTAATATTCCATTCATTACTGTATTTTTAACTAAACCTCAAATCTTGGGTTCAGCTCTGACTTCTAAAAAAATGTTTTTTGTATCCTAGAGATGGTGTAAACTCTAGTCCTTCCTTCCCTTCTGCCATGATTACATAAGACAGTGCCTTTTTAAAAATTGTGGTAAAGGCCAGGTGCCTGTAATCCCAGTACTTTGAGAGGCCAAGGTGGGCAGATCACCTGAGGTCAGGAGTTCAAGACCAGCTGGCCAATGTGGTGAAATCCTGTCTCTACTAAAAATACAGAAATTAGCTGGGTGTGGTGGTGGGTGCCTGTAATCCCAGCTGCCTGGGAGGCTGAGGCAGGAGAATCGCTTGAACCTGGGAGGTGGAGGTTGCAGTGAGCCAAGATGGCACCATTGCACTCCAGCCTGGGCAACAGGAGTGAAACTCCATCTTAAAAAAAAAAATAAAAAAATTGTGGTAAAATACACAGAACATAAATTTACCATCTTTATTATTATTATTATTATTTTGTTGAGACAGGGTCTCACTCTTTTGCCCAGGCTGGAGTGCAGTGGTATGATCTCGGCTCACTGCAACCTCTGCCTCCCGGGTTCAAGCGATTCTCGTGCCTCAGCCTCCCAAGTAGCTGGGATTGCAGGCGCATGCCACCATGCCTGGCTAATTTTTGTATTTATAGTAGAGATGGGGTTTCACATGTTGGCCAGGCTAGTCTCAAACTCCTGGCCTCAAGTGTTCACCTCCTTGGCCCCCCAAAGTGCGGTGATAACAGACAAGAGCCATTGCGCCCAACCCATCTTAATTATTTTTAAGTATACAGTTCAGTGGTGTAAAGTACATTCACATTTTTGTGCACCCAATCTCCAGAACTTTTTATCTTGTATAACTGAAACTTTATACACATTAAATAGTTCTCCATTCTTCCCTCTCCCCCGCCCCCAGCAACCACTGTTATACTTCCTGTCTGTATGAAATTGACTACTCTAAGTGTGTCATACAGTATTTTAGTGGAATGGCACAGTGTTTACGGCAGTCTATTTTTAAATTAGGCAAGCTGGACTGCTGAAAGCTACTCTGAAATTTCTCCCTGGATCTTGGGCATTTTCCATGTCTATGCTTCCCTAGAAAGCTATGAAGCAGGCTTGGCTCTAGCACTAGTGGGGTTTCCAGAGGGGATGCTGCCCCCCAGGGCAGGGGGCTCTGTCTGAAATGGTAGGATAAGTCCTAAGAAGAAACTTGTCTTTGGGAGGCCGAGATGGGCGGATCACGAGGTCAGGAGATCGAGACCACCCTGGCTAACACGGTGAAACCCCGTCTCTACTAAAAACTACAAAAAACTAGCCGGGCGAGGTGGCGGCGCCTGTAGTCCCAGCTACCCGGGAGTCTGAGAGGCGGAGCTTGCAGTGAGCTGAGATCCGGCCACAGCACTCCAGCCTGGGTGACAGAGCGAGACTCTGTCTCAAAAAAAAAAAAAAAAGAAGAAACTTGTAAGGAGCTGAGAAGGAAAACCCACCACTTTGTCCTCCTCAGGAGAAATCACAGATACAGAAAGATCTATGGAGAATTGAAGATGTCACTGCAGGCCTGAGTGCAAATAAAGAGAACTTCAGAATTCTAGTGGAGTCCGTCCAAAATCCGGGTGAGCTGTGCATCTTCCTGGGTGTGGGGGATCTGGGTGAGGGCGGGGGTGGTGGGAGGGTGGAAGGCTGGGAGCCAAGTGGGTGGGATGGCCCTTGGGGCGGTTGGGTCTTCGAGGTGCTAAATCACCCCACTCATCCTCCGAGGAAGGGGGTCTTTGTTCCATCCCGTGCTTTGTTTCCTTCTATGCCCCTTAGAGAGAAAAACGGTGCCTTTGTTTCCTCACCCGCCTGTGCCTTCACTCTCAACTTCTGAGAGCAAGCTGCCCCTACAGCCCAGTCCTCCCACCAGCCCTGTGCGGACCCCTCTGGAGGTTCGACTCTTCCCCCAGCTGCAAACCTACGTGCCGTACCGACCTCACCCACCCCAGCTGAGGAAAGTGACATCCCCCCTTCAGTCACCAACTAAGATGAAGCCCAAAGTTGTAAGTAGTGATGACTAGGAGCTGAATGCCATTGTTTCCTCTCTGTCCTCAGATTACTTTCTCCTGGAAGAGAAACTCCTGGGAAAACTTGGGGAAATGGACCCAGCCAGTGTCCTAAAGGAGTCCTTAGTCACAAGCAGTTAAAGAGTAGTATTTCCCTGCTATTGTGCCTTAGACTCTCAGAACTGGAAGATCCCTGGAAGATGATCTAACCCAACTCTCCCATTTTGCAGTTAGGAAAACTGAGGCCCACCAAGAAGAAGTAACTGTGCTGAGTAGGATGGGGTTTGTGATCTGCAGAGAGGTGTGTGACTGTGGGCGAGGCTGTCCCCATGCAAACCTCTGTGCAAATCCGCGGGGTGTCCGTGGGCAGTGAGCTCAGTCCAGTGGAAAAATGTCCTTCCCTTCACCTGCTGCTGAGCACTGGGCTGGGTTGTGAGGATGCTTTGATCTTTAAAATAACCTCACAGAATGTACACAACAAGAGCAGTATCCCCATTCCATAGAGAAGAAAACTAAGAGCCTAAATTGTTGACATTTGCTCAATGTCTCCATTCTAACTAGTGAATCCAATCACATCTCCTGGCCCTTCTCTTTTATTCTGTGCCATCTGCCATTTGGGCCTTCAGTCCCAGATCCGGTCTGTGGCCTCTGTGGCTGACTGGGCTAGCACCTTGGTTTGCCTGGCATAGAAAGAGGCCAAGCTCTTGGCAGAGTGTGGGAATGCAGGAGACTTTAAAGAAATAGGAGATGTGATCAGGTCTCAAGAGAGCTCACGCCTCCAGGGCCAGGCCAGCCTTGGCTGGAGAACACAAGGAGGCTAGTCCCAGTGCAGGGAATCTATAGCAGAGTGGACCTCAGAATGGGGCCCTCCAGATTCTTGCCAACAAAGGCTTGGAGGAAATTCACCAGGCATCGTGTGTCCCTGGACCTCTGGTGAGGTCAGTGCACAGTGCTGGGTAAAACACATGAGTTCTGCTATCCTGGTCCTCACCATCTACCTGCTTCTAGCAATAGCTGGCCCACAGCTGGCCCACAGCTGCACCCAGGGTATGGCCCACCACCCAGCCAGAGAGTCACTGTGGATTTCAACATCTTGAGATCTTCCGAATCCTAGATCCAAGAGGTGGACTGGAGCTCTTACCCTGAAACAGGACAGGGAAAATACCAAAACAAATAGCAGGAATGTCTGGGGCAGATGGCTGCCGACATAGGGCGGGATGCTGCCAGCTGGGACAGGGAGTAGGGGAAATGGCGCTGGCATAGGAGCTGGGACATCCAGATTCCAGGACTGATTCTCTCTGTGTGTCCTCAGGCAAGTCTGTCCCTTCTCTGAGCTTCCTCGCTTTCCCTTTTGTAGATGGTCACAGAGGCTCCTCCTCAGCTTGGTCATCTGTGGCGCTCAGGCAGGGCTTTCTCAGCTTGGGTGAGCATCAGGATCACCAGGAGAGGTCCTCTCTCCTAGGAATATATGTGTGTTTGCCAGTTTTACCATTTGTTTTATTATTGCTTGTTTTTAACACTTCTAAGATGGGCGTGGTGGTACATGACTGTAGTCCCAGCTACTGGGAAGGCTAAGGCAGGAGGATCATTTGAGTCCAGGAGTTTGAGGCTGCAGTGACCTGTGATCACACAGCTGCACTCCAGCCTGGGCAATACAGCAAGACCCTGTCTCAAAGCAAAACCCATTTATATTTGTGAAACAATAATACCCATCCTGAAAATGACATAAAACAGGATTATATAATTCAATGAATAACAATAAAGAGATCACCTGTTTTATACCAACAGCTAGACTAAGAAATAGAACACTGCCAGCAACCAGAAGCCTCTGGGTTCTTTCCCAGTTCAAGCTGCTTCCTGTCTGCCAGAAGTAACTACGATCTTGACTTTTTGGATAATAATCCCCTTTTCTCTTTTTTTCAGTTTTAGTACCTGTGCTGACTTTCCTAAACACTGTGATTATGCTGGTGTATAATTCTATACTCTTTTGTATCTTGCATCTTTTCTTCGACATTATGTTTGTGAGGTTTATATACATTGTTGCATGTGGCTATAGTTCTTTTATTTTTATTTGACTTACTTTCTTGAGTTTAATGTCTTTTTAAAAATAAATTAGATGATATTCTCAAAGGATACAAAAGCAAAAGATATAAAAAAAGTACATAATAACATGTCTCTTTCCCATCCTCTGCCTCCAGACATTCCATTCAATCAAAGGCAATCGATGTTTTATGTTTAACTTTCTGGGGAGCTTTTTAGAAATTGGTGATTCATATGTCTTGTCAGGATTGGAAACTGTGGATCCTTGGAGAACCAGTGGGTATCTTAGGCAGATTGCTTAACTTTCACACATCAGTTAAGCTTATTGCTTTAGAAGATTGTTGATAAGCCTTTGCTTTGGAGTGCTCTTTCCTGAACTTTCCAAGAGCTTGGAGTGCCTCTGCAAAATTCTTAAAAACAAAACCAAATTAGACTGAGAAAGAGGGAATTTAGCAGGTAGAAGGCATGATGGTCATTAGTCCTGCGAGTGGATATTCATGGCAACCAGGGGCCGGTCTGTCGATATGCAGAGGAACCACAGCCCTCACAGAGCATTGTGGACAGGGAGTTTCAAGGAAAATGGTTGCGTTCATCACATTCTAGAGAATCAGCTGCATGGTAGACAGTGAGTCACTCATGGTGACCGCCTGTTCTGAGTCAGGAAGGAGGAAATATTTTGTAACCATGCACATTTCTGATAGAAAGGCCAGGAGGATGTAGATTCTGTCCCTGTTCAGGTCCCCACCATGCTGAAGGAGCCAGAGCTTGTGCAGGGCCAGTGAGCCAGCTCAGGCTAAGCACTGCTGAGTGGGTAGATGTTATTCTCCAGGTGGGTGGTGCTGTCGTAAGTATGGAAGTCAGGGCAGGGTTAGCAGCCTGCCTGCAATGTACATTCCAGATGAGCGGAGGGAGCAGTTTGGCACAGCACCAAGGACATGGACCCGGGAGACTTGAGTCCTGGGTTTTGGGACAGTTATACAGGTAACACTTTGCAGAATAGAAACTGTATACATCTGAGGGGATAGAGGAGCAGAGGCATGTCCCTTCTTCACTGCTCCTCCCGGGGAAGTGTGAGTGCTCCTTGGCTGAAGCAGCCATGTTCTGTGGCTCTGATGTGGCCTGTTCCTGCCCTTTAAACCTCCACTGTGGCAGTACCCAGCAGTCCTGCCTCCAGCTGTGTCTCACTGACCACTGGTCTGGTTCTCTTTCTCAGCAGGAAGATGAAGCCCCTCCCAGGCCCCCACTCCCCGAACTCTACAGCCCAGAGGACCAGCCCCCGGCCGTGCCGCCTCTGCCAAGAGAGGCCACCATCATCCGGCACACGTCTGTGCGGGGCCTCAAGCGGCAGTCAGATGAGAGGAAGCGAGACCGGGAGCTGGGGCAGTGTGTGAACGGGGACTCCAGGGTGAGCGGGGGACCCTGGGATTGCCACTCTGCATGTGGGGAGAGGGAAGGGGGTATGACACTGGCAGGTCACATCACCTGGGTCTCTGCCCACAGGTGGAGCTGCGGTCGTATGTCAGTGAGCCTGAGCTGGCGACCCTCAGCGGGGACATGGCCCAGCCCTCCCTGGGACTTGTGGGCCCTGAGAGCAGGTACCAGACGCTGCCAGGCAGAGGTAAGGCAGGGTCCTCCCTGGAGTTTCTCTGGGAATCCCACCACACTGCTTCCAGCCCTCAGATGGTGCCTCGTACCCTTCTGCCTGCAGCTCCAGGCCTAGCAGTGAGCAGCAGCTCTCAGGGGGCTCTGGGCTGCCAAGAGGGAGGACCTGGCCTGTCTTCCTCTGGCCCACATCATGATTCTCTTCCTCTTTTGTTACATCTGTCCCAAGGAACAATGATAATAGCAGTTACTCGAAAGCCTGGCACTGTTTAAGCACTTTATATAGACATGATATTCACAACAATCCTATGAGGAAAGTACTGTCATCCCCATTTTAGAGACACAGAAACTAAGGCCCAGAGAAATTAAATAACTTGCCAATTAGCTGATCATTGGTGGAACCAGAAGACCATCCCAGTGCTCTGGCTCCAGAGTCACTGCACCCTGCAGGCTGGGTTGCTGCCACCAGCTTGTCCATCTCAGACCTCCCAGAGTGCTTCTGTCTCTCGAATAAACCCTCAATGAACCCTTTCCTTAAATGTCTTCTTTCCAGTTGAGTGTCCTCACTTTCCTCCTCACCCCAAGTTGGGTTGTGCAGGGTGCCTAAGAATAGATCAGGGGGTGAAAGGCATTCCTGCCCCTCCAGTCTTTCCACCTGCCAGGCAGCCCGGTCATCTGCATGTAAGGAAAGCCTGCAGTGGTCCACAGATCTGGAGGGACACTGCCCTCCATCAGGGACAAAGGTCACCCCTGGGCTGGCCCTCATCCTCTATTAGGGACCTTGCTCTTCCAGGCCCTGGGGAGGAAGAAGAGAAATAAGGGTGGGTCATTGGCTGGGTGCTCTTGGTCCTCCTACAAGAATGTGTGATGAGGGAGAAGCGGGGACCCGCCCACCCCCAGCACAAACATGCTCGCACTTCTCTTTCCTCATGAAGGGCTGTCAGGGTCCATGTCAAGGCTCCAGCAGTCATCCACCATTGCTCCCTACGTCACACTCCGGAGGGGTCTCAATGCCGAAAGCAGCAAGGCGACCTTCCCTGTGAGTGGCCTTGAGCTGTCGAGGACCTACCTGCTCCTTCACATGGGGAGGGAGGGTCTCCCAGGGGGACAGTAACTGGCCATCCCGTCAGCACTGGGGATGGCCTCTGGGGTGGCCTCAGCCCCTCCTGAGCTCCCTGTCACTCACTGCCCACCAAGGAGGGCATCCTGCCTTTCTCTCTGGCCTGTCAGGGTGGCAGGAGGGAGCTCAAGAAGGCTGTCCCCTGGGTTCTGGCCTCACTGGACAGGCCTGAGCCTCAGTGTCTGCATCTGCAGAGTGGGTTCTGCTCAGAAAGCTCCTGAGGGTTGGGGGCATCGTGTTGCTTAGAGGAAATAGTTCTCTAAGTCCAAGAGGAGCCCAAGTAGAGTGTGCATGTGTGTGAGAGACAACGGGAATGCAGCCAGCGGGGTGGGGTGGCTGTCCTCTGCATGCCCAGCCCAGCCGTTCTGTGTCTCTCTTGCCTGCCTCCTCTTCCTCAGAGACCCAAGAGTGCCTTGGAGCGCCTGTACTCAGGGGATCACCAGCGGGGCAAGATGAGTGCGGAGGAGCAGCTGGAGCGCATGAAGCGACACCAGAAGGCCCTGGTCCGAGAGCGCAAGAGGACACTGGGCCAAGGGGAGAGGACAGGCCTGCCCTCATCTCGCTACCTCAGCCGGCCACTCCCTGGAGATCTTGGCTCAGTATGTTAGGAGGGGCCAGGCAGCGGGGCAGGGACAAGGAGCCGAGTGCCCCTCAGAGTCCCCCAAACATAAGCATATCACACCTCCCAGTGAGCAAGCCATCCATTGACCTAAATGGTTGAGAGAACACCCCACGGGGCTGTTTGTCCACGACACAGGCTGGACAAATGCCTGGTTAGAGGATGACCTGAACCAGAGCTGGAGTGAGGATCAAACAGGCCCAGGAGCCTGAGGAAACACCCAGTCAGTCCTCCCAGCCACGATGGAGAGGGGTCTTTGCAGGCGTTCAGAATCTCAGCCAAATTCAGGATCTGGGAATACAGGGTTCAGAGAGGAGAGGAGGAAGATGGTGACATTTGATTAGAAGCACAAGCAAACCGATCAGCCTCCCACACCTGCCAGCAGATGCTGTGTGAGGGCGCTGGAGCACCGGGTCACACCCCTGCCCCGAGGGCCAGTGGTCTCCCTGGGCTTGCAGTGCAGAGGCCTCAGGGGTGTCAGGGAGAGCTGGGGAGGCCTGTGCTGCTCCCTGGTGGTGCTTCCTGGCGCTGTGCCCTGTCCACAGTCACCTTAGGTCCCTCTGGAAACATTCCATTTGACTTTTCCCTGTTGTTTGAAATCCCATGTTTCCCTAAACCTCTAGCCTGATTGTTCTTTCCCTAATTCATTGCACAAGCTCCTTTGCTTTTAGTGTTACCGCTCGTTGCCTCTCTAATCCTGCCTGATTGTGTTTACAGAAGCTTCTGATTTGCATTGAACGTGCTCTAACTGGCCTGTGCTACTTGTTACCGGGCTTGTAATAGCGGTTCTTGTCTCCATAGCCCGTTGAGTGTTCCCAGATGTGACTCACCTTTCTGCTGCCCTCTTCATGCAGGCCTACTGACTCATAATTCACTTGTCCCAAAAGCCACCCCACAAGCCTGAGCCAACCTGCTGCCCGAGGCCACAGTCATTGGCAGAGGTCTGGGCATTATTAATTTATAAAAATCCATGCCTTACACCTGGACAGTAGACAGGGACTTCAGAGATTGCACGTTTGAATACATTCTCCCAAGACTGAGGCTGTTCGGTTTTAATTCCTCTAGTCCAATCACACAATTTCTTTTGGAAAACCTTTTGTGTTTCTGGTATTTAATAACTTGAAGGGATAGCAAAATATACTGTGTATTCAGAGGGCCTCTCTGCAGCTGTTAGCTCAGACACCAAAGGGGTAAGACCCAGGGCATTCATATCTTTAAAAGCTGCAAACCTGGTAACTTTTAAACTTTTAAAACAAATGTCATATGGGGTAACACTGACCTTTTATAATTTGATGTCTCAAATGTAGAGATTATTTAAAACTCGTAACTTGAATACCTTGTAATTTTTCTCTTAAAAAAAAAAGACTTGTGTAAGTCTCTGCATCAACGCCAATAAACATGTTGCTTAATAATAATGGATTGGCGTGGTTCTTCCCCAGGATACCTTGTAGAGTCTAGTGAACTTTTCCTGTTTGTGGAAACAATCAGGCTGGGTTTAAATGAGGACTTATCTCTATTTGGAGCATTTGTGAGCGTGTAAGGAAATGAGTGTTTTCTTTGTGAATCATTAAATTGATTTTTTCATCCTTGGAACTTCAATTGCCTAATCCTTTCCAACAATAATTGGAAACCATCACCTAAGAGCGATTACACTGATTTGAGGTTATTATTGAGAGCTTGTGCATGAATGGGTGAAATGTGCAAATATGGCTCTGGGTTTGGGGTTTTGGAGGGACTTGAGGAGGCATCAAAGACAATCAGGATCATTTGGGGCTTTGAGGTGGATGGATGGGAGAGAGGAGGTGACCTGGGATAGATAAGCATCTGCTTTGGTTCTGCTCAGGGGAAGTGAGACTTTGAGCCTACTCTATTCTCAACAACCTGCTCAGTGGTCAAAGGCCTGTGAGGATGCAGGTCCTGGGTCAACAGGAAGCCACCACGGGGCTGGACAGTCATGGCTGGATCTTATGGGTTAGATTTTCCCTTTTGGGAAGCTTGTTACAAAGTTGATACTATGAAACAGACTTAGAAACATTCCATTTGATTTAGCATTTTAATTTTATATGATTTAGTTTTTTTTTCTAATTTAAAGAAAACATCTATCTCAAATAGATGGATCTCACACAGCAGTTTGTCTGCCTCATTGGCTCCAAGCTGCTCTTGCTTGTACCTCCCCAGCCCTGCTGTGAGTGCGATATCCCCCACCTACAAATGTTACCTTGTTGAAAATTTCCAATAGAAAGACCCTTGGTTATTCCTCTTGCTTAGCAGGGCCTTGAAGGGCATGTTTTTCCATGAACTCTGAGCCTGGGACATATGTCTCCTGAACCAGCTGTAGAGAGTGGAAGGGGCAAATCCCTTCTCTAGAACTCTGTCCCGAGTTGTTTGGAGGTCACCCTCTCTGACAGCCTTCTGTTTCCCTGGGGACCACTGTGAGCCTGAAGTCATGAGTCTTAGACCCATGCCCCGAGGGTGTATGTTTAAAACTTCTGGGAACCCAGATCAGTTCCATTAGCAGTCTGGAACAGCCCATATGAAGTGGACAGCAGCTTCATTCTCTATTGCACATACGGCTTTTCCCTAATGGGATCACAGGTTCATCTTCCAAAGGACCCCATGGAAAAAGGTGACCAGCTGGGCCCTTTCAGCAGTCAGAAAGCGACTACGTTTAACCCTCTTGTTCTGTTGCCAGTGGAAGCGTGAGCAGGACTTTGACCTGCAGTTGCTGGAACGGGTCGTGCAAGGGGAAAAAAAGGACAAGGAGGAGAATGGCTGGTTGAAAGTGCAGGCCATGCCTGTCACTGAGTTGGACCTGGAGCCTCAAGACTATGACTTGGACATCAGCAGAGAGGTGAGGGCAGGCGCTTCCTTCATGTCCTCCAGGAGACATGGCCTTCAAGCTCCCAGCCTGATCCACCTTCCCACTGTGGGGTATCACCCTGAACAGGGACATGGCTCAGCTTCAGTGTGGCCTAGGAGAATGGATGGATAGCAGCTTGAGGCAAAGAAAGGAGGCCAGACGTTTCAATGAAGGTTCAAAACTCTCTCTAATTTAGGGCAAATTGTAATTTTAGCTTCTCTGTGCCTCAGTTTCCTCAACAGTGAAGTGGGTTGTGAAGAGGATTAAGTGACTCCACATGTTCTCTGGAGGTTTAGCGACCAAAGCAATCAAAGCCACATAGTAGGCACGTGAGCAGCAGTTGCTATTGTTAGGAAATGTTCCCTGCAACACCAGGGATTGGCTTTGCAACTGGCTGGTGAGGCCAACTTGGGCAGTCTGACTAGGGGAAAATGAGGGGCAGGTTTGAAAATCACAAGTGAAAATTTCCAGCCATGATATAAGCTAGGGGACAGTGTAGTGTTCTGGTCTGAATTCTTCTGGTGCCCTCTGGTGGCTTATGTGCATCATGACAGGGCAGGCCCAGGAGAGCAAGTAACTGCTGGATCTACCCATCAAGAAATGTCTCTACCCAAGTGGAGAGAAAGGGAACTCAGGGTATGACACAGTCAACATCTTCAAGACGCAGATGGTCTCCTGGGACCTATGTCGATGCTATTCCTAAGCTCTGCAGGGCAGTGTCTATGGCTGCTTGGTTCACCTTTGTATCCCTAGCCCCTGGCACAGGGCCTGGCACACAGTGGGTGCGTGGTACATCTTTGCTGCGTGAAGACTGTGTGGAATGAATCACACAGTGACCCATAAATGTACCAAAAGCATTTGAGGACTTGGCCTGCCCGGAAATGGCACAAGAGGAAATGTTATCACCACATGAGGGATAGGCGAGACCTCAGTAAAACTTTTCCCCAGGTCTGTGTGATAGGAGAGTGAGTACTGAGGAGGACCTGTGTCTTCCGGAGCCTTCCTGCTGTCTTAAGAGGCAGGACCAGGCCCATTCACAAACTGATTTGCCAATGTTATCTACCTGACTCAATATGTTACGGGTTCCTGTGGTCTTTGGGAACAAAGAAACAGCGTGTGGATAAGATAGGTGTCTATAGAGTTGCTGAGTTTTGGGGTCTGCTGGGGCTCTAGGAGTTAACAAGGCTGGTCCCCTGCCCAAGACCTTGTTCTTTTGCCATCTGAAACAGCCAGAGGTCTGTTGTGTTCTTAGATTCACAAAGGAAGCCCCGACATGCTGCCTTGGCAGGGGAAGTGTGTTCTGTAGTGTCCTGATTGCCTGCCAGTCCAGGGAAAATGTTCTTCCTTATCTCTAACCTAAATTCCTCCTGCTACAATGTAATCTACTTCCTTCCTCTAAATCTGTCCTCATTGGAGTAACAGAGAAGAGCTTATTTCTTGCCATCTCCAGCAGAGTGAAAGGGCTGCCTGTAAGTTTAAATCCATGACCAGGTTTGCCCTGGGATTGGGTTAAGCCCGTTTTTAGGAGCTTCAACCCACCCCATTTTAGTGTGCTTTTGTAACTCAGGGAGGAAAAAGTTCCTGGAGCATGCAAAAGCTTCCTTTAGTGTTCTTAGTCCAAGCAAAGTTTCACCAAGCCGAGTTTGCCACTAGGACTACGGGAGATGCTGGTGAGGTGGAATTTGGGGCTGTCTTCCTCTGGCCAGCAGTAGATTCAGCAGAGCTGCCTCCTGTCTAGATCAGAAGAGCCTTTTTAGGGACAGAAAGCACCATCACATCCTTTCATTCACCCACCTGTCAATCATCCATTTATCCATTATCCATCCATTCAGGGAGATTTAGTTGGAGGGCTACTAAGTACTAAGTCCCTGCATTAGACAGAGGGAGACAATGGCGAATGGAAAGTGAGGGGGTGGAGGGGATCAGAGAAGGCTTCTCAAAGTGAGGTTGAAAAGATGAGAGTCAATGGAACAAAAGGAAGAGCTTCCCAGATGGAACAGAGGCCCTCCTGTGGGCGGGGAACTGGAGGGGCTGGTTGATCAGTGGCTGCAGAGGTCATCAGGGGTCAGGTCACTTAGGGCCTTGACGGTGGCATTAAGGATGATCATTTTCCCAAGAGCTTGTAGTCTAGTTATCTTGCCCTTGCCTTCCGCCAGCCTGTAGGAGGTTGTCTGGTGGAGTGGAAAGAACACGAGCTTTGGAGTCGGACTCAGGTTCAAACCTGGGTTCCGCAGCTTACTAATTTTGTGATCTTAGCAAGTTACTTAGCCTCTGTGGACTCTGCTTGCTTCCCATGGTGGGAGGGGACGGGGGTGGGAAAAGCGAGTCCTAAACCCAGACATCTGAGTGTCTCCCTCTGCCACCTCCTGGCCTCTCCCCAGTTGTCCAAACCAGAGAAGGTGTCAATTCCTGAGCGCTACGTGGAGCTAGATCCCGAAGAGCCACCTAGCCTTGAGGAGCTGCAAGCGCGTTACCGCAAAGCTGAGAAGATCCGCAACATCCTCGCCCGGTCAAGGTCAGTCCTCACTTACCCAAGTGTTGGCAGGTCACCCTGACCCCAGGTGGTGTCTCTACCATGTGAGCCCTGGGTCAGGCTGGCTGGGGTGCATGTTTTGCCAAGTCTTTGTCTCAGGTAAGCCCTACTCATTGGAGGGGGCAGGCTGGTTCATTGCCAGCAGATCAGCAAGGAAGCCTGCCTAGGTCATCTGGAAAGGCCTGCAACATTTGTAGAGGCTTCTTGTCCTGGGCTTTCACCTCCAATTCTGTGTCCCAAGTGACCCTAGCAAGTGTGGAGAGTGGAGCCAAGCATGGCGTGAAGCGGACCTAGTTGGAGATCAGCTCCAGTGATGGTCCTCCCAGCATTTGGGCCTGTGCACCCTCATGCGGACCAGCAGATCGGAGCCAAGGGTGCCAGCCTTGTCCCTAGGGCACCAGAGGCATTGCCCACTCCCCTGGATGCTGGCCTGGGGCCCTCTGAAGTGACTTTACTGTCCCCTTAGCCTCAATAGCTTCAGAAACGTAATCTTGTTTGTATGCCTCCATTTCAGAGCTGGCTTAGCCACTTCATGTCTGAATTTAATAAGAGCCTCCAGCTAGATCTGTGAACTTAAGGTCTGTGGCCTTCCCAAAAGAGGAACAAAGCGGTGATCGTTTGGGTGTTTGGGGGAAAGCATCTACCTTTGTCTAGGGAGAAAGTACCACAGTTTTTGTCTGAACCCCCTCAAAATGTTGAGAACCTCTAGGCCAGGGAGACCCTTCACTCCTGAGGCTGCTGCCCAGGGCAGGAGGGCCCATGGTCTGCTTACGACCCTCCTGCAGCATGTGCAACCTGCAGCCGACCTCAGGCCAGGACCGGAACAGTGTGGCTGACCTGGACTTGCAGCTGCAGGAGCAGGAGCGCATCATCAACATCTCCTATGCCCTGGCCTCCGAGGCCTCCCAGCGTAGCAAGCAGGTGGCAGGTAAGGCCATGGCCCAGCCCCCAAGGCCTGGATCCTGCCCACTGCACCTGTGGACTTGGGCCCAGCATGGCCTGTTCCAGAGCCAATGGAAAATCAGGTGTCAAGGATAGTAGTTGAGGGTCAGTGGTGTGTTCCCCTGACCACTGGGCATCCTATCCCATGAGCACAGCAGGACTTGGAAGGGAAGGTGGGGCAAGTCACACAGTGGGGGAGACCAAGGGGGCCCAGAAGCTCAGAAGTATCAGGGGAAGGCGGTCCCAGGAAGAGCAGTGCTGCTACCCCACTTCCTTGGAGACTATGAGCTAAGAGCAGGGTTTTCAAGGTTCTGATCCAAGGGACTAAGGTTTCTGACCTCATGAAGAAGGGGGCAGGAAAGTGGTTGATGCTTGAATTTCTTGCTGGAGCAAGGCAGAAGGGAGCCCCTCCAGACCTCCCTGGCCCGCTGCCTTGGTCTCTAAACTAAAGCCAGTGTTCACCTTGTCAGAGTGTATTGTGCCAGAAAGTATGGGACGAAAAAAATAACACCATGTGATGAGAACGTGTGTGTGTGTGTGTGTCTCAGCGTGTGTGTGTGTGTCTGTGTATGCATGTCTGTGTGTATGTGTGTCTCTGTGTATAAAAAGGCTGCTCTTTCTGTCAGTCAGGAAGGAGACTGCAGGCTCCTCCTTCCACTCACAACTCACCTGCCTGTGTGTGCCTTGTGCCTTCACAGTTCACCCAGTAGCATTTCTCCCCCAATGCAGAGGCCACTCTGTGTCTGGGTGGTGCTCCTGGCCAGGTGTGCTCCTTCTGGGGAGGGGGCAGCCATAGAGCCTGAAGTGGTATCATGGCCCCTACCAATTCTCCAACCCTGGCCAAAGGGTCTAGAAGTAGCCAAGGATGTGGCCAGCAGAGCCCTCAGATGCCTGGGCCTGGGGAGTCTGATCTAGGGATCAGAGAGTTTTGCTGTGGCCCCAGAAGGCCATGAGAGTGACTGACAACAAGGGGAGGGGCCATAGTCATAGTCAAAACCTGTTCTCTGTCCCCCACAGCCTGATCCTGCACAGTCCTTGAAATCTCTGCTGTCCTCAGTCCCTTCGAGCACATGCTGAGTGGGCTGAGAGTTGGCCAGTGTGGTGTTCTGGGACTAGGGATGCAGGAGATGACTCATCCAAACCTCTCCTCCTAATGACCCTGGGGCTCATCTTAGCAGCTTTTGAGCTCCTTCTGGGGAGGGTTCGAGCAGGGGCGGCTCCCCCACCATACCGTGCCCTCCTCTCGCCTTGCTTGCTCTAACCCTGGGGGATCTGCCATCCTCGGCCTCCTTAGTGCCAGCAGATGAGCGCCCCCAGCCCTAACATGCTGTGACCAATTCCCAGAGCCTTTCTCCCTTCCTAGTCAGAGATGATTTTTGCTGCGGCCTTTCCTCACTCTTGATCCCTCTCTCCGTCTCAGAAGCATATCCAGGAACTGCAGGTTGACCCATCTGGTTCCCCACCAGGCCCCATGGATCTGTCCCTCACCCTCAAGCCCAGGCCCTTCGTGGTGGGCAGCAGGGCCCATGCCACCGCAGCCTGCCAAATGGGGCATCTGGTGCTGCAGGAGCTGACGAGGAGTCTAACACACCGCTTAATTCCTGTTGCCCCATCTAGCGCAGCAGCTGGCCCTCCTCCCGCCTAAAGGCCCCCTGTCTCCCAGGACGGTGCCACCTTACCCCCCTTTAACCAACGGACTCCACTACACCTTTGTCTAACACCTTCCAAGTAAGAGCCCCTGCCTGGTGTGCCCCTGCCTGCTCCCTGCGCCTCCCTAGTGCTGAGCTCCTCACCTCCCTGCTGTGCTGAGATGATTGCAGCGCCACCTGCTGACGCCTCCTTCCACTGGCAAAGCGGCCGCTGTGGGGACTGTCCTGACTGGTAGGCAGGTGGGAAAGTGATGCTTTTTAGGAACTCAGTCCTCAGTGGCTCTAATACAATAGGGACTGAGCGATCCCCCCTGCTGCCTCCCTGAAATCTCTAGAACCAGAACTTGTGCCCCCAACCCTTGCTCTCCTCAGTAGGGCGGCCTGATGCCCAAGAACCAGTGCAGCCCACACTGCCAGCCTCAGGGGACTGGAAAGGAAGAGTTAGATCTTGGCCTTTCAGGGCTTTGGCCAAAGAAATGGAAGAACTGTAAGATTGGGAAAAGTCCAGTTCTACAGATGAGGAAACTGAGGCCCAGTGAGGGGCCGGGGCTCATTCCAGGTCACAAAGAATTGGTGTCAGTGCAGAGGCTGGGACTGCCCTTTTGGTCACTGGGCACTTTAAGAGGGAGAGAAAGGGAAGCCCAGGGCAACGTGAAATTGGCTGTCAGCCAGGCAGAAAGCTCTGGCACCACCCCTACCAAGCCCTCCCCATGTGGGCATCTAGTGATGAGAGGCAGTGCGGGATGAGGAGGGAGCCCTGCAACAGGAGGCCGGCATCATCTGGTCCAGTCTCAAGTGAGTTCTTGGCCTGAGCCTGTTGCTTTGGAGCCCATTGGTTTACCTGGACAGGGGAAGGTCAGACTGGTGGTCTGGGCAGTCCTTTCCCTGACATCCCATCCCACTATCATTTTGCAGGGCTTTCCCCTCTCCTTCCTTTACATATACTGTGGTTAACATTGTTGAGTGCCTGCTGTGTGCCAGGCATTGTGCTAAGCATCACTTTCGATCCACACAACAACCCTATGAAGATATTTCCCCCCATTTTACAGATGAGAAAACAAAAGCTCAGAGACCTTGAGGGATTTGCACAAGGAATCGCAGCTTGTAAGTGCTGGGGTTTGAACCCCTTTGATGTTAGTTCAGAGCCTTTGTTCCCCATCACCACTCATGGATTCATCTGGGCCGCCCTGAGCAGGTCTAAGTGTTTGGAGAAAGAAGTGAAAAGAGGGAGAGAGTATTTGTGCTGCAGGGAACAAAGCATGATTTTTTGTCAGGTGTCCATCCTGGGTGCTCCCCCTGCCTCACAGCAGAGTCAGCAAGTCCCTGCCAGCCTGAGCATGGAGGGACGAGGCCAGCCTCCTTGGGCCAGGTTCTAGGAGGTGTGGAGGAGATGATTGAGGAGCCACAGGGAAGTGCTCTAGCCAGGTCCATTGTGAAGGCCACGGTTGGGGGTGTGGCTTTCTCCTACAGATCTGAGCACAGTAGCAGCACTCAGGCACAGAGAGGCAGGAGGAGAGACTCTTCCTACTGGGTTTTGGTGCCCCCATGGCTGTGAGATCGGCCTTTTATACCCTTTTTGGAGTACTGCATTTCTTCTTACCCTCACAGCATCCTTGTTAAGAAGTGGGTATGACCACCATGTTTTTTAGGTTAGAAAAACAAGGCCCACAGAGGTCAAGAGCACTACCCACATTCAATGAAGGGCAGGGCCAGACTGCACCCTTATTAGAGTCTTTGTCCTATCAGGATGGGGACCTAATTTAGGGGCCAGCATGTGTCTAGCAGTGGAGTAGGGGTGCAGGGAGGGTGGGGTGAGAGCCCCATGTGTCCTAGAAGCTGAGGGTCCCACAGCGGCGGCCGCATTGCTGGAGCCCCCTGCTCTGCTGCTCTGCCTGTCCGCCTATCTGCCATTCTGTCATGTGTGTGCAGATGTGCCTGCTCCCTGGATGTGAGCAGGGCTCCTGCCAGCCTCTCACTGTCACCTGTGCTTTTTGCCAGCCCTGGCAGTGACTGACCCGTGACTCAGCACACGAAGGAGAAGCCTGGAGCCAGGGGCCCAGTGGAACCAGCTTCCTCCGAGGAGATGACCTTTCTGCCCCCAAGGAAACCCCTTCCAGCTGAGCAGGGAATCTGGCTGGAGGAAGGAGGAGCTTGCTGACTACAGGTGTTCACCACAGGCCAGGTCCTAATATGCACCCACTAGTTTAGCTCAGACTCCTCTCTACATATAAATGGTAAAGGCACTTTTGATACACACTGTAAAATACACTATTTTAGAGTCGGAATCTATTTTCTAATGTTCACCTCAAGGGCTGAGTGGCAGGAAGGGTGAGGATGCAGGACTTTGCAGCTGCACATACAGATTCGGGTACTTTGGGTGACAGGTGTTGGGGGGTGGGAAGGGCGGGGCAAGCAGAGGCTAGTCCAGCTTCCAATGACCTCAGGAGAAAGTGAGATTTGAAGAGGTGTTCCCAGTAGACTCCAGCAAGAGGCTGGTTGGTGTGCTCTCTGGGAGAAGAGGGGCCCTTGGCTGCAGAGATCAGCTGTCCTTGACCTGATGACCCGCTCTATGTGAAACTCCACCAGGATCGCACGTGGAGCCCAAGTCTGTGCCTTGCCCCTTGGGTTTGGCTGAGGGGCAACAGTGTGTTCAAAAGTACTGGGGCCCACAGGCTTCCCTCAGCAAAGGGCTCTTGTCAGAAAGAAAAAAGCAGTTTGCTTTCTCTTTTTTTTTTGAGACGGAGTTTCACTCTTGTTGCCCAGGCTGGAGTGCAGTGGCGCGATCTTGGTTCACCGCAGCCTCTGCCTCCCGGGTTCAAGTGATTCTCCTGCCTCAGCCTCCCGAGTAGCTGGGATTACAGGCGTATGTCACCACGCCCAGCTAATTTTGTATTTTTAGTAGAGACGAGGTTTCTCCGTGTTGGTCAGGCTGGTCTTGAACTCCCGACCTCAGGTTATCCACCCACCTCGGCCTCCCAAAGTGCTGGGATTACAGGTGTGAGCCACCACGCCTGGCCTGCTTTCATTTTTAACAGTACACATTGAAGTACAGAAAACGTGAGAGGAAGCAACTTTCATTGTATTATAGCAATAAACTCCATACTGGGTGACATCTACCTAGAAATCCTTTCCCTCCAAGCAGGCCATGATGGGAACCTTTGCGGCCTGCCCTTGGAGAATCCCGGGTTGGCTTCCCTGGGACTCAGGTCTGGTGGCAGGAGGGAAGCAGTGTGTCCCCACTATCCCTCATGGCCTGCCGCCAGCAGGGCCATAATGGCAGGACTTTGATTTGACTTCCAGCCCCACATGAGGAGGGGGGCTACCAAGCCAGGTGCAGTGTTTGTGGCCCTTTATTTAAGTTGTGTTCTTATATTATTCTGCATATAAAAAATGACGTTTAAATGGAAATACAACAACAACAAAAACCTCCATTGGGTGGAGCCACACTTTAAATGAAAATTTCTCTTTGACTATGCTCAGAAAAAAAATAGAATTTTGAATATATTTAGCAGTTGTCGTCTATTTTTAACTAACTCCATATGCTGCCAGTATCAACTTCATGACATTTGCCAAAATAAAATTTTATTTTTGCCTTTGTAAGATTTTCTTGGAGAAAATGAAATGAATATTTTGCAAGAAAAAGTTAATTTAAAAATGTAATGGTTTGCAAAAAAAATGTGATGTACAGATTAAAATATTAACCTGATACGTTTCCTGTTTCTCGCTGGCTATAGTCTCTGGTGAGTGGCCTGTGTACATTTGCTTCCATTTCTTTGGAAAATCCCCACTGTCAGCTCTCGTTCCTGCTTCTGTTTACCTATGAAAAGTTTCTTCTGGTGACGGTTCCTTGACATTTGATTGACTGTAGAGGCCTGGAGTGAGGAGGCCTATGCTTCTGGGCCCCTGGCTAGGCTTCCACAGCTGCTCAAGGCAACCCCCTACCCCATCCCAGTCAAGGAGCCGCTGGGCTGTGGACTCCCTCGTGGGGCTGATTTTGTCAGACAGACTGCAGTCCAATTCAAGACAGCGCAGGGAACGCTGCGGGCCCCCTTCCAACCCACATGCTGCTGGCTCGCTCCTGGGAGGCAGCTTAGTGACGGACCATTGCAAACTGGATTTGTATTTAATTCATTTTGACTTGTGATGTATGCTCAAAACAGAAGGCAAGAAGCCAGTTCCATTGAGGGGTGTGTATATTTCTGAGCTTGTTGTTATGGCAGTTTTTCTCTACTGCCAAGAAGAGCATCCGAGGTTCATGGTGACTTTCCAACTATTTAAATTGGGGAAAGTAGATTCCAGGGCATTCCGAACAGGGGGTACTGCTGCTTTTTTGGCTACTGAACTCTTTGAATTTTAAAATAAAATGTACTCTTTGGTTTTAAACATTACTTGGAAATGTCACCATAACAGATGAAGTGGGGTGGTGGTGGTGGTGAGAATGATTTCATAACTGAGTGCAAAGCCCCCCCAAACCAAAAAAGAAACCACACAGGAGATAATACCCACTCCACAGGGTGGCCATCTGTAGACATTTTCTCAGTGAAAACATGCCAGTGGTTTTTTTATTTTATTTTTTACTGTTGGTCTCACTTTCTGTTTCACACATACAATCCTGTGTAAGAGGGAATGCGGAACCCCCTCCCTTGCTGCTGGTTTTAGAGTGTGCCGTCAAGGAGTAGGGGTACCCTGTTCTATAGGAATTGAGGCCCAGATTTCAGTCTACAGAGTGAGGGAGTATGTGACAGGCCCTCAACTCGGAGTCGACAGAGAGTACCATGCTCAGAAAAGGCACACTCCAGCTTCATCCTGCGTAAGCAGGCGACGTGGCCTGGCTTTGAGAGCACTCTCATTACCTGAGGTAAGATGGGGCCATCTGTGACAGTGCTGGCTGGCCGGTGACACTACAGGGTGGGGAGGACTCTGGGGAATGCCATGTGGCCCTGTGATTCCAACTTCCCTTCCTTCCAGGAGACCCCAGGATCTTAACGAGATTGCAGTTGACGAAGGGGATGTGAGCACACTTCTGTATCCGTTTGCTGGTGTCCACTCCTCAATTCTGACTTTAACCCAGGTCTAGGTTGAGCCCCGGATGTCTGGTTATAGCAAGAACCAACAAAAACATTTTAGGATCTAGTATGAAACGGGTTAGGAATAACATCTTTTCCTAATGCCTTCTTGAACCTCCTGAACTGCCAAGATTCTCAACACGTCCAGAACGTCATTCAGATTATTATAATCATATGTAGGGTTTGTGAGTCCATATGAAGTAGATGTGCCCAGACTAGTGTAAACGATGAGAACAAGTGTTTTGTTTTCTCCATCATTTACTTTTCTGCCTGCCTTGGTGTCTGTGGGAGTGTAAGCTGCAGCTAGCCCCTTCCTCTCTCTCTAACCCCTGAGCTGCCTTCAGGGCAGCTGGGTTCTCTAGAATTTTCCTGGTTATTTTAGGTTGCAGGCCATGGCCAGGGAACCATCTATCTGCCCACAGTTTCATTCCAGGGGCCTGAAGGGGTGGGGGTGGGGGGAGCAGACCCTGGTTCAGGCTCAGCTAGACAGGAGCCCATTTTGGCTTTGGGAATTTCCCGCAAGGACAGCGGAGGACTCCCTGGCAAGTCCTTTCGTGTTCTTACCAAGGGTAGGAAAGAAGAAGCAAATTATTTGTCTAATCCCCAAATCACATTTCTGAGACGTGGCAGACAAATGCTGGGAGCCCTCTGCTTCCGACACAGCATCAGATGCTGGGGTGTGCAAGGGACTTTGCCCATGTGGGTTGTGCACCGTTATGAAAAGAACAAAGAGACCTGGCTGGGGAAGACATGAAAAATGGCAGAGCCCCTCCCGGCCCGGTAAACACGCCATGGCTTTGCCACCTCCACTCAAAAGGCTACCACTTTCATTGCTCTCCTAGCAAAGAAACCTTTCTTCAGAGCCACTGGCGGGGTACAAAGGCAGAGTACAAAATGTGCGCACATCACAGTCCCTGCAATTCTGTTTGAACAAGCGTATTGATTGGGTCTGACCCTGTTACATTTTTTCCCTATTATTTGAAAAGGTGCATCTAAGTGTAGTGAATTGAACCAGTGGAGCTGAACTTTCCATGAAAACTTCTCAAGGTATTTCTTTAGTTCAAAGCTTTTGAATTTTAAAGGGCATTTTTAATATGAGTCTGTTGAGTATTCTCTGCCACAGCCCAACAAGGGATGTTAAATGCAGATGAGGTTGGAGCAGGGTGAGGAAGGGAGCGGACCTGCAGGGGAGGGTGTCTACCAGTCCAGGAAGGTCTGGGTTTTGGGGAGAAAGGCTCAGCCCCATGCTTTGGAGCAGCTCATGCAGACCCTAAAAGGGACCTCTCTGAGCACAAGGGCAACCGCTTAGCGACAGGGAAGAGGCTTCACAGCTTAACATGAAGACTTGAACTGAGAGAGCCAGGAAGCACTTGCTGAGAGCTCCTCCAAAGGAAGAGGGTTTTGTCCTCGTGCATAAGGGCCTCATTGCTGTTTACTTTCTCTCATACTCAGCCCTAGAGCTGGGAAGGAAGGCAGGAGGCTGAGTCCCTTGACTGAGCTCACAGACAGACAGGAAGCTGCAGTAACTGTCTGCAGTCACCTACATCCTCCAGCCCCCGGGTGGACCTCACTGATCAGTTGCAGATGCTTTCCCACTGAGCCCTGGGCTGCATCTCAATCCTTAACTGATCTGGTGTCTTTGGATTTGGATGTGTTGCCGGTTGTGTGCGCCATGGCAGCAGTCCCTTTCGCCATCCTGTCCCAGGACCCTGGAACTGTCCACCAAGTCTCACCCTCCCCACACGGAAGGAGGCTCTCTTTGGGGGCGCTGAGGGTGCATGGCTCCTTTTGACTGAGCTCCTGGCTCATGCTGGTCTGAGTTTCTGTTGCCCCTTGAGGCCTCTTGGGCATGGAAAGCACCTCCTTCCTAGACCCAGAATTCGGGTTCAGAGGCAGAATCATCCCTGGGAGGAGCTGGAAAGTCAGGTCCTGCACGGAGAGAACCCAGGGCTTGGACATCCCAGCGAAGTCCTTTCAGGGTCTTTGCCAAATCTCCAGCCTAGAAGGCAGTGGCCTGGAGGAGCACAGTAGGGTCAGAATCACAGTGAAAAGCAGTAGTCTCTGGGTCCCTCTCTGCCCACAACTGTGAGAACATCAGCCCCTGCCCCCAGAGTTCTCTTGCCTTGTCCTGGGAGCCCCCAGAGGTGTTCCATGTATGCTCTGAAATCCATTTTCTTGGTTGGTACTTTCAGGACTTTCTGCTGTTACCTGTGTTTCCTGGGGCCACGCTGGCTGTTAGGCAAAATAAGGTCCCAGTGACAGTAACTCAGATTTCACGGCCTCTGCCTTCTGCTGCTTACCACAGGAGTCGTCTGCTGTCGTCTCACCTGGTTATTCCCAGGAGCCCCCAGACTTTCCTCACGTGAACTCACAACTGTCCTCTCAAGTTTACGTTCTTCCACCTGCAGCTACTTGATGCCTACTGGCCATGACGCCTGGAACAGGCTGGCTTTGTCACTGGGGATATGCTGGTCTCGCTTACTACTTGGCCAAAGTGTGCCCCGGGCATCAGCAGGTCCCAGTAATGGCCACTCATGCTTATAATTTAAGGTCCTAAGCATTAACTAATTTAGAGGAAAACTTGCTCACCAAAAGGTGATAGTCTCCTTGTAAACTGGCAATTGCTTAGAGCACAAGCCTCACAAGATGTGATGATTTTCATGATCCTTACCAACAAGAGAACTTCTGCAAGACAATATCTGCTCCCATACACCTTGTTTTGGTAGCCAGCCTGTGGGCTTCTCCAGGGCTTTCTTTTGCTCAGTGCCCAGCTTATCACAGATGCTGACTGCTCGGGAAGGTGAGATTGGAGTGACCGGGTGTCTACCTCTGCCTCCCACTTCCCCACTTCTCACTATTCTAGGAGAGCTGGCCCTGGGGCAACAAGGCAGAAACCCAGGGACGGTTCTGATAGATTGAACACATGTGAGCGTATAGTGGACACGCTGAGCTGGGCACTGGGTTGGGGGGAGGGGGGAGGGTATGGGAGTGACAATCGTGGTTACACTCCAGCACCTCTTCCACCTCCCAGGAACTCGCCCACCACTGATGAATCTAGTCCATACCTGAATCTCCACTAACCTCAGGTCGGAATAATTTTTCAGGTGATTATTTTGGATAATAATAATTCTGGTTACATTTAGTGCTGCTTATCTATCAGGCACCTTATGTTACTCTCTGTGGCAGATACAGTAACTACAGACAGATAACCATGTGTTCCTCCCCATTATGCTGCCACTTTAGACTCAAGCAAGGCCATATGTCCAGCTCTGGACAGTGGACCACAAGTTGAAGTGAGATGTGTCACATCTGGGCTGAAGCGTTTAAGAACCAGTGCACTGTTTCTAGCTTTCTCTTGCCCTGCAGTGGCCACCTAGAAGCCACATGTTTCGGAGAGTGGAACCGCAAGATGCAAACTGACTTGCCCTAACTCTCCACTTTGGAAGGGAACTGCCTGGGAGAGGCCCCAAGATCCACACCTAACTTTGCATGGGTGAGAAATAAACTTTGATATATTTGTGCCCTGGGACTTAAGGGTTTCTTTTCTACCATAGCATAGTCTAGACTTCCCATACTCTAGGTATTATGATTCCCATATTATAGTTGAGAAAACTGAGGCACAATGGTCCCATGACTAGGCATTAGCTGAGTTGAAACTTGAGCTTGTATCCCACTGACTCCAGGGAGCTTTTAACCACTACATTGGCTGCTATTATCTTAGAGGAAAAAAAGAGAAAGAGAAGAGCTTCCTGGGGACTTATGGGAAGATTTTGATGGAGAAAGGGATGATGATCCTATAGAGCTGGATTCTGGGTCCTTGGAAAAAGAATAATCTCTGGTGAGATCGATGACGACACAGATAGCCTGAAGAGAAACTTAGGTTCGGGAAAGTGCCTGTGTCAGTGCCTACTGTGTGATGAATGGAAACCCCCTCTGTGGCTGCGATCTGACAGCAAGCATGGCCTTGGGGGCACCTTGGAGAAATGCTACTTAGCACACTTGACCCAGCCACAGGTCTTTGGGCTTTAGGACTCAGAAACCAGATTTGTCAGCTCTAAGAGTGGGGCTGTCTCTCTGGGCTACAGTCACACTGACCAGGCTTGGGAGACAGATGGAGAAAATTGGGTGAGAACTGAACTGCCAGGCAGATTGGCTACTGGTATTCACTGACACTACTACTACCACCCCCAGCCCCACCTGGGGTTGGGATGCGTGTCTTCTTTAGACATGGAAGTTTCAGGACCAGGGCAGTCTTGGAGAGTCCTGGTGTTACTGAGCTATACCAACGTGAGGTACTATCTCCACGACAGGAGACTATGTCCCGCAGACCTGATGCTCATGTTCCTGGACTGGGGCTTCCTCTTTGGAACAGAAGAATATGGCAGTGCCCTTCAGGTGGCTCTTCTCTATGTGGCTATGACTGACCAGCCCCTCATCCACAGGTTGACGCCATGGGAGGGAGACAGCCCAGTGCAGAAGTGACATGCACTGAGCCAGGCTGCCTGGAATCAAATCCAGGTTGCCAGCCCTGTGACTTGGGCAAGTTACTTCCCCTCTCCGCACCTCCATGTCCTCATCTGGAAAATAAGGATATTTTTACCTACCTCAGTAGAGCTGTTGTGAGAACTAAATGAGTTAGTCCATGGAAAATGTTAAGAACAGTTCTTGCCCCTATGGGAAGCATCAGAAGAAACAATATACATATTAGTTATTTACCGGCATTTAAGTTACAGTGATTTAATATGCATCGTGCTCTTGTTCTTTAATTCTTTATTTGTTTGCTTGTTTATTGACTGCTTCCCTCACAAGAACACAAGCTTCATGAAACCAAGGACACTGTCGTGTTCACTGTATTATCCCTTCTGCCTAGAACAATGTCAGCCACAAAGAGAGTGCTAAGAAATAATTTGTTCAACGAATGAATAAATGAATGAAGTCAAGGCCTGTTGGCCAGGGAGCCCTCTCTCTTTTTGGGATGACTTGCCTATCTCTGCTCAGCTCTGTTATGTGTTTTATACTGTAGCCCCCAGAGAGCATCTCTCGCTTTCTTGTTTTTAAGTCCCTTGAGTAGTAGATAAGAGCAGGGACTGAGGAATTCCAATCTACCCTTATTAATTCTGTGACTCTAATTTAAATGCAGGTAAATGATAACCAATATGTATATTTTTTCTGATGCTTCCCATGGGGCTGAGAACTGTTCTTAGCATTTTCTGTGAACTAACTAATTTCATTCTCACAACAGCTCTACTGAGGTAGGTAAACCACTGGACTTCGTAAGCTTCAGTTTTCTCTTCTGAAACGTGAACATAATAAGACCTACCTTCCATGGTTCATTGTGAGGAATAATGGAATTCTCACACAATCCCTGGCTTGGGAGCACTCAAGAAGCATTCGCCCGGTTGGTTTTGCCCTTAGGGACAGCAAGGCTCGATGTGGTTCTTCCACATTTAAACCCTGTATCCTTTCCTGACTGGGCAGCATAAACAGGTTTGGGGTCATCTACTATGCCCCGACCTCTGTCTTCTGCCCTCCACCCTCTGCCTTCCATTTCAGACAGTCACCTGCCGTGGGTAGAGTGATGGTCTGGGGCTTTTGAAGTTGGAGTTTGCAAGGCTGGGCCATGCCAGGCTGACCCCGTGAGCTCTCCAGCTGCAGAGGACAGCCACGTCCTTGGAGGCCGCCCCCTCCAGCCCTGCGGCTGTCCACCTGACAGCAGATCAACCTGTGTGCCTCCCTTTGATGTGAGTCCTCAAACTGAAGCCTTGTGCCCTGCTCTGAGAACCCGAGCTTTGAAGTTGGCCTATAAACTGAGCTTTCAGGAAAAAAGTTGTCTGTTGTGCCTCAGAGCACGGCCGGGCCCTGTAAAGGCACGTGGAGTGCCATGAACACCTGATGAATAATTCTTTTTGGGCCCAAGAAAGATTCATTCCATTTAAAAGAGAGGAAAATTCCCTTGACCTTTTCATTGAAGTTCCGGGGGTGGGGCTTGGGGGGGGCCACTTAGAGAGGGTTTTTATGTCTTCTCACTGAAGCCACATGGAGCAGGCAGGTTGTCTTTAAGAGCTGAGCTCCAGTGACTACTCCAAAAGGCTTCCTATCCCTGACTCATGACCCCAGGTCCGCTCAGCCAACACCCCCTTCACACTCCCTGCCTCCCACCATGACTGAGGGAGAAGACTGGGTCCTCTTCCAGAAGGAGAGGTCTCTGCCCTCTCCACAGCAAACCATGTTGGAAATGGCAAGGCTTACGGACTCCGCTGCCTTCTTTTCCTTTCAGGGCCTGGCGTGGCAAAGGGGTAAGGCAGATATGAATGTGCCTGGATTTCTCACCTGAAGGACCCCCCAAAGCAGGCTGACAGTTGCTGACAGTTGCCGAGTGCTTTTTCTTTTGTGCATGACTAGGTAATAGGATGTAAGTTTGTGTGTAGTTTTCTGAGATCATTCTTTCTTTTTTTTTTTTTTTTTTAATTTGGAGATGGAGTCTCCCTGTGTCACCCAGGCTGGAGTGGGCAGTGGTGTGATCTCGGCTCACAACAATCTCTGCCTCCCGGGTTCAAGCAATTTTCCTGCTTCAGCCTCCCGAGTAGCTGGGATTACAGGCACACGCCACCGTGCCTGGCTAATTTTTGTATTTTTAGTAGAGATGGGGTTTCACTATCTTGGCCAGGGTGGTCTTGAGCTCCTGACCCCAGGTGATCTGCCCGCCTCGGCCTCTCAAAGTGCTGGCATTACAGGCATGAGCCACTGTGCCCGGTCAAGACCTTTCTTTATGGCAAAATGTAACATACATATAGAAGGTACACACAAAAAAATGTTCAGCTCAGTGAGTGATCAGAAGGCAAACACCTGCGTAACCACTCTTCAGTCAAGAAATAGAAGTGTGCCAGAGTGCTGGCAGCCCTGGTCCTGCCCTTCCCTGCTCAGGAGACCCTCCCACTCCTGCAAGGGATAAGCACTCCACAGACTTTTGTGGTAACTACTTACTTGCGATTTACGATGTTACTGTCTAAGCAGACATCACAAAATACAGTAGCTTAGTTTGATCTGTTTTCTGAAATTTCTACAAATAGAATAATTTTCTCAAATAGAAATTCCTTTATGTCCAACTTTTTTTCATTAAACATCATTTATATTCATTTGTGTCACATGTAACTATGTTTCACTCATTTTTGCTGCTGTACACTATAGTATTCCACTGCATGGATATCCAACAATTTTTTTTTTTTTTTTTTTTTTTTTTGAGAGGGAGTCTCGCTATC
>NW_012114755.1:160551-185214 GCF_000951035.1 Colobus angolensis palliatus | reverse complement strand
CCAGGATGGTCTCGATCTCCTGACCTCGTGATCCACCCGTCTCGGCCTCCCAAAGTGCTGGGATTACAGGCTTGAGCCACCGCGCCCGGCCTCCAACAATTATTGATCTGTTTTACTGTTGAAGGACATTTGGGCTTTTACAAATAATGTTATTGCTATTACAATAGCATTATTGTAATATTGCTATTACAAATAATGCTGCTATTAACATTTCTATGCATGTCTGTTGGTGCACATGCTAAGTGTAGAGGTGCTAGGTCAGAGGATAAGCATATCTTCACATTAGGTAGAAAATGCCAAACTGTTTTCCAACATAGTGGTACTAATTTATGCTCCCACCATCACTATATGATTTGTTGTTCATCCTCATTGTGGCAGCCAGCTTCTGAAATGGCCCCCAAAGATCCTCACCTCTTGGTATTCTAATCCCCTCTTCTTAGGTGTGGGCTGGAGCTAGTAACTTACTTCTACTGCATAGCATGTGACAGAAGGTAATGGATGTCACTTTCAAGATGAGGTTACAAAAAGGCCTCTATCTTGGCACCCTCCCTTGCATCCTCACCTGCTTACTGTGAGGGAAGCCCTGTAGTGAGCTAGCGGAAGGAGGTCTACCCAGCAAGAAACAGATACCTGACCACAGCCAGTGAGGACCTGAGACCTGCCGCAGTCACCTGAGTGAGCTTGCAAGTGAGTTATCCCCCAGTCAAGTCTTGGGTGACTGCAGTCCTAGCTCACACCTCCGTCACAGCTTTGTGGGAGACCCTGAGCCAGAGACACTCAACTAAGCCCCGATTTCTGACACGTGGAAATGGTGAGATGATAAATGGTTGTTGTTTTAGGCCATCAAGTTTTGAGGTATTTTGTTACACAGTGGTAGGTAATATACCCACCAAAACTTTTCATTATTTTAAAATTTTAGCCATTTTGATGAGTATGAAGTAAGCTTAACTAGCATCTTCCTAACCATTAACAGAGTCGAGCAGCTTTTTAAATGTTCCTTGACCACTTGGATTTCCTTTTTTGTAAAGCCTGTCATGTCTTGCCATTGTTCTATTGAATTGTATATCTTTTTCTTAGTGATTTGTAGGGATTCTAGATTTCTAGGGTAGGTGGGGTTACCACCAGAAAACAGAGCCTGAGGCCAGGGCTTGCAGGCAGATCATTTATTTGGGAATGTCCTAGGGAATCACAGTGGAAAGGAAAGGAGAGGAAACCAGTCGAAGGGTGGCTTCTCCAGAGCTGGTCACGGTTGTGGGAAACTTGGATTCAGTTTCACTGAGACCCTCCTTCTGAGGGGCCATGTAAAATGCACCTCAAAATTATCCACTCGAGATATGAAAGAAGGGAGCCTTTCTTTCATATCCTCTAGCTCAGGGCTCCTATTGGCCAAGAGGTCCCCATGGGGCATTAAGCCCCTCGCTTTTCCAGATCATACATACACATGTGAGTGATTCCCACATGACCCCCACACTGGGGCCACTGAGAAGCCCTGGGGCAGAGGGTGAAGATGCCATCCATTAGCAGTGATAGCCATAGCAGAGGAAAACGTGGCTGAGAGGATGTGAGGTGGAGTGTGGGAAGTATCTGCCCCACAACCTCTTAGGGATTGTATGTAAATATCTTCTCCCCTCTGTGGCTTGCTTTTCCACTCTCTTCATGGTATCTTGATGAATAGACGTTACTAATTTTAAGGTAGTAGAGTTGATAAATTTTCTCTGTATAGTTTGTGGGGTTTTGTGTTCTGTTTAAAAAGTCCTCTACTGTCTGGGTGTGGTGGCTCACGCCTGTAATCCCAGCAGCACTTTGGGAGGACGAGGCAGGCAAATCACCTGAGGTCAGGAGTTCAAGACCAGCCTGACCAACATGGTGAAACCTTGTCTCTACTAAAAATACAAAAATTACCCAGAGGTGGTGATGAGCATCTGTAATCCCAGCTACTGGGGAGGCTGAGGCAGGAGAATCACTTGAATCTGGGAGACGGAGGTTGCAGTGAGCCAAGATTGCACCACTGCTCTCCAGCCTGGGCAACAAAGCTAGACTCCATCTCAAAAAAAAAAAAAAAAAAAAAGGTCCTATATTTAAGTCATTATTGGTTTTTCTTTCACAGATTTACAGTTTACCTGGAATTGATTTTTAGGTAAGGTATGAAGTGGGTGTCAGGTTTCATTTTTTCCAAATAGATATCCAGCTTACTGAAGAATCTATTACTTCCTACTGCTGTAGAATGCCACCTTTGTCATAAATCAAATATATATGTGTGCAAATCTATTTGTGGGCTGTTTTTTTCTACTTTATTGTCTATTTGTCTAGTGTGCCAATATCATGATATTTTAATTACTGGAGCTTCATAGTAAGTTTTGATACCCAGGAAAGCAAGGCTTCTATCTGTCTTGTTCTTATTCTTCACAAGTGTCTTGGTTAATTTTGGTTTTTGCATTTCCTCATGAATTTCAGAGCCAACTTGCTAAGTCTTCCCCATTACTTCCAATTGGATTTCAAAAAACTGAGCTGCATTGCATTTAGATGACTTTGGGGCGAACTGCATCTCTACAATATTGAGTCTCCTAATCCATGAGCATGGAATCCTAATCCATTTATTTAGGCTTTTAAAATTTTCTCTCCAAAATGTTCTATTTTTATTTTATTTATTTAGAAGTGGGGGTCTCTCTCTGTCACCCAGGCTACAGTGCAGCGGCATGATCATAGTTCCCTACAACCTCGAACTCCGGGGCCCAAGGGATCCACCCACCACAGCCTCTCAAGTAGCAGGGATTACAGTTGCAAGCCACCATACCCAGCCTCCAAAATATATTATAGAAAAAAAGCATTCTGCTTTTATCAATGGTGGACAAGAATGCTTTGAACCAACTTTTCCACTGAGAACAAGGAGAAAAGTAGGCTAAGATTTAAAAACCGTATTTGAAGCATTGGAGAGCATTTGAAGCACTGCTGTCAATACAGTAAAAATTTGTGGAGCCAAGATCCAGAGGAAAGGAAGAAAGGTAGGGGGTGTGAGCTCAGCATTTGACGCCACTTTTCTCCTCAGGTGGATTGTCTAGCCCAAAAGCTGCAGGTGAGAGCCCAAGAAGCTGCTCAGCAGCGATTTGACTCCAAGCAGCTGTTCTTTGATAGACTCCCATAGTTGCACCCTGTTCATATGCCTAGCAGTCAGTCAAGCACCCAAGTGGGTATCTTTGTACAGATTTCGGGGGCTCTAGAGTTCCTTCATCTCCAGTACTCTTTCCTTCAAATCCCAGTCACCTCGACAGCCCTTAATGCTGATCTGTGTTTCTTCTGCCCAGTGAGATTGTTGCCACTTCAGTTTGGACTTGTTTCCTTTGCAGTGATTTGGAAGTGGCCTAAGGAAGAAATCTGGGTTGAATGTAGGACTCTCCTCATGTGCTTTCCTTCTCTCAATGATCGTAAGTCCTGCATAGGTTGGCCAACACAAATTTATTTGCTTTTATTCTTGAAGAATATTTTCACTGGGTATAGGACCTGAGTTGGTGGTTATTTTAATTTTTTTTTTCAGTGCTTTGAAGGTATCACTACATTTTATTTTTATTTTATTTATTTAGAGATGAGGGTCTGGCTCTGTCACCCAGGAAGTTTCTGGCTTCCTTTGCTTCTGTTCAGAAGTCAGTTGTCCTGGCTGGGCATGGTGGCTGACACCTGTAATCCCAGCACTTTGGGAACCTGAGGCAGGTGGATCACTTGAGCCCAGGGGTGCGAGACCAGCCTGGGTAATAAAGTGAGACCTAGTCTCTACAAAAAAATCTAAAACATTAACCGGGCATGGTGACATTTGCCTATGGTCCCAAGTACTCAGGGGGCTGAGGTGGGAGGATTGCTTGAGCCTTGAAGATCAGGGTTGCAGTAAACCATGATCACGCCACTGTGCTGCAGCCTGGGTGACAGAGCAAGGCTCTGTCTTGAAAAAAAAAAAAAAAAAAAAAGTCAGTTGTCCTGTTTTTGTTCCCTTAATTGTAAGGAATCTTTTTTCTCTGTATTTATTTTTCTTCTTGTCTTTGGTTCATGGCATTTTTCCTATAATATGCCTAGGTGTGATTTTTCTTTGTTGTGTTGTTTTTCTTGTTGTTTTTGAGACAGAGTCTCATTCTGTCACCAAGCTAGAGTGCAGTGGCATGATCATAGTTCCACTGCTTGAGGAACTCCTGGGCTCAAGAGATCCTCCTGCCTCAGTCTCCTGGGTAGCGGGACTACGGGCATACACCACTACACTTGGCTAATTTTTAAAAATTTTTTGTAGAGACAGAGTCTTGCTATGTTGCCCAGGTTGATCTTGAACTTCTGGCTACAAGCAGTCCTCTCCTGTCAGCCTCCCAAAGCGCTGGTATAATAGGCATGAACCACCTTCCCTCACCTAGGTGTGGTTTTCCTTGTCTTTATGCTGTTTAGGTTTTGTAGGGATTCTCAAACCTGTGGGTGGGACATTTTTTGTCAGTTTTGAAATATTATCATCTATTTTCTCTTTTAAAATTTGATTTTCAGCCAGGCATGGTGGCACATGCCTGTAGTTCCAGGTGTTTTGCTGATGCGGGAGGATTACTTGAGCCCAGGAGGTTGAATCTAGCCTGAGCAACATAGTAAGACTCTGTCTCTTAACATTTTTCTTCAAATTGATTTTCTTTATACTCTCTTTTCTCTCTTTCAGGAGTCCCTCAATTATTTGAATGTTAGCCCTTTTTACTCTTCATTATGCAAGAATCCATTACACCATTGTGAGAAAGATTTGACAAATCAATTAGTCTTGTCTCTTACCGAAGTGCTTCTCCCACTCAAATTCTCCTGTAGTCTGAAGCAATGTCTGTTTCTGACATCAGCAGTGGCAACCCATAAACCTTCTTGGAATTTGGACAGTCACCTTTTGTTTCAAGAACATAGGACAAAAGATGTGGAGATTTTTCCTAGTCGCAAGGTTAAATGTTTAAAGTTATAGGCTGCACTATGCCTGTCCTAAGTGCCAGGTCCTGAGTGACCGAGGGACCCACATGCTCTTGGATCAATATGCATGTGTTCTTGATATGCAGGGCCCTCTAAAGCATGGGCCCCTGAGGCAGAAGCCCATCTTACCTGAGTTTAAGGGCGGGTTTCTCATTCTCAACATTATTGACATTTGGGCCAGATAATTCTTGCTGTGTGGGGCTGTCCTGTGCATCAAAGGATGGTTAGCAGCATCCCTGGTGTCTACCCACCAGATACTAGTAGTGCCTCCCAGCTGTCACAAACAGAAATATCTCCCAACATTGCTAATGTTCCCTGGCCAAGGCAGGGAAAGTGGGTGGATCACAAAATTATTTCTGGCTCAGAACCATGAGCTTAAGGATAATACTCCAGACAGGAAAGGCCTATGAAGCTCCAGTAATTAAAATATCATATTGGCACACTAGACAAATAGACAATAAAGTAGAAAAAAACAGCCCACAAATAGATTTGCACACATATATATTTGATTTATGACAAAGGTGGCATTCTACAGCAGTAGGAAGTAATAGATTCTATTACTATACTATGATCTAATATTGCAGCTTAAGCAATATCAGAGGAGGCCGAAGCAGGCAGATCACTTGAGGCCAGGAGTTTGAGACCAGCCTGGCCAACATGGAGAAACCCCATCTCTACTAATAATACAAAAATTAGCCGGGTGTGGTGGCATGCGCCTGTAATCCTAGCCACTTGGGAGGCTGAAGCAGGAGAATCACTTGCACCTGGGAGGCAGAGGTTACAATGAGCTGAGATGGTGCCACTGCCCTCCAGCCTGAGCGACAAGAGTGAAACTGTGTCTCAAAAAGAAAAGAAAAAAGGAAGATATAAGAAATGTGAGCTGGCAGAACTCAGGAAATTAAGAAATAATCACAAAAATGAAAATGGGAATGATGGGGTATACAGTGTTTGAATCATAAGGGGAATAAGGAACAGGAATGATAAAGAAAAATAACGTAGACATAGGAAATGACACACGCACACAATTGGAGTTCCTAAAGTAGAAAACGTCCATTTTCTATTTGTATAAATGAAAGCACTGAGAAACTTTGCTCACATGATAAAAAAGTTAGTAATAGGTTTTAGAAATGCCAATCTTCCGAATTCTTAGGCCAAAAATCAGTGATCTTTCATCAACATTTATTTTTAATAATTAGCTGACAATCCACTTGTATGATAGTTTCATTGAGGGCATCTGACAGATGACAGAAACCATCTGACTTGCAAAGGGAGTCATTCAGGCCTCAACATAAACACGAATGTTTCAAATTGTCCCTTTGTTTGGACCCATGAAATATTTTACTCTCTGGGACAATTAGACACAGTAGGTGTGGCATGGCTGAGAGGTATTGCCTTTCCTCTAGTGGGAGAAAGGCTGCGAAATAAGAGGTAGTTGTTTTAAGGCAGACCAATTTAGGAACAAATACATATCGATGTACAGGATTGGGAAATTCTCTACGGAACCCCTTCATGTACTCAGAAGCATGTATATCCTACTGGTTAACAATGCTAAGTACTGCTGGCAGGTCAAGGGAAGAATTTACAAGTACTTATGTTTTAGGAAAATGTCAATAATTGATTTGATGAGTTTTCAGCGCTCTTGTGTCAAGGGTGGGTAGAAGCCACATTGGAGTGGACTGAGGAGGGAGGGGATGGAAGTAAGAAATAGAGGCAGTAATAGAAAAGTTACTAAAATTAGATATAGATGAGAGAATTACACCCAACATAGGTGGTACCTAGGAGCAACTTCTTTTTTTAAAAAAGATATGAAATACTTGAACAAATGCTGAAAGAAAAGGATCACAGATTAAGGGAGAGATTGAAGACTCAAGGGAAGATAATAAGCACTGCATTCACAAGGTTTAAAAGATTCAACAGTAGGCTGGGTGTGGTGGTTCACACCTGTAATCCCAACACTTTGGGAGGCTGAGGCAGGAGGATTGCTCGAGACCAGGAGTTCAAGACCAACCTGGGCAACACAGCCAGTCTCTACAAATTAAAAAATTAGCCAGGTGTGATGGCACACACCTGCGGTCCCAGCCACTCAGGAGGCTTAGGTGGGAGGGTCTTGAGCCCGTTGAAGTTAAAGCTGCAGTGAACCATGATCGTGCCACTGAACTCCAGCTTGGGTGACAGAGCAGGACCCTGTCTCGGGGCGGCAGCGGAGGTGGTGGAAACCAGGAGCCAGCACTTATTGATCACTTATCTATGTACTAAGCCTTTTGCTCATTTTACCTAAGTCTCATAATAACTATGCAAGGGGGTTACTGTTACTATCCTCATTTTACTTACCCAGAAAGGAGGGAGACCCAGAGAGATCAACCTATGCTCGAGGTCACCGAGTTTAGCCCTGTGGTGGAGTTGGGCTGTCACAACCTAGAGCACAGAACACTTGTCCATGGCTGTGGATTTAGTAAGTGAAGTTCAGGGAATTTGTGCCTGAAGGTTTCTATTTTTATGTGAGAGAAGGCAAGGACATGTTAAGAGTGAAGGAAAAAAAGAGGGTAACAAGTTTCAGAGTAGAAGTTTTACATAGTAAGAACGGAGAGCTGACTAGAGAAAATAAGGGTAATGGGCAGTGCTGAGGTCACTTAAAACCAATTTTTACTAATATGGATTTATACATTTGGTGATCTTTCTCCAGAAATAACTGGTGAGGGTAGGAGGGCTTGGATACATCCAGGGCTGGGAATTTTCCAGGAAGTCGTTTGGGTTAACAATCACGATACTGAATTGATAGATCACGAAGCCGAGATAGGACTTACAAAGGAGGTGGAAACAGACTACGCCCTAACATAGAGCAGGTATAAAGGAGGAGTTGGTTAGAAGGGAATTTTTTTATTGAGTGATTTTAGAAGATATTTTGGATATTGCAAGTATATAGGATGTGGTTGTGATGGAAACAAGTAATGGAACCAAAGCCCTGTGTGTAAGTAGTCACTAAAGCTAACCAGGTAGCTGAAATTTCTTTCCCCCAAATTTACTCAAAGAATGTGACCTTTGTGCTCTCAAACTATGGTTCAGGCACTCCAGACTTTTTTTCTGTATCTTCAATTCTCTCAGATTTAAAAAATTATACTAGAGAAGAGGACTTTTGCCTATGAATACAAACAACATTGCACTCTGTATCCGAAAACATTCTTTTCAATAGACTGTTAGGTTATGGGTACAAGTAAACACTTGGATATAAGGCAAACATTTAAAAGTGCATTTCAGGTATTAAATTATGAATGATATGGAACAGTTGCCATTAAACTTCCCACTGAATAGTGTTTCATGGCACAAAAATAATCTATTTTCCTGATACTTTTTTAGTATGGATACCAAGACAGCATGCCATCAGTTGTCTTCTAATTTTGTTCCAGTTTGATTTTAAAAACCCACATGTTCATGCTTAAAAGATAGCATTATGTTTAATAGGTGCTAGGAAACCAGGCCACATGTACCAACCTACCTAAATTTACTCTAACCCTGAATTTTTTTTAACACCCAATACATGAATTAATTGAAATCTGGATTTCTCTATAAGGAGATGCAGAAAGTCTTGTAGTGTAGTTATTTTAAAACAAGGTGCTCCTATTTACTTATCAGAAACAAGACCATATCAACAACCCATTTAAATAATGAACTGATGAAAATACTTTTAAAAACCATAAAACTCATCTCTATCACATGCTTAAGTAAAAACCAATCTTCACTCTCTTAGTTATAAGCAATCCCACAGACATTTGAAAATCAGAGGGCAAACTAAAATTGTTGAATAAAGCCAAACTTTTTCAAACTAAGTATTTGTTAAATGTCATATGTATTGTCTACCATCAAGTGATTCAATATTTTACTATAGAGGATAGCATCTATTTTTGAAAAATGTGAGAAATTAAAAAAAAAAACAACAAGGCAACAACTTTGGGGTCCGAAACATGAAATATACTGTAAGATATAGTCTACCAACCAGAAATCACCTGTTTTACTTGCTACTTGCTAAATTTCTCTAACGCATTCTAAATTATTTTATTTGATTTTTTTTTTTTTTTGAGATGGAGTTTTGTTCTTGTTGCCCAGGCTGGAGTGCAATGGTGCGATCTTGGCTCACTGCAACCTCTGCTTCCAGGGTTCAAGTGATTCTCCTGCCTCAGCCTCCGGAGTAGCTGGGATTACAGGCTTGCAACACCACGCCCAGCTAATTTTGTATTTTTAGTAGAGATGGGATTTCTCCATGTTGGTCAGGCTGGTCTCCTGACCTCAGGTTATCCACCTGCCTTGGCCTCCCAAAGTGCTGGGATTATAGGCATGAGCCACCGCACCTGGCAACACATTCTAAAAAGAATAATTTTTAAAAATTCCAACACTCCAAGGCTGGGCGCAGTGGTTCACACCTGTAATCCCAGCACTTTGGGAGGCCGAGGCGGGTGGATCACAAGGTCACAAGATTGAGACCATCCTGACTAACACCATGAAACCCCATCTCTACTAAAAATACAAAAAATTAGCCAGGCATAGTGGCACATGCCTGTAGTCCTAGCTACTCGGGAGGCTGAGGCAGGAGAATCGCTTGAACCCAGGAGGCGGAGGTTGCAGTGAGCTGAGATCACGCCACTGCACTCCAACCTGGGTGACAGAGTGAGACACTGCCTCAAAAAAAAAAAAAAAAAAAAATTCCAACACTCACTCCAAATACATCCTTTAAGTATCTAGATGTACAACAGTTCGGCTCACAAACAGGTGGGACTAAAGCCTTTGAACTTGTTACTTATAAACATTAAGAATTTGGACCCAATTATCCAAAGATCCATTTACTAGCTCATAATGCAATTTGTGTTAATCAGCTGTACAAATCAACCACCTAATAGCAGTAAGATGATTCTAATCTTACACCAACAGAAACAGCAATAAAATTAGAAAGTAATACTTTTTAGTAATTAATCAATAAAATAGCACTAGGATAAAATGAAGAGAATTTCTTGTTTCAGCTTATCAGTAAGTCTGCTCCTCATTTGTAGATAATGAGGATAAAGGTATCACAGCCAAATATGGGAAACTGCTCTTTATTTAGACCTTTGGGACAAAATTAACTTTGGTCACATGTTACTTAAAAAAAAAAAAATCCAGTTTTACATATTTCTAAATAGATAGAACTAAATGATCAGAGAAATCATTTCTTCTGTAAAAATTGGCCAAATCTTATCAAAAATCTAACATACGATATAATCCAAATTATAAAAAGACTACTTGGGATCATAATATTCCAAATGTATGACAGTTATAACTCCCATCTTAACAAGTGTGAGAAGTACTTGCTCTCATGTTGCTTTGGTCCAAAAGAGTAGAGCTAACTCAGTAACAGGAAACTAAGTACCCAATCTTTTGCCAAAATTAATTTAGATTGTGACTGGCAGCAGAAATTTCCACGATGAACAGCTCTACTATAACAAAGAATAATTAAAGAATACTTTTCATGAACATATCACAGTATCAAATACATTTTTATAAGAGAAAAATATGAAGGAAATGATAAAATAGCTATCACAAACAAAAAGCGTTTCCCCCATACGGTGAATTAGAGGGCTGATGATGCTAATATGAAAGTAAGTTGAGTACTGTATTTATTTCTTATTTTATACAACTCTTACTCTTTACAAAAATGGTTATAGTCATGCCCATAAAAGTGTAACCCATGGCATTTGAAAGCAAACACTCCTCGTAATTATTTAAAAGGGACTTTTTAAAAATTATAATACAAAGGTCTGTGCTCTATAAGCAGTCCTCCACTGTGCATTATAACAATAAGGCTTACTTTTAATACAAAGACTAAGTGTTTGGGAGTTATGAGCCACTGGATTTAACAAACATCATTTTATAATTGCTTTTTGCATCTTTTTTGTTTTTGGGATCCTCCACTTCATCAGGGTGCTCAGGAGCTTGGAGTTCTTCAGCAGATTCTTCTTTCTCTGACTCTGAATCGCTTTCAGAATCATCTGGACTTTCAGGATCAGGTGAATCATCATCGTCGTCATCATCATCTCCAGCTACATCACCTTCTCCATCATGATCTTCTACCTAAAACATCAATCAACAGGCTCTTTTGAAAATAAACATTAGCCCATACAAAATCTGAGAAAGACTGTAAGTTCTGTCAGTCTTAGAAACACTCTACTTTGTAGCCATTAGAACAACAGCTTTAAGACTTGAGTGGAATTTTAAGAAAGAGCTCTGTCTGGCTAGGCCCAGTGGCTCATATCTGTGACTGAGATTCCAGCTACTCAAGAGGCTGAGAGGCAGGGGGATTGCTTGAAGCCACAAATTTGAGACCAGCCTGGGCAACATATTGAGACCCTGTCTCTTTTAAAAAAAAAAAAAAAAAAAAAAAAAAAAAAAAAAAAAAAAAAAAAAAAAAAAAAAAGAAACTTAAAAAAACAAAAAAGAAAAATTAGCCAGGCATGGTGGTGTGTGCCTGTAGTTCTAGCTCCTCCGGAGGCTGAGGTGTGAGGATTGCTTGAGCCTAGGAGTTCAAGGCTGTAGTGAGCTATGATCATGCCACCGCATTCCAGCCTGTGTGACAGAGCAAGACTCCGTTTCTTAAAAGACAAAAGAAAGCAAGAGGGGAGGTGCTCTGAAGACCACATACCTATCTCCCTTCTCCTAGTTTGAAAACCACGGTATTATATTTTCCCGAAAGAAACGATCTTTTAAATTGATAAGGCATGTTAACCACTGACCTTTATGTGGAAATTAGTTATAATTGTTTTGCACATTGTATTACTTTGGAGTAACAGTAGTCACACATAAATTCGTAATATAAAAAGAGATCACTTAGGAAACAACTGAAAAAAAAAAGCTCTCTTAAACCATTATTTTAAACTTACATGAAACATTTTACTTAACTTGTGAGCATGTTGTTCATGCCTATTAAAAATGTGCCCTGGCCAGGCGTGGTGGTTCACGCCTGTAGTTCCAGCACTTTGGGAGGCGGAAAGATCACTTGAACCCAGGAGTTTGAGACCAGCCTGGGCAACATAGCAAAAGTCCATCTTTACAAAAAATACAAAAATAGCTAGGCGTGGTGGTGCAGGCCTATATCCCAGGTCCTCGGGAGGCTAAAGTGGCAGTGAGACTGTGCCACTGTACTCCAGCCTGGGTGACAGAGTGAGAACCTGTCTCAAAAAAGGGGGAAAGGTGCTCTGATGATTAAACAGCATTTTCATTTTTAGAAAACACACTTTTAAATCCTTAGAAACAGGCCAGGTGAGGCTGGGCACGGTGGCTCAAGCCTGTAATCCTAGCACTTTGGGAGACTGAGGCGGGCAGATTGCCTGAGCTCAGGAGTTCAAGTCCAGCCTGGGCAACATGGTGAAACCCTATCTCTACTAAAATACAAGAAATTAGCTGGGTGTGGCATCGTGTACCTGTAATTCAGCTACTCGGGAAGCTGAGGCAGGAGAATTGCCTGAACCCAGGAGGTGGAGGTTGCAGTGAGCTGAGATTGCGCCACTGCACTCCAGCCTAGGGGCAACAGAGTGAGACTCTGTCTCAAAACAAAACAAAACAAAACAAAAAAAGGCCAGGTGTGGTGGCTCACGCCTGTAATGCCAGCACTTTGGGAGGCCAAGGGTGGGCTCACCTGAGGTCAGGAGTTTGAGGCCAACCTGGTTACAGGGTGAAACCCCATCACTACAAAAATACAAAAATTGGCTGGGCATGATGGCAGGCGCCTGTAATCCCAGCTACTCAGGAGGCTGAGGCAGGAGAATCACTTGAACCTGGGAGGTGGAAGACATCACACCACTGCACTCCAGCCTGGTGACAGAATGAGACTCCATTTAAAAACAAACAAACAAAAAAACCCCACACAAAATCCTTAGGAACATCTCTTCTGATTACCTACGGAGACTAGTAGGGCATATACAATTATTTTTAAGATAATTACATACAGAGGGCTTTCTACATGGGATTCTTGATTGCTAGGGTAATCTAACAGCAGTAAGTGGTACCAAATTGAAAACTAATCTTCCCAATGAAAATAAGTTAATTACTACCTCACTGAAGCCAAGTCCACAATGTCGCCGGTATCTTCCTGATAATTTACTGTCCATACTTTGCTGATATTGAGATTCCAGTTCTTCATTAATTTTCTTGTCTTCTTCTCCTGCATGTCCAGGATACTTTAGTTATGTTTCAGTCAAATTAATAATTCACACAAAAACCCATAATACAGATGCGATTATACTCAGGGCTGATTTATCTAATTGTGACTAATTTTACTATGAATTTTGAGAATTTATGCCATAGGTGGTTACCTAATAGACAATAAAATGACTGATGTTGAGATAGCATAAATATTTATTACTAAACACTTTGGGTATTAAATGTTTTAGCTTACTTATAATAAGTAGATGTTCTCCTGAAAGTTTTTTTCCTAGTCACCTAATAAAAACTCTCTAATAAACAGAATTATCTATCTTTGAACAAAAACACTGAAAAAAGCTAGGCACTTCTGTTCAGCAAATGGCTAAATAAAATGGTCATGTACTGACTCTCCTTTATGCCTTCCTTTGCATATCAAGTTTATCAGAACAACTTAAACTTTAAAGCAGCAGTTGCCAACCTGTTTGGCACCAGGGACCAGTTTTGTTGAAAACAATTTTTCCATGGATGGGGAGTGGGGGTGGTGGTGGTTTCAAGATGATGCAAGTGTATTACATTTATTGTATCCTTTATTATCACATCATAATATATAATGAAATAACTGTACAACTCACCGTAATGCAGAGGCAGTGGCAGCCCTGAGCTTGTTTTCCCTACAACTAGACGGTCCCATCTGGGGGTAATGGGAGACAGTGACATCCTAAGGGTGTTGCTTATGTCCAGTCTACTCTGTAATCTTGTTTGGCTGCTGTCACTACAGAAAACCCTGTTTCACAAAGACAGGAGGCTGGAAATAGAAGCAGGCTTTCCAGTGCTTTCGTGGCAATCTCAGAGTATTCCACTTTGTCTTTAATCCAGAATATATGGAGATGTGAAGTTGTCTCAAACATACTTTTAAGGGCACTGTCATTTGTGATCTTAAGCAGCTGATCCTCTTCTAGCATGAACAAAGTCGATTCACCTGGCTTATTCACAAATGGGTTGTGAATCCATTCCTTCCCAGTTTGAGGCTCTTTCGTGGTTGGAAAACAATGCTCAAACTCTTTGAAGGCTGAGATAGGTGATCATGTGCCAGGTGGGAGAAAAAAGGTCCTGGCTCAGTCTCTTTTAAAATCTCTGCTAATGTTTGAAACATGTCAAAAAATCTCAATGTTCACTTGTGGCCCCCATAATACCAGTTTGGCTTCGAATGCAGCCACTTTATCTGCCAACTTGAACACAGTTTTGTTCTCCCCTGAGGTGACAGATTGAATATGTCACACAAGTAAGCAAGGTTTTTTTTTTTTTTTTTTGAGACAGAGTCTCACTCTCTTACCCAGGCTGGAGTGCAGCGGCATGATCTCGATCTCGGCTCACTGCAACCTCTGGCTTTCGGGCTCAAGTGATTCTCGTGCCTCAGCCTCCCGAATAGCTGGGATTATAGGGATGTGCCACCACGCCCAGCTAATTTTTGTATTTTTTAGTAAAGATGGGGTTTCTCCCTGTTGGCCAGACTGGTCTCAAACTCCTGGCCTCAAGTGATCTGCCTGCTTTGGCCTCCCAAAAGTGGTGTAATTACAGGTGTGATCCACCACGCCTGGCCAAGTAAGCAGGTTTTATGACCCATTCTGTGTCAACAAAATGTGCTGCCAGTGGTGACTTTTTCTAAAAAAAAAAAAATCTCTGGAGTGGCTATTATAACTGAAAAACTCTGGCCAGTGATCTACCTTTAGGAAGCCATCTCTGTTGTGTGTATAAGAGACGTGTGCTCTGTGTCCATCTTCTCACAGAGCTACACGAACAGATGTGAATTAAAGGCATGTACTTTAATGTAGCTGAAAATTTTAATCACATCCTGCAAAATGTTAAGTTCAGGTGACATTTTTCAACTAGTCAGCATCTCTATGGATGACACAGTACACAGGCTCACATTCAGAAGCAAGCTCTTTGACCTGAGTAGTGAAACCAGAAAGCCATCTAGTCATGGCAGCTGCTCCATCCCTGCATATATCGATACAAAATTCCAAATTCAGTTTTCCTGATATGTAATTATTTATAAGACTTGAATAGTTCTGCAGCTGTGGTGTTGGTTGAAAGCAAAAGTGCACATAACATATCCTCATGCACATCCTCCTGAAAAATGTATCACACAAAAACAAGCATTGTTGTTTTGTTGTCAACACTGGTAGACTCATTAACCTGGATTGCGTACCACAGTGACTCATTAATCTTCTCTAACAATTGTTCCTCAATATCCTCTATTTCATGAATTCATCTAGTTATGGTGCTAGCCAGAAGAGGAACATGTGCCACCTTTTGAACTGCAGCCTCTCCTAAGAGTTCACAACAGACATCCTTAGCAGCAGGCAGGATCAACTTTTCACCAGTAGTAAAGGGCTTCTTACTTTCATGTGATTAGCCACTAAGAATGATGCTCTCACTGCAGACACATTTGATGAAGTGGTGGCCTTCAATAATTCTGTTCTTTGCGTTCACGACTTTTTCTTTTGAAAAACGCCAAAGGCTTGTCTTTTAATGCATGGTGCTCGGTCTCCATGTAGTGAAGCACTTTTAAAGGTTTCATGGCTTATCTGGATAGCTGGTCATCATATATTAGACAAAGCAGGTTTGGAGAATGTGAATCAACTGTTGCAATGAACCTGTAATTTAAGTAGGACTCTTGGTATTTTGTTTTAAATGCAGCTTTCTCTTTATTGGCAGTATTAGAGTCTTCTGGTGTCTCATCATTGGGTCTTTCTTCCTTTTCAAAGAAGCTCTCCAAGGACGTTTGTTGTTTTACTCATTTTGGCTAGGGTTAGCTTGTGGGCTTACCAAAATTGTGACTGAGACAAATGCACAGTGCAGGAAAGAGGCACGGAGGGAAGTGGTAAATAAAACAATGGGCAGGCCACATGCAGACCAAATAAATGTCAGATTCTGACTTAGAGCCTACCACTAGATGCAGCTTGTCACTTGCCACTCACTGATAGGGTTTTGATATGAGTTTGCAAGCAGTTGATTTATTAAGGTCTCTGTGCAGTCAAGCCTCTCTGCTAATGTTAATCTGTTTTTGAAGTCACTCCACATCACCACCTCAGTTCCACTTCAGATCATGAGGCATTAGATTCTCATAAGGAGACACAACCTAGATCCCTGGCTTGCACAGTTCGCAATAGGTTCAAGATCCTATGATAATTCAATGCTGCCAGTGATCTGATAGGAGGCGGATCTCAGGTGGCCATACAAGCTATTGCGAGCAGCAGTAAATACAGATAAAGCTTATCTGGCTTGCCTGCTGCTCACCTCCTGCTATGTGGTCCAGTTCCTAACAGGCGAGGGATGGGTACCAGGGGTTGGGAGCTCTGCTTTAAAGCTCTCAGATTTAAAAGAGTAAATGTGGCAGTTGAAATATTTTTCCATTCTGCAAAGTATAGGAATTGTTTTTTGCCTTATGCAGCAATACAAATCAATTTGAAGTAATTAACACTAGAAAAATAAAAGATCAATGAATTTCTCTATGCTATGTTAGCATAATTTAAATAACTTAAAGTTTTGTTGAACATAATCTAGGTCACTGTGTCTTTTATTAATATGTGTCTTTTATTAATAATGTCCAAGATTAGGGTCAATTTTAAATAGGCAAAAATTTCACTTTTCAGCACACCAAATACCCAAATTCATTTTCAGTTTTTATTTAAAAATGTTCTTCCCTAAAATTATTTTTAAAGCTTATTTCTTCAGGCTCTGCAACTAGTTTATATTCTTCAAAGATTTTAAAACAAAACTTAGTGAATACACAAAACCAGAATATGCCAACTATGACATTATATGCTAATATACAAAGAACAAAAATTCTGTACATACCAGAGTTAACAAGATGAGGCATAAAACCTCACTACAATTAAAATATATGTTCTGAATCAGTAAAAATGGGGACAGAAAAAGGTTAGTTTCTTGGTTAGAATATAATGACATATACTCTCATCTTTTAAAAATCAAAGTACATGAAAACTGATACTTTATATATGTAACATGTTTACCTATTATGTACTTCTAATTTTTTTTTTTTTTTTTTTTTTGAGACAGAGTTGCACTCTGTCACTCAGGCTGAACTGCAATAGTGTGATCTTGGCTCACTGCAACTGCCGCCTCTCAGGTTCAGGCAATTATCGTGCCTCAGCCTCCCAAGCAGCTGGGATTACAGGTGTGAGCCACCACACCTGGCTAATTTTTGTATTTTTTAGTAGAGACAGGGTTTTGCCATGTTGACTAGGCTGGTGATTTGCCTCAAGTGATTGGCCCACCTCAGCCTCCCAACATGCTAGGATTACAGGCATAAGCCATGGTGCCAAGCATTTTTTTCTCTCTTTTTTTTTTTTGAATTTAAGAGATGAGGTCTTGCTCTGTAGCCCAGGCTGGAATGCAGTGGTGCAATCATGGCTTCATTGCAGCCTCAAACTCCTGGGCTTAAGTGATCCTCCCACTTTAACCTCCCAAATAACTGGGATTACAGGCATAAGCCACTGCACCCCAATTCTAATATTTTAATAATTTACACAATTACATGCCAAAGTAGAATATCCTGAAACATGAACACACACTTCATATTCTGAATTTAGCACTTCTGTTTTAATTACATTTTACTTTCTTACCTGTTCGGAAGTGAGATGTTGATTTGTGATCTCCTATAACAAGACGACCAGTATGTTCTTTCTATAAGAAGGTTGAAAATGTATTAGCACTTGAGACCCTAATTTAACCTTACTGGGTATCTACTATGTGCTGAAAACTATTCTAGGCTTCTGGGACACAGTGAAGACAAAAGATTAAATTAGAATCTCTGCCTTTAAGGACCTTACATTCTAGCAAGTGTAGGAATGGGGAAGGGAGACAGGCAAACATAATCGCTATTTATACTACGTTAGAAGGTACTAAGCATGATTAAAACAAAACAGACCTGAGTAAGGAGTAGAGCAGGTTGGAATTTTAAATAAGATGAATAGATAACTAGAAAATTGAGTCAATCTAAACATTTTCTTTCCTAAAGGCCAGTTAAATGACTTGCTTTAACTTCCCACCTGCTCTTTCTGCTGCCTCAAGTATATCTCATGGAGAGAAAGCAAATGAGATTTAGCTAGACAAAAATGAAATAATTAAAACTTATCATGTATCATATAAAGTGATAGATCTTATTACAGTATATCACAATCATTAGCTATCTCTTTACTATTTGACAATAAACTACTAATCTCAACTTGTCAAAAATAACAATTTAAAACAATCCTGTACTCTAAACATAAAAATACATCTGATTCAATATTACCAACTGATTAAACTGCATAATTACTCTCAATTTAATCAGTTCTATCCACTCTTTATGGTTCATATTTAGTTTCATTAGTGCTCATTAAAACACCATGTGAAGGTGAGAATAAATGTAACTTTGGAAAGCAATCTTAACCAATCATCTGTGAAGATATAGTAACAAACCTTCCTATTGTGAAAAAATAGCAGGTACAGTCTCCATACACAAGAATGATATTACTGGAAAACTTCAAGCGTTAATGCTCATTGCTTTATGTGCCATTAACACATAAGCAAATCAATAATTCAGTGTGTTACTTGTTTAGGTTGCAAAACTGACAGCCATTAACAAGATTTTAATATAACAGCATCAAGTTATTCCAGGATGATGACAGTATTGCACTGATCTATTCATATGCTCTTAGCTGGTTCTTCCTGTGACCAATATTCATGATAGCTGGCTAGGATTACAAATATACTTTGTGGCCACAAAATGGAATAAATCTAAACAGCCCACATGAAGATTAAAGCTACAATCTTGGCGTCACAAAGAATTTAATCTATGGGCCAGGCGCCGTGGCTCATGCCTGTAATCCCAGCACTTTGGGAGGCCAAGGAGGGTGTATCACAAGGTCAGGAGTTCAAATGGTGAAACCCTGTCTCTACTAAAAATACAAAAATTAGCTGGGCATGGTGCCAGGCACCTGTAATCCCAGCTACTCGGGAGGCTGAAGCAGAGAATTGCTTGAACTCGGGAGGCAGAGGTTGCAGTGAGACTGTCTCAAAAAAAAAAAAAAAAGAAAAAAAAAGAATTTAATCTATACTCAACAATCTATTTACTAGTTAGTCAACTTCCATATATTTTATATTAGGATGTTCTTCCTAAGTACTTGAATAATTTTCATTCTACTAAGTTGAATATGGCCCCTAAACTAACACTTACCTTACATATGCTTAACAAATCTTTTAAGTCCTCACTTAATTTTCAATGATAGGTTCTTAGAAACTTCAATTTTAACTGACTTTAGTTGAAACAACCTAAAATGAAAACAATTTTCCTCCTTATCAGTGTTACAGTGAAACAACTTTATTGTCAGTTTGTTAAAAGTTAGTTTCCAAGAACCATAAGGGATGTTAATTTAGGACTTAGTATATTTGCATGAAATGAGAGAAATTGCAGACTATTTTCTATGACAAATTACAAATTGGGAAATCTGGAGTAATGAGATATTATACAAATGCTTTATTTAAATAGGTCTCAGTGTTTTACATGACCTCTTCCTATCCCCAAACCCACTGTTGTAGTCTGGCTAACTCCTTCTCATCCTTTGAGATTCAGATCAATTCTATTTTGGGGAAGCTTTCTTGCACTGCAAAACCAGAGTTAGCTGCCCTCTGTGATTCCACAGCACTATGTGCATGGCTTTCTCACAGCAATTACAATTCCGTATTGTTATTATCTGGTTTCCTCCATTACATAATAGCTCCAAACATGTATTACTGATCTATGTGACCACCCAGGATCCAGCACAGTAGTAAGTAGTTTATAATTGTTGGGAAAATGAATGAATGTATTTCCATGTGTATAACAAAACAAACAGCAGAATTTCATTTTAAGGTGCTTAAAAAAAGAGAAAAAAGCTTTCCTATTTCTTTTTCAATTTAGTTTTTAGGAAGACTATTGGGACAATATTAGGAAAATAAATTTACTTGCTTAAAAAGATAAGTATCTAGAGATCCCTGTATAAACTGCTAGGATAAAGAAAGGTTTTTACAAGAGATATTTTCCTGGCACTTGTTTTATACAGTTGACCCCTGAACACAGGATTAACCTGTGTGGATCCACTTACACTTGAATTTACTTCTGCCTGTGCCACTCCCAGACAGTAAGACAATCTCTCCTTTTCAGCCCACTCAACATGAAGACTATGAGGATGTAGACCTTTATGATGATCCACTTCCAATTAATGAAGAGTCAATTATTTTCTCTTCCTTATACTTTTCTTGATAACATTTCCTTTTCTTTATTGTAAGAATACAGGATATAATAACACCCAAAATATGTGTTAACTGGTAATTATGTTATCAGTAAGACTTCCAGTCAACAGTAGGCTATTAGTAGTTAAGTTTTTGGGAAGTTGAAAGTTATATGCAAACTTTTGACTGCCTGCAGAACCAGCACCCCTAACCCCCACATTGCTCAAGGGTCAACTGTACCTTCTATTAACGTTAACCAAACTGACAGGCATTTCAAAGTATCTTGAACACTTTTAAAATTAAGGTTTTTTCCCCCCCCCCGGTCCTTGGTGTTCTACACATTCAGAGAGACTTCTCCATTTAGTAACAAACTATAGAAATAATCTCTGAAAGTGAGTCTTAAAATTAGGTTTTTGATAAAGGATATTCCTGTAGTTACTACTTCAAAGGCTGGTGGGAGCTATAAAATATGACAGGCTTTTCACTTTGGCCAGAGGTTCCCACAAGATAACCTACCCAGAAGAAATATCTTCTATCAAACCATTGGGCCAACACATGGCAAATCATAAACTTTGACATGTTTTTTCTCCTATACGGCCTCCTTGAGCCAAATTTTTCTCTGTGCAGTCTTCAAACTTTATGGACAGAGAATCCTAGAATGGCTCAAAAATAATATAAATTTTATGTGCTTGGTTAGAGCAGACGTATTTCCCAAAGCCAAAATAAATCACACAGAACAGGAAAATGGAATCCAAGTATATTCAGTCCTTCTTACTTAGCATACACAAAAATGGCAATATTTTCACAGAAAAGGTAAAAATGCACACCATCTGATGCTTACCTTTCCTGCACCCATAAGTCTCAAGAACTTTTGTTTTCTCTCTTCATTACCCAAGTCTGCTGCCTCCCAATTGCTAGATCCCAGCTGGAAAAGAAATTGGTTATTTATTTATTTTTTTGCATAAAAATAAGTGTTACAAAATCTAAAGTCTACCTGTAACTTCTAAGTTTTTTTTTCTCTGTCAGTTGTTAACTATAAACAGGGTTCGTTTTTCTTGTTTAGGAAGTTAAGCATATTCATCACATTCAAATTTACTCCTTTTCTATTACCTCACAGCAGAATCCTTTAGTTCTTCTGCAGCCAGAGCTGAGTCTCAAAAGTTTGCCTGTATCAGAGTCACCTAGAGGGCTTGTTAAAACAGACTGCAGGGCTACAGCCCCAGAGATTCAGCAGGTCTGGGGTGGAGCTCTAGGATTTGAATTTCAACAAATTCTTAAGTGATTGCTGATGCTATTTATCTAGGGACCACACTTTGAGACCCACTGCCTTGCAGGGTCCTAGAGCACCTAGTACTCTGAACTTAGACGGCAGCCACAATTGTTAGTTGAAGTTAAAAATTCTGGCTTTATCAGTGAGCTAACTTTTAAGAGAGAAAATTTTAATTTTTCAGTTTCCTTTTAGAGCAGCTCTAGTTATTTGTTAGGATTGAGATGTCATTACTTTTATTCTTTCTTAAAAGTTTTCCAAAGAACAAAGAGAAAACTAATTTTTTAAAAGAACAGACTAAAACTCATTCTATTGCAATTATCAAATGAGTCCACTGAACTCTTATAAATCTAAGAAATACGATGGAATCCTAGTGAGCATATTTTTCCCTACATTTTGAAACAAATGTGAAAACTGTTGTTTTTTAACAGTTCATTATTTATAATTCATTATTCCCAACTGTGCTAAAAATAACTAAAATAATTTTTAAGATAGCTTTCTCACTGTATTGTCCAAAGTATTTCGTCGTCTTTCAAGACATCATACCTGTTGTCTACTTTTAGCTTTCATTGAACACAGATGGGAATTCACAATTTTTTCATTTTCCATTCATAATGGCAAGGAGAAAAAACTGACAGAAGGCATTAACTATTATTAGATGAAGAAGGTGAATGCAAAATGACAGGCAGTCATATTCTAGACTAATGATGATAAAATTAACTGCAAAAATCTCAGACTATGAGTTTTTGGATGAGGAAATACTAGAAGGCTTTTCTCCCACCCAAGAATCGACAAGAAAAAGAAAAAAAAGAAAAACAAGAAATGTACTCTCACTGGGAGAGCCATCAGCAGGAAGCACAATATTTTACAGTAAGAACCAGGATTATTCTATTTTCTAAAAGCAGGTGTGACTGTTTTATTTCATCTTTTACAATGTTTATGCATCAAAATTTACTTGACTTGGTTGCAAATGGACAAAGGGTGAAGGCAGATGTGTATACAAGGTGACTGGAAGGAAAATGAAATAAAAATATTCACTGAATTTATCATTCTAATTAAGTTTATAATCTAAAAATAAAAATGTTTTGCAATTATGGAGCAAGGATGACAAATCCTTTTTCAACACAAAATTGTAAGCAATAGAAGGTTTCAAAAATTCTTCAAGTATTGTATTTTGATGATGCAAATGCGAGACGGGTTTGAACTTCAAGGGTCCCTTATAAGTGGATTTTTTTTAACCAAATGCAGATCCATCCCAAGTATATGGAAGGCTGATTTTTCCTATTCTCAGGTTCCACAGGGGTGGCTGCGGGACTTGAGTATGCAAGATTTGCCAAGGAGGTGGGTGGGTCCTGGAACCAGTCCCCTACATTTAGCATACTGAAGGATGACTATATGTACATCAAAATCAGGAAAACACAGAATATAAATTTCGGTTTGCTATTGTTAAATTCACATTAAAATTCCTAATAAAGTTGTTTTGCACTATCTCCCTTTATTCTTATTTCTAAAAATTGTTTGTAAAAGACTAAAAGAATATTTAAAAAAACACTATTTCCCCCGAGCATAGGAGAGTTAAAGCATTTGTACCAACCTGGACCCATTTGCGCTTCTAAATTCTCATTAGTGGAAGGGCTTATATGCTCTCCTAATTTTGGTTCCCTAATTTCCAAATCTCTACTTCTTTCCACGTGATCCCCTCATATATTTTTATAGGCCATTTAGTTCTTAACTATTTATGGCTCAATATAGTTAAAGTAATGGTGAAGCTTCAGTTCTGACTCTTACTAAATCACTGGCTCTATAAGCCAGGATCTGACATTTAACTTAATTTTAACTCATCTATAAAGAGATGCCTTTTTAAAAGACTGTCTTAAGACAGTGAGGCACAGAGAGGCTAAGTGACTTGCTTTGATCCTCTGACCATCCTGTTTTTTTTCCACATCATACTGTCCATGATCAAATGAGACAGATGAAAGTGGTCTATGAACTCAATTATACAAATGTACAGCATTAAGTTAAAAAAATTGTGTAAAAACCAACTTTCTTGATTCTGCTTCTATTAAAAGAGCAAAACATCTTCAGTGTTTATATAAATAACCCTGTCATCTACAACTTCTAATCCCAATGTTTTAAGGAAATAACATAAGTCCTGCCAGTTCTTCTTTTCAAAGCAGCACTCTGGGACCGGACTGGCATCAGGAACTGGTTTCATGGAAGACAATTTTTCCACTGAAAGGATGTGATAATTTCAGGATGATTCAAGTGCATTACATTTATTGGGCACTTTATTTCTATTATTACTACATTGTAATCTATAATGAAATAATTATACAACTCACCATAATGTAGACTCAGTGGAAGCTTTGAGCTTGTTTTCCTAAAACTAGACAGTCCCACCTGGGGGTAACGGGAGACAGTGACAGATCATCTGGCATTAGATTCTCATAAGGAGTGTGCAACCTAGATCACTCGCATGTGCAGTTCACACCAGGGTTCATGCTCCTATGAGAATCAAATGCCAACAGGAGGCATAGCTCAGGTGGTAATGCAAGCCATGGGGAGTGGCTGTAAATACAGATGAAGCTTTGCTGGCTGGTCCACAGCTCACATCCTGCTGTGCAGCCTGGTTCTGTGGCCCAGGGGTTGGAGACCCCTGCGTTAAAGTGCAACAGTGAGTACCTTGTCCAAATGCTGCTTTCTGAAAAGCACGTGGGTGCACTATACATTTTAAGAGAGGTTCCTTAGCAGTTACTCCGCACTCTTCCCACTTCCCATAAGATAGCTTTCATTTCTCCACTCCAAGCCATTGAAACTACTTTTAAGTTGTCTTCATCCTTAATACGCTTTCTTACAGAGCTGCAATCAATTTACCTCCTCAATACATACCCTGGTGACTCTTAGAATTTACTCCTACATTGTCAGCATTTTTCTAGAGTTGTATTCTGTGATTTATTATCTACTTTTAATATTAAAAAAATATTTTGTTA
>NW_012114755.1:130780-160266 GCF_000951035.1 Colobus angolensis palliatus | reverse complement strand
TTGCAGTGAGCCCAGATCGCGCCACTGCACTCCCGCCTGGGCAACAGAGCCAGACTCCATCTCAAAAAAAAAAAAAAAAAAAAAGAAAACTTCAATGATCTCTTACATACCGTGAATGCTCATTAGAAACTGTTTCCCAACTATATGTTACAGCTAGATTTTTTTTTTTTTTTTGAGACGGAATCTTGCTCCATCGCCCAGGATGGAGTGCAGTGGCCCGATCTCGGCTCACTGCAAGCTCCGCCTCCCAGGTTCACATCATTCTCCGGCCTCAGCCTCCGTAGTAGCTGGGGCTACAGATGCCCGTTACCACACCCGGCTAATTTTTTAAATAGAGACGGGATTTCACTGTGTTAGCCAGATGGTCTTGATCTCCTGACCTCGTGATCTGCCCGCCTCGGCCTCCCAAAGTGCTGGGATTACAGGTGTGAGCCACTGCACCCAGCCTGCTAGTTTTTTTTTTCTTACAACAGCTTGGAGGTATTTTAATGAATGTATTACTTATGGTTAAAAAAATTTTTTTTTTTAAGTACTGGCTGGGCAGGTGGCTCACACCTGTAATCCCAGCACTTTGGGAGGCCGAGGTGGGCAGATTGCTCGAGTCTAGTAGTTGGAGACCAGCCTGGGCAACGTGGCAAAACCCGGTCTCTACTAAAAATACAAAAAATTAGTTGGGTGTAGTGGCGCACATCTGTAAGTCCCAGCTACTGTGGTGGTCATGTGGGGAGAGGGGGTTGAAGCAGGAGGATCACTTGAGCCAGGGAGGTGGAGGCTGCAGGGAGCACTGATTGTGCCGCTGCACTCCACCCTGGGCGACAGAGAGAGACCCTGTCTCACCTGTCTCAAAACAAAAACAAAACCCAGGTACTTAAAGATACGCTTACATGATTGGGAAAGGTCTTAAAGGTCGTCTAGTTTAAACTGATTTCTTCCGAAGCTGCAAACTTAATGACTTAATCCCTTTAACTTTGTGAAATTTCGTATCACCTGGAGATTTCTGTCAAGCGAAAAGATACTTCCAAACAGGTGTCTGACATCCTAGCAATCAAGTCACATTTAAAGATCAGGAGGAAAACAATGTTAACAGCTTTTTAAGTGAGCCAGGTTACTCAAAAACGTGAATCAATTCCTGACAAAACCTGAATTACCATATTAACAAGATCTAAAAGCCAGTAGCAGAAACAACAGAGAGCAAGAATAAACTTCTCTAGATGCCCATTCATCTCCACATCTTTACTGATAGCTAATCTTTCTGCAGAGCTGAAGTCGATTCCTTTAAAGACCCTTACTATTCTGGTCCTCGCCCCACCTCCCACTCAAGAGGGGCAGGTCTTAACACCATCTCATTTGCTACAAAGTAGTATTCAGTAGGCTTTTAAAATTTTATGAAAAGCACTGAAATAGAAAAATTTAAAGCTCTATGTATTCAGAAATTTACAGTACTTTAAACAAAACCGAAAAAAACTGAGATATCCCTTCATCATCCTTAAAGATGACCTCTCCGCTCCCTCTCCAACAATTTCCCCATCAACGTTGCCAAGACTTTTATCCGTTGTAGGAAGGACCTAGTTTTACGTTTACTGATTACCTACTGTTTCCATGACACTGCGCTACGAGCTAGGGCAAATATACAAAAAGGCCTAAAATAAGCATCATATTTCTCTCCGAATTCCCAACACCCGGCACTGCAGTAAATATTTAATAGGTTACTTTAAGGGATAAACCGTTTGCTATTAAAACCTATGAGGTGGGGGCTGGAGAAGCGAACGGCATTTGATGGGGAGACGAGGTAAGAAGAACGAGGTATTAATATCCGACATCAAAATGGGCTTCTAGGTCTCAACGTCTCAGACCTCACCACCAAAGCCAGTACCAAATTACACCCGTGGCACAATTTTCGGCTCCATACTGTTCTCGGTTTACCCTTAGTAGTGCAGCTAAAGTTAACTATCAACGGCACATTGCAAAAATCATCCAGGCAGGAAAATCTGTCCAAATGTGCACGAACATTTCGACACTGTCACAGGAACATTTAGAATCCAAAACAGGGAGAGTCTTGCCGTCTCTACCGTGAGTACAAAGGCCCGAGAAAGCACCCTCATCGGCCCCCCAAAACGCACATAAGAAATCCCTTGACTAAGCTCTTTCACTCCTCGACCCTCTCAGAATTTCCTTCCTCAATCCCCTTTCCTACGCAGGTCTTCGGCTCCCAGCGTGTGGGCCTCTTCAAACCTTCTGACCCTCATAAAGATTAAGGGAGACATTTCCCACTCATTTTTCTGGTTTCTCCCCTGGGCTCTCCCGCTGCGGGCCACCTCAGGCGCGACCTCCTCCAACCACCCTTCCTGGCCTACTCCAGCCTTTAGTAGGCCTCAACCCTCTGCCACTCCGCCATTGTTATTTACATCGTCATCTGGGGAGGCCGAACGCTTCACCCCATGCGGGTGAGACTCTCTGGCAGCACTCATCCTTGCAGGGATCCCGACGAAAAATGCCGAACCCTCTAGCCGCTCTCCCCAGCCGCAACACCAGCAGCCTGCAATCCACCACCGGCCCAAGCAGCGCCACTCCAGAACGCAGAGCCCCTCCGGGCCTTCTCTGCGACAGTCGTCACCGTTGCGGCCCCTCGCCGCCCCGGGGCACTTTGGGAATTGTAGTTTTCTGATTCACCGCATACTGGCCCGAATAACAAAAATGTGTCGGTGACTAAAACTACAATTCCCAGGAAGGCCGGAAGCTCAATTCGCGCTGTGTGGCGGGAGTGCCCTCAGAGGCCCCGCCTTTGGCTGGTGGAGGGAGCGTTCCCGCGGATGAGTATGGCGGTGAGCGTTGACTGAGAGCTTTGTCGTCACAGGAGGCGGCTTAGAGGGCTTTTTGCCTTTCACCGTGCGATGCTGCCCTACTGGCAAATGTATCATCGTAACTAGGCACCTGTGTTTAAATGTAATGTTTCAGGCTGACTGAATCCTCACGAATACCCTCCACCCAGGACAAAAACCTTAACAAAAAATGGCTTCTACCATTTCCACCCTGGTGTTCTCCATTGCGCGCAGGGGATTTCTAAGTGGCCGGTGATGCAGCTTTCTAAAGGTTTTGATGAATATTTCGCTATTTTCCCATACAGAAATGAGTTCAGTATGTTGTTAAATGTTGGCTAATTGGCGGTTATTGAAAACGGGGATTCAGCTGAGGGAAATCTGTTAAGTTTTCACATGGCTTTGTGTGAGGTGGGAGTGCTCCTCACTGACCTCGCTGCGGATGTCTGGGCACTGTACGGTAGGGGCCTTCACCAAGCAAAGTCCATCCCTGCTACATAAGCTCGCCCCTTTTTAAAAAGTAATTATTGAGATGAAATTCACACATAAAAACCATCTTAAAGTGTACAGTCCAGTGGCACTTAGTACATTCATAATCGTGTGCAGCTGTCACCTCTGATTCCAAGACGTTTCACCACTCCAAAAGGAACCCCAATGCCTGTTAGCAATCCCTCTCCATTTCTCGCCCTCTCTAGATTCAAGTGATCACTCCTCTACTCATAAAGCCTTGCATTTAAAAGTATTTATTGTTAAGATACTGGAGACTATCTCCTACTTTATCAAGGTGTCTGAATCTGTAACCAGGTCTGAACTTAACTTTCTGTCAGAATCCTTGTCCTTAGTAATTCTGAAGCTTTCTCACCTTGAATACAAACGTGATTTTTTTTTTTTTTTTTTAAGCATAAACTAGGCGGGGAGCGGTGGCTCAGGCCTGTAATCCCAGCATTTTGGGAGGCTGAGGCGGGTGGATCACGAGGTCAGGAGTTCGAGACCAGCCTGACCAACATGGTGAAACCACGTCTCTACTAAAAGTAGAAAAATTAGCCTGGCGTGGTGGCGCATGCCTGTAATCCCAGCTACTGGGGTGCTGAGGCAGGAGAATCGCTTGAACCCGCGAGGCGGAGGTTTCAGCGAGCTGAGATGGCACCACTGCACTCCAGCCTAGGTGACAGAGCAAGACTCGATCTAAATAAATAAATAGTTAAGTGATATGGATAATACATATCTAGTGTTTCGGAACTGAGAGCAGTCTGTGAAACAATGCTTAGCCATTAGCTTTTGAACTCAGCAATTGCTCTAGTTTGACTGCCTGTGTACCAATATTACTTACCCAGATTTCAGATCATCACTGAACCATTCATAGAACTGTGACCAGTGGAAGGTAGTTTTTAAATTTATGCAGTCATAGATTAAAATTCTCCCTTATTTTGGAAGCAGAAAAATAGCATAATAATAAGCAATATATTAGAAGTATAAGTAATATAATAGAAAAAGAGATGTCAGGGTCATATTTTATAAGTATAACCAAACAAAGAACATCTTAATCTATTAGTTCTGTGGTAAGAATAAATTATAAATAAAGGAGGAGGAGAGTAAACCCAAGAGGAAAAAAAAAAAAGCATTGTTTTAGGAAGTGGTTGATTGCTTTTTGCTAGAATTAAAATATTTTCATTACTAACTCCATGATTCTACTTAGGTTCTATTAATTACAATGAAATCACATTTAAGTTACAGAGTTTTCCAGTTTTGACTACAGTTCACCTCTAATGGATTTGACAAATGGTTATTTAGAACTCTTAGCTATATTACCAAAACAAATAAGATGGCTGAATAGGTACTTTAGACTGCTAAAAGAATTCTGAAATAAGAAAGGACTATCAATAAGAATAGTAGTTACTATATAATTTTAATTTTACTAGTTGGTGAAAGTCCATAAAACTTTAACGAGCTAGCAACATGTCTTTTATTTCTTCACCAGAATTGTTGGCATCTGGATGGTAAATCTTCAAGTTACTATGAAAGAAGATCACAAACCAAAAAGTAACATAGGAAATACTAAAGACTGGAACATTTTATCAGATTTTACTCGGTTTCATATACAGAAGGCTATAGGTAAGGATGAAATTATACAGTGTAATAGAATGCATATATGCCACAGAAACTCAGTAATGCTCCTCTTTCTTGTGTTGTAAAAACAAAGATACACTATCACGAGTGAAACAATGAAATACCTTCTTCAGGATTGGAACTGTTTCATCTCCATTTTGTTTCTGGCACAATGCCTGCTACAGGATAGCTAATAAATGTTTCTGAATTAATATAGGAAGGATGAAATTATATAGTACCAGAATGGTATCTTATATGAGACCCAGAAACTCAGCAGTGTTCTTTCTTGGGTAGTACAGACAAGGAGAGGAGGCCCTGTCACTAAGAACTTTCCATTTTTTAAAAATTTTCCCAACATTTAGCATGTAGTAGGCAGTCACAGATGTTTGTTGAGTACATTCTCTCAACCAGGGATAGTCATAATTGAGCACAGTTAAACCTGAAGAGGAAATAAAGGGTTTGAAGATTATGCTGTGTACAAAAAATCTGCTGTTTCACTTGAGACTAAAAAAAAAAATTCCTAGGGCCATAATTACAGTTACCATTTATTAAATACCCACCATGTACCATATACTTTGCTAGGGGCTTTTTATAGGTGATTTTTAGAATTGACTTCAAAGTTTCACAATAATTTGCAAGAAGTAGGTAATTTTATAGGCAATTAAGCTTAAGAAAAGTTAAATACTTGCTTAAAGTAATGTAGCTAGTGAGTGATTCAGTCCTTAAGTGTAATTCCAAAAGCCAGTGCACTTTCCACTGTGCCAATATAACCCAACATTAAATAAGATGTTTCATATATGTCAGGAATTGTGCCAAGTTTGAGGAAAACCAGAGTAAATAATGCATAATCCTTTACTGCAAGGAGTTTACAGCTTGGCAGGAGAATGATTAAGTGGCATCAGTAAATTACAAATAAAATGCTCTGGGAACAGCTTATTTTGGCTGAGGGAAATCAGAAAATTATTTCCCAAAAGTTTCTGAGCTAGGCCTTGAAAAACAGTTTGGGCAGGATGGGGCATGTATTCAGTGATGGTTAGTGTCCAGTGTGCTGAAACCTGACAAGCCTAAAAGTATTGTATTCTGAGACAAAATTCTATAGGCTAGTCAAAGCCAGGCTGTGAAAAGCCTTGAGTTTGAATCTCTCACTGTATGTGTTCAGATTAAGATAATCTCTTTCATAGATCTGTATGACCTATTTTCTAATACTTCTCCATTTAAATTCATTTTATGCATTCTAGCCAGATTCGACCTCTGAAAATGGAATGTAGAGATTCTCCTGCTCAAAAACTTCTTGGAGCTCCCCATTTTATACAGAATTAAGTTGATAGAATTAAGCCTATAATTAAAACAAGAATTCACTTCTTGAGGAAGAATAAGTTCGATATTCTGATCTCAATAATCCATTCCACTCTTATTTGTCTTATTTTCTACTATTATCTTTTACTTATCTTGTTTAGCCTGCCACAACAAAAATATGTGCTATAATAAAGGTATTGAACAAAGATACTAGGCTTACTGACTGTTCTAGACTCTAAGCTGCTTTTGGATAGGATCTGAGCTTAGCACCATGACATATGTAAACTATCACTCAATAGATATTTGTTGTTTTAATATATGAATGGGTGAGATTAGAGAGGAGCAGGTTTATGTGGTAGGATGAGTTTGATTTTAGAGATGTTAAAGTATTGGCAGGACACCAAGTGGAACTGTTAAAAATATGGGCTTCAAAGTTAGGAGAGAGCAATAAACTTAGAAATCACCCATCTAGAGGTGATGAGTCAACAAGGAGAGTAATTGAGCTTGCCTAGTGAGTGCCTAGAAGAGAGATACTTGGAACAGAAGAAGGAGGAGAAGATTAAAGATGGAATGAGGAAGAAGAGCGTGAGGTTAGAAGGTAGACATAGAACTAGAAGAAGGATAGGTTAGTGTCATTGAAGCAAAGGCAAAAAATGTGGAAAAAAAAGCTGTGGTGGACTATGAGATGAAACCCATTTAGAAGCTGATTTTAAAGGTATAATATAAATGCAACTCTAGGGTCTAACAGAATCCTGAAAACAAGGTATAAATAAATACATATTTGTGGTTGATGATGGTTGATGATTAGTTAACTTCCATTCTGTCCATTGGGCAGGCAGATTTTTCAGAGTGCTACTGTGATTTAAAATGTGGCACTGTAAATATTAACGTGATTATTTCACACATACCTAGGAACTTAAATGAAAGAGGAATGAAAAGGGAAATGAAAAATGTATTGCTTAAAATTGCTTCAATAAAATTGTTGTTGATGTATATCTTCTTTTTTTGTTATTATACTTTAAGTTCTGGGATACAGAACAGAAGTGCAGACTGTGCAGGTTTGTTACATAGGTATACACGTGCCATCATCTACATTAGGTATTTCTTATAATGCTATCCCTCCCCTAGCCCCCCACCCCCCAACAGGCTCCGGCGTGTGATGTTCCCCTCCCTGTGTCCATGTGTTCTCATTGTTCAACTGCTGCTTATGAGTAGGAACATGTGGTGTTTGGTTTTCTGTTCTTGTGATAGTTTGCTGAGACTCACGGTTTCCACCTTCATCCATGTCCCTGCAAAGGACGTGAACTCATACTGCATAGTATTCCATGGTGTATATGTGCCACATTTTCTTTATCCAGTCTGTCATTGATGGGCATTTGGGTTGGTTCCAAGTCTTTGCTATTGTGAACAGTGCTTCAATAAACATACATGTGCATGTGTCTTTAAAGTAGAATAATTTATAATCCTTTGGGTATATACCCAGTAATGGGATTGCTGGGTCAAATGGTATTTCTTGTTCTAGATCCTTGAGGAATCACCACACTGTCTTCCACAATGGTCGAACTAATTCAGCGTTCCTATTTCTCCACATTCTCTCCAGCATCTGTTGTTTCTTGACTTTTTAATGATTGCCCTTCTAACTGGCATGAAATGATTGTGGTTTTGATTTGCACTTCTCTAATGACTAGTGATGATGAGCTTTTTCTCATGTATTTGTTGGCTGCATAAATGTCTTCTTTTTTTTTTTTTTTTTTTTTTTTTGAGACGGAGTCTCGCTCTGTCGCCCAGGCTGGAGTGCAGTGGCCAGATCTCAGCTCACTGCAAGCTCCGCCTCCCGGGTTTACGCCATTCTCCTGCCTCAGCCTCCCGAGTAGCTGGGACTACAGGGGCCCGCCACCTCGCCTGGCTAGTTTTTTGTATTTTTTAGTAGAGACGGGGTTTCACCGTGTTCGCCAGGATGGTCCCGATCTCCTGTCTTCTTTTAAGAAGTGTCTGTTCATATCCTTCACCCACTTTTTGATGGGGTTGTTTTTTTCCTGTAAATTTGTTTACGTTCTGTGCAGATTCTGGATATTAGTCCTTTGTCAGATGGATAGATTGCAAACATTTTTCTCCCATTCTGTAGGTTTCCTGTTCACTCCAATGGTAGTTTCTTTTGCTGTGCAGTAGCTTTTTAGTTTAATTAGATCCCATTTGTCAATTTTGGCTTTTGTTGCCATTGTTTTTGGTGTTTTAGTCATGAAGTCTTTGCCTATGCTTATGTCCTGAATGGTATTGCCTAGGTTTTCATCTAGGGTTTTTATGGTTTTAGGTCTTATGTTTAAGTCTTTAATCTACCTTGAGTTAATTTTTGTATAAGGTTTAAGGAAGGGGTCCAGTTTCAGTTTTCTGCATATGGCTAGCCAGTTTTCCCAAAACCGTTCAGTAAATAGGGAATCCTTTCCCCAACTGCTTGTTTGTGTCAGGTTTGTCAAAGATCAGATAGTTGTAGATATGTGGTATTATTTCAGAAGCCTCTGTTCTGTTCCATTGGTCTATATATCTTTTTTGGTACCCGTACCATGCTGCTTTGGTTACTGTAGCCTTGTAGCATAGTTTGAAGCCAGGTATCTTGATGCCTCCAGCTCTGTTCTTTTTGCTTAAGATTGTCTGGGCCCTTAAAATTATATGGGCTCTTTTTTGTTTCCATATGAAACAAAGTAGTTTTTTCTTATTTGTGAAGAAGGTCAATGGTAGATTGATGGGGATAGCATTGAATCTATAAATTAACTTGGGCAGTATGGCCATTTTCACTATATTGATTCTTCCTATTCATGAGCATGGAATGTTTTTCCACTTATTTGTGTCCTCTCTTATTTCCTTGAGCAGTGGTTTGTAGTTCTCCTTGAAGAGGTCCTTCACATCACTTGTAAGTTGTATTCCTAGGTATTTTATTCTTTTTGTAGCGATTGTGGTTGGGAGTTCACTCATGAATTGGCTCTCTATTATTGGTGTATAGGAATGCTTGTCATTTTTGTACATTGAGTTTGTATCCTGACACTGCTGAAGTTACTTATCAGCTTAAGGAGACTTTGGACTGAGATGATGGGGTTTTCTAAATATACAGTCATGTCGTCTGCAAACAGAGACAATTTGACTTCCTCTTTTCCTATTTGAATACCCTTTATTTCTTTCTCTTGACTGACTGCCCTGGCCAGAACTTCCAATACTATATTGAATAGGAGTGGTGAGAGAGGGTATCCTTGTCTTGTGCCAGTTTTCAAAGAAGATGCTTCCAGTTTTTGCCCATTCAGTATGATACTGGCTGTGGGTTTGTCATAAATATCTCTTATTATTTTGACATACATTCCATCAATACCTAATTTATTGAGAGTTTTTAGTATGAAGGGGTGTTGAATTTTATTGAAGGCCTTTTCTGCATCTATTGAGATAATCATGTGGTTTTTGTCATTGGTTCTGTTTATGCAATGGATTACATTTATTGATTTGCATGTGTTGAACCAGCCTTGCATCCCAGGGATGAGGTTGACTTGATCGTAGTGGATAAGCTTTTTCATGTGCTGCTGGATTTGGTTTGCCAGTATTTTATTGAGGATTTTCACATTGATGTTCATCAGGGATATTGACCTCAAAATTTCTTTTTTTGTTGTGTCTCTGCCAGGTTTTGATATCAGGATAATGCTGAACTCATAAAGTGAGTTAGGGAGGAGTCCCTCTTTTTCTATTTGGAAGAGTTTCAGAAGGAATGGTACCAGTTCCCCTTTGTATCTCTGGTAGAATTCGGCTGTGAATCCGTCTGGTTCTGGGCTTCTTTTGGTTGGTAGGCTATTAATTACTGCCTCAATTTTAGAACTTGTTATTGGTCTACTCAGGGATTCAGCTTCTTCCTGGTTTAGTCTCAGGAGGGTATATCTATCCAGGAATTTATCCACTTCTTCTAGATTTTCTAGTTCATTTACGTAGAGGTGTTTATAGTATTCTTTGGTGGTAGTTTGTATTCCTGTGGGATCAGTGGTGATATCCCCTTTATCATTTTTTATTGTGTCTATTTGATTCTTCTCTCTTTTCTTCTTTATTACTCTGGCTAGTGGTCTATCTATTTTGTTGATCTTTTTAAAAAATCAGCTCCTGGATTCATTGATTTTCTGAAGGGTTTTTTGTGTATCTCCTTCAGTTCTGCTCTGATCTTAGTTATTTCTTGCCTTCTGCTAGCTTTTGAATTTGTTTGCTCTTCTCTAGTTCTTTTAATTGTGATATTAGGGTGTTGATTTTAGATCTTTCATGCTTTCTCCTATGGGCATTTAGTGCTATAAATTTCCCTCTAAACACTGCTTTAGCTATGTCCCAGAGATTCTGGTGTGTTGTGTCTTTGTTCACATTGGTTTGAAATAACTTATTTATTTTTCCCTTAATTTCATTGTTTAGCCAGTAGTCGTTCAGGAGCAGGTTGTTTAGTTTCCATGTAGTTGTGTGGTTTTGAGTGAGTTTCTTAATCCTGAGTTCTAATTTGATTGCACTGGGTCTGAGAGACTTGCTTTTTATTTCCGTTCTTTTGCATTTGCTGAGGAGTGTTTTACTTCCAATTGTGTGGCCAATTTTAGGATAAGTGCAATGTGGTACTGAGAAGAATGTATGTTCTCTTGATTTGGGATGGAGAGTTCTGTAGATGTCTATTGGATCCACTTGATCCAGAGCTGAGTTCAAGTCCTGAATATCCTTGTTAATTTTCTGTCTGGTTGATCTGTCTAATATTGGCAGTGGGGTATTAAAGTCTCCCACTATTATTGTGTGGGAGTCTAAGTCTCTTTGTAGGTCTCTAAGAACTTGCTTTATGAATCTGGTTGCCCCTGTATTGGGTGCATATATATTTAGGATAGTTAGCTCTTCTTATTGACTTGATTCCTTTACTATTATGTAATGCCCTTCTTTGTCTTTTTTGATCTTTGTTGGTTTAAAGTCTGTTTTATCAGAGACTAGGATTGCAACCCCTGCTTTTTTTGTTTTCCATTTGCTTGGTAGATCTTCCTCCATCCCTTTATTTTGAGCCTATGTGTGTCTCTGCATGTGAGATAGATCTCCTGAATATAGCACACTGGTGGGTCTTGACTTTCCAGTTTGCCAGCCTGTGTCTTTTAATTGGGGCATTTAGCTCATTTACATTTAAGGTTAATATTATGTGTGAATTTGATCCTGTCATTATGATGTTAGCTGGTTATTTTGCCCGTTAGTTGATGCAGTTTCTTCATAGTGTCGATGGTCTTTACAATTTGGTATGTTTTTGCAGTGACTGGTACTGGTTGTTCCTTTCCATATTTAGTGCTTCCTTTAGGAGCTCTTGTAAGGCAGGCCTGGGGGTTACAAAATCTCTCAGCATTTGCTTGTTTGTAAAGGATTTTATTTCTCCTTTACTTATGAAGCTTAGTTTGGCTGGATATAAATTCTGGGTTGAAAATTCTTTTCCTTAAGATTGTTGAATATTGGCCCCCACTCTCTTCTGGCTCGTAGCGTTTCTGCAGAGAGATCTGCTGTTAGTCTGATGGGCTTCCCTTTGTGGGTAACCCGACCTTTCTCTCTGGCTGCCCTTAACATTTTTTCCTTCATTTCAACCTTGGTGAATCTGAAAATTATGTGTCTTGGAGTTGCTCTTCTCGAGGAGTATCTTTGTGGTGTTCTCTGTATTTCCTGAATTTGGATGTTGGCCTGCCTTGCTAGATTGGGGAAGTTCTCCTGGATAACACCCTGAAGTGTTTTCCAACTTGGTTCCATCCTCCCCATCACTTTCAGGTACACCAATCAAATGTAGGTTTGGTCTTTTCACATAGTCCCATATTTCTTGGAGGCTTTGTTTATTTCTTTTTGTTCTTATTTCTCTAATCTTGTCTTCATGCTTTATTTCATTAAGTTGATCTTCAATGTCTGATATCCTTTCTTCTGCTTGGTCAATTTGGCCATTAATACTTGTGTATGCTTCACAAAGTTTTTGTGCTGTGTTTTTCAGCTCCATCCATTCATTTATGTTCTTCTCTAAACTGTTTATTCTAGTTAGCAATTCCTCTAACCTTTTTTTAAGGTTCTTAGCTTCCTTGCATTGGGTTAGAACATTCTCCTTTAGCTCGGAGGAGCTTGTTATTACCAACCTTCTGAAGCCTACTTCTGTCAGTTCGTGAAACTCATTCTCCATCCAGGATTGTTCCCATGCTGGCCAGAAGTTGTGATCCTTTGGAGGAAAAGAGATGTTCTGGTTTTTGGAATTTTCAGCATTTTTGCACTGGTTTTTCCTCATCTTTGTGGATTTGTCTACCTTTTGTCTTTGATGTTGGTGACCTTCGGATGGGGTTTCTGTGTGGAAGTCATTTCTGTTGATGTTGATGCTATTCCTTTGTGTTTGTTAGTTTTCCTTCTAACAGTCAGGCCCCTCTGCTACAGGTTTCCTGGTATTTGTTGGAGGTCCACTCCAGACCCTGTTTGCCTGGCTATCACCAGCAGAGGCTGCAGAACAGCAAAGACTTCTGCCTGATCCTTCCTCTGGAAGCTTCATGCTGGAGGGGCACCTGCCAGATGCCAGTCAGAGCTCTCCTGTGTGGGGTGTCCGTTGATCCCTGCTAGGAGCTGTCTCCTGCTCAAGAGGCACTGGGGTCAGGGACCCACTTGAGGAGGCAATCTGTCCCTTAGCAGGGCTCAAGTCCTATGCTGGGAGATCTGCTGCTCTCCTCAGAGCCAGCAGGCAGGAACATTTAAGTCTGCTGCAGCTGTGCCCACAGACGCCCCTTTCCCCAGGTTTTCTGTCCCAGGGAGATAGGAATTTTATCTATAAGCCCCTGACTGGGGCTGCTGTCTTTCTTTCACAAATGCCCTGCCCAGGGTGGAGGAATCTAGAGAGGCAGTCTGGCTATAGTGGCTTTGCGGTGCTGAGGTGGTCTCCACCCAGATGTATATCTTTTGTTCTGGCCATAAAGTCTGTATATACATAAAGCAGCAATATTCCAATTGGTATTGTCAAAGAGAAGCTATGAGTTTAAATTAGTGGGTAATAATCCTTTTTGAAAAAGAAAATTCAAATAATAAACACTGATCCAGAGCATATGAAGTTGAAAAAAGTTAAAAAAGAAAACTGGATAAAATTTCCCCTAACATTCCTGTGTTGTTCTTGTCAGTTACAAAAGTAATATGGCGCTGCGCACGGTGTCTCATGTCTGTAATCCCAGCACTTTGGGAGGCCGAGGTTGGCAGATTCCTTGAGGTAAGGAATACGAGACTAGCCTGCAAAGATGGTAAAACCTCATCTCTACTAAAAATACAAAAAAATAAAAAAATAAAAATTGCTGGGTGTTGTGGCATATGCCTATAGTCCCAGCTGCTCAGGAGGCTGAGGCACAAAAATTGCCTGATCCTGGGAGGTCAAGGCTTCTGTGAGCTAAGATCACACCGTTGCGTTCTAGCCTGGTCAGCACAGCGAGATTCTGAGATTCCGTCTCAAAAAAAAAAAAAAAAAGTATTATGTCAGCATGAGACTGGCTAAATAAATTATGTTACATTATGTTACATCCACACAGTGGAATACTATGTAGCCATTGAAAAGAAAGATGAAGCTCTGTAGGTACTGATATGGGGCAGTCTCCAGGAAAAAAAAAAAAAAAAAGCGGCTGGGTGCGGTGGCTCAAGCCTGTAATCCCAGCACTCTGGGAGGCCGAGATGGGTGGATCATGAGGTCAGGAGATTGAGACCATCCTGGCTAACATGGTGAAACCCCGTCTCTACTAAAAAATACAAAAAACTAGCTGGGCGAGGTGGCGGGCACCTGTGGTCCCAGCTGCTCAGGAGGCTGAGGCAGGAGAATGGCGTGAACCTGAGAGGCAGAGCTTGCAGTGAGCTGAGATCCGGCCACTGCACTCCAGCCTGGGTGACAGAGCGAGACTCTGAGATTCCGTCTCAAAAAAAAAAAAAAAAAAAAAAAAAAAAAAAAAGCAAGGTGAGTGTAGCAAATAAAGTGAAGTAGATATATTAAATTGTGTCTGTATTAAAATAATCAATGTATATTCATGACATATTTCCCCAAAAATATCCAAGAAACTGATCACAGTTTTAGACTCCATGGTTGGAGTAGTGGTAGGTGGGGGCTAGGTGTACTGGTAGCAAGGAGATTTTTCACTATGCTTTTTCTGTCTTTTGAACTTTGAATTATCTGAATATATTAACTAAAAATTTAACCGTAAGTGAATACACAAGTAAGTAAAATTGGATTTTAGAAAAGTCAGGGTCACAAAGATAAGCAGACTCACACAAAAATAAAATAAGTCATTGGAAAAGACATGGAAAATAAAAATATGAAAAGGAAATAAAATCACTTAGTAATGCCATAGTTCTGAGGTTGTCACAGTTAACATCTAAGCATAATTCCTTCTGGTCTCTTTATTCTAGTGATTTTGAGAATATTACATTTTGGTCTTAATACTTTGTTTTCAATGGTTATATTTTAATTTTTGCTCTAATCAAGAGTAAAGCAATATCTGAGTGTCTCATCAGTCACTATATTTGTGAATAATTTGGAACCTTTACTTTTGCCCTGTTCTTCCCTCCCTGACTTCCAGGTAATACAATTTAGAGTTTTAAATATAGATTATTGTTATTGCATAAATTGTTATATCACATGTATTTTCCATCAATAATAATATCTTAGCATATGCCTTTAAGCTTTTTAAATAATAACTTTTATTTTTGGTATAATTTACATACTATGTAATTCACCTATTTAAAGTATACAATTACATGTTTTTTAATGTAGTCACAGAGCTGTGCAACCATCACTATTGATTGTATTTATTTATTTATTTATTTTTGAGACAGAGTCTCACTCTGTCACCCAGGCTGGAGTGCAGTGGCATGATCTTAGCTCACTGCGACCTCTGCCTCCCGGGTTCAAGCGATTCTTGTGCCCCAGCCTCCTCGTAGCTGGGTAGCTGGGATTACAGGCATGTACTACCATGCCCAGCTGATTTTTGTATTTTTAGTACAGACGGGGTTTCACCATGTTGGCCAGGCTGGTCTTGAACTCCTGACCTCAAGTAATCCTCCCGCCTTGGCCTCCCAAAGTACTGGGATTATAGGCATGAGCCACCATGCACAGCCATCACTATTGATTTTACAACATTTTCATCACCCTCAAAAGAAATTTTATACCTGAGGTAGATATTAGAAGAACCTGAAATAGACCTTTTCCCAGCTGAAGTTTAAATTTAACTCTGAATTTTAAGACAGTTCAAATAGGAAGGGAGGTATTGTTTTTGGTGGTCATTAACTAAAAAATTTAAAACAATTAACTTTATATTTAATATTCATGTTTCAAAAATCTAAAATTAATACAGAACAAGAAGTTATTCTAAGGATGTGCTAAAAATTCTAATTTTCTAAAAAATTCATCTATTAGTAATACTATAACATGTATAAATAAAAAACACTTAATTTTCCTAACATTTCAATTAATTGAAATTTAGTTGACTTCAATCCTTAGCTAACTGAATTTTTCTTTCTTCATCCAAATGAGGAAAAATAGAGAGAGAAAAAAAGAAACTCTGCACCTGTTAGCCATCCCTCCTCCTTGTTTTCCTCTCATCTCCCCCAACCCCAGGCAACCACTAATCTACTTCCTTTCTCTCTATATTTGCCTCTTCTAGCCATTTCATATAAATGGAATCATACAATATGTGGTCTTTTGTGACTGGTTCGTTTCACTTAGCATTTTTTTTTTCTTTTTTTAAGACAGGGTCTCACTCTGTCATTCAGGCTGGAGTGCAGTGACACGATCTCTGCTCACTGCAACCTCTGTCTCAGCCTCCTCAGTAGCTGGGACTGTAGGTGTGCACCACCACACCCAGCTAATTTTTGTATTGTTTTTGTAGAGAAAAGGTTTCACCATGTTGTCCACACTGATCTCTAACTCCTGGGTTCAAGGGATCCACCCGCTTTGGCCTTCCAAAGTGTTGGGATTATAGGCATGAGTCACTGTGCCCAGCCACTTGGCATGTTTTTAAGGTTCACCCATATTGTTGAATGTATCAGTACTTCATTCCTTTTTATGGCTGAATCAGATTCCATTTTATGGATATACTGTATTTGGTTTGTTCATTCATCAGTTGATAGGCATTTGGGTTGTTTCCACTTTTTTGCTATTATGAGTAATGCTGCAATGAACATTTATGTAGAAGAGATTTTTGTATGACTTTGTTTCCAATTCTTGTGAATATATGTCTAGGAGTGGAATTGCTGGATCATATGGTTACTCTATATTTAACCTTATGAGGAACTGTCAGACTGTTTTCCAAAGTGGCTGTACTATTTTACATTCCCATCAACAGTGTATAAAGAGTTCAGTTTTTCCACATCATTGCCAACATTTGTCATCATCTTTTTTATTATAACCATCCTAATGGGTGTGAAGTTACCTTCAGTGTTGAAACTATATTTCAGTAGTTTTATGACAAAAGATGAGATGTGCAAAACACCAAGTATACTAATGAATATATATACACACACATGCACTAAAGTCTGGAGAGGAAGAGATAAAATCCTATTAATTTGCAGCAATGGTTCCCAAACGTTAATGGGCATTGGAATCAACTGATAGATGTTTTGTTTAAGCTTAGATTGCTGAGCCCTATCCCAGAGTTTCTGATTTAGTAGGTCTCTGATGAGTCCCCAGATTTACATTTCTAACAAATTCTCAGATGTTGATGCTACTGGTCTGAGGACCACATTTTATTGTCCCTCTTTATTTGTTTGTTTGTTTTTTTTTAAAGCCTACAGTCATTCTGAATGAAGACCACATTTTTTGGAACCACAAACTTGACAAACATGTTGGTAATGCTTACTTTGTGCCCAGTTTGTTCCTTACATATGCTTTACATTTGTTACGTACTATTATTATCCGTTTTACAGATCAGGAAACTGAGGCAGAGCTGAAGTAGTAGAGCTGATGGCCTAGTCTGGCTCTAAGTGTTTATGCTCTTAATCACTATGTTATGCTGCTACACAGAGTTAATTCACGCATGGTATACATGTTTATTGAGTGAAAAATTGCAAATAATCAATTTTCTGCAAATTTGGGATGCTTACCTCCAAGAAAGGAGATTTATTCTCTTTCAAGACAACAGTCTAAAAATCCAAGTATTCCCTCAATGTGCTTGTGTGTATCAATTAACTAATTAGTTATTGTATTCAGTAATTTAAAAATTACTTTTATGTTTAAGGCCCAGTTTTATGTAATATAGTACAAATGTGAATTATAATTTGTATACAAACTAGTATTGTTGAATCAGTGGTTTTTGAGACTTCAGAGAGTCACAGAAATTATTTGGGCCTCAAGTTTCTTCATCAGACTATGCTTCTGTGATTTGGATTTCATTGTTCCATTGTAAAATTCAAATAACGGCAATCATTTCTTAGTTGAGAGGGGAAAGGGGAAAAATTGAGTGGATGGACTTTTCTTTCTTTTTTATTTTTTGAGTTGGAGTCTCTCTCTGTCACCCAGGCTGGAATGTAGTGGCTCAGTCTTGACTCACTGCAACTTCTGCCTCCCAGGTTCAAGTAGCTGGGATCACAGGCCCCCACCACCATGCCGGGCTAATTTTTGTATTTTTAGTGGAGATGGGGCTTCACCATGTTGGCCAGGCTGGTCTCCAACTCCTGGCCTTAAGTGATCTGCCCGCCTCAGCTTCCCAAAGTGCTAGGATTACAGGTGTGAGCTATTGCACCTTGCTGTAGATGGACTTTTCTCAGTTTTTTTTTCTTTTTCTTTTTAACTTTCATTTTAGGTTTGGGGGTACATGTGAAGGTTTATTACATAGGTAAACACATGCCACAGAAGTTTGTTGCATATATTATCTCATCACCTAGGTATTAAACCCAGTATCCAATAGTTATCTTCTCGGTTCCATTTGCTCCTCCCACCTTTCCCCCCTCAAGAAGTCCCCAGTGTCTGTTGTTTCCTTTTTTGTGTTCATAGGTTCTTATCATTTAGATGCTTCTTATAAGTGAGAACATGTGGTATTTGGTTTTCTGTTCCTGCGTTAGTTTGCTAAGGATAATGGCCTCCAACTCTATCCATATTCCCGCAAAAGACATGATCTCATCCTTTTTTATGACTTCATACTATTCCATGGTGTCTATGTACTATATTTTCTTTATCCAATCTATAATTGATGGACAATTAGGTTGATTCCATGTCTTTGCTACTGTGAAGAGTGCTGCAATAAACATTTGTGTGTATGTGTCTTATGGTAGAGTGATTTATATTCCTTTGGGTGTATACCCAGTAATGGGATTCCTGGATTGAATGGTAGTTCTCCTTTTAGCTCTTTGAGGAATTGCCATACTGCTTTCCACAATGGTTGAACTAAGTTACACTCCCACCAACAGTATATAGGTGTTCCCTTTTCTCTGCAACCGTGCCAGCATCTATTGTTTTTTACTTTTTAGTAACAGCCATTTTGACTGGTGTGAGATGGTATCTCATTGTGGTTTTGATGTGCATTTCTCTAATGATAGTGACATTGAGCTTTTTTCCATATGCTCATTGGCTGCATGTATGTTTTCTTTTGAGAAGTGTCATTTCATGTCCTTTGCCTTTTTTCTTTTTTTTTTTTTTTGAGACAAAGTTTCACTTTGTCATACAGGCTGGAGTGCAGTGGTATGATCTTGGCTCACTGCAGCCTCTGCCTCCTGGGTTCAAGTGATTCTTCTGTCTCAGCCTCCCAAGTAGCTGGGATTAAAGGCATGTGCTACCACACCCAGCTAATTTTTGTATTTTTGTAGAGACAGGGTCTCACCATGTTGGCCAGGCTGTTCTTGAACTCCTGACATCAGATCCTCCTTCCTTGGCCTCCCAAGTGCTGGGATTACAGGTATCAGCCACTGCACCCTGCCCATTGCCCTTTTTAATGGGGTTGTTTGTTTCTGTCTTGTAAATTTGTTTAAATTGTTTAAGTTTCTTGTAGATGCTAGATATTAGACCTTTGTCAGATGCATAGTTTGGAAATACTTTCTCCCATTCTGTAGGTTGTCCATTTATTCTATTGATATAGTGTTTTTTTGCAGTGTGGAATTTCTTAAGTTTATTAATTTTTACTTTTGTCGTGATTGCTTTTGGTGGCTTTGTCATGAAATCTTTACCTGTTCTTATGTCCAGGATGGTATTGCCTAGGTTGTCTTTCAGGGTTTTTATAGTTGTTGGTTTTACATTTAAGTCTTTTATCCATCTTAAGTTTATTTTTGTGTAAGGAAGGGGTCCAGCTTCCATCTTCTGCATATGACTAACTAGTTATCCCGGCACCATTTATTGAATAGGGAGTCTTTTCCCCATTGCTTGTTTTTGTCAGCTTTGTCAAAGATCAGATGGTTGTAGATGTGCAGCCTTATTTCTGGGCTCTATTCTGTTCCATTTGTGCAATTTTATATATTATTTCATTATCACAGTGCTATAAAGAATTACTTAAAAGTGCGTAATTAATGAAGAAAATGGGTTTAATTGACTCACAGTTCTGCAGGCTATACAAGAGGCATGGCTGGGGAGACCTCAGGAAACTTACAATCATGGTGAAAGGCAAAGGGGAAGCAGGCAATTCTTCACATGGCTGGCAGGAAAGACAGAGAGAGAGAAGCATTGCCTGCATGGAACAGGGAAGGTAGAGAGCTCAGGGAGGCTAGAGAAAGACCCACTCATTGCAGTGACACTGAATCAAAATTCAGGCGGCTGCTTGTCAGTTGTGAAGGGATCTTTTCCAGCAGACCCATCAGCTCTCAAGTTTCCCCCTTGGGGAAGAAAAAAAGTTCCCCATGTCCCATGATCTTGTATATACCTAATTCTGTCACCCATAGCCATCAGCAAAGAGTGCAAGGCAGATTAATCCAAAGAGAATAGTGGTTAGCATCCCATAGTGCCAAATCCATTTTTAGCCAATATAGACTTTTCTAAGTGGGACCTCTAACACCCTAAATCTTAGGAAGGACTCTAAGCTTCCTAAGTTGGGCCTTGAACCTAAGTTTAATCAAGTGTCCTTGCCTTTTATTAAAAGGGCCTTTAACCTTCTCTATCTTAGGGGAGATTGTCCTAAGTTGGGCCCCAGGCCCAACGCTGTCCCTCACCTGGGTAAAATGTACCCCACTACTTACCTAAAGTTGGCCAATTGGTGCTACAGTCTATTTCCTTTGAGTTGGGGGTCTCCTCAGTATAGTCCCTTTGTGGTTCACCAGGAAGATGTTACTGGACTTTTCTTAGTTTTAAGATTTTTTTTTTTTTTTTTTTTGAGACGGAGTCTTGCTCTGTCGCCCAGGCTGGAGTGCAGTGGCCAGATCTCAGCTCACTGCAAGCTGCGCCTCCTGGGTTTATGCTATTCTCCTGCCTCAGCCTCCCGAGTAGCTGGGACTACAGGCGCCCGCCACCACGCCCGGCTAGTTTTTTGTGTTTTTTTAATAGAGACGGGGTTTCACCGTGTTAGCCAGAATGGTCTTGATCTCCTGACCTCGTGATCCGCCCGTCTCGGCCTCCCAAAGTGCTGGGATTACAGGCTTGAGCCACCGCGCCCGGCCCAGTTTTAAGGTTTTATCCCTTAAAATTTTCTCAACTTCGAAAAGTTGCTGATAGGAAAACTCAAAGTTGATCATATTTTGTTTGACAGCTTGTTTCCTCATGGGTGTTTTGTTTGTGATTATGTTTTTATATTGCATACATAAAAATTACTCATATTTTATGCAGTATTTCCTATTTCATATATCAGTATTTCATTATGTTTTTATAATTTACTAATGTTCCATGATTTAAACTAGTATAAAGTGTTTTTGTTTGTTTGTTTTTTTTGTTTTTTGAGACAGTTTTGTTCTGTTGCCCAGGCTGGGGTGCCGTGGTGCAGCCTCTACCTCCTGGGATCAAGCAATCCTCCCACCTCAGCCTCCTTAGTAGCTGGACTACAAGCACATACCACCTTGCATGGCTAATTTTGTTTATTCTTTGTAGAGGTGAGATCTCACTATGTTACCCAGGCTAGCCTTGAACTCCTGGACTCAAGTGATCCTCCAGCCTTGGCCTCCCAAAATGTTGGCATTACAGGTGTGAGCCACTGTACCTGGCCTGGTGTGAAGTTTCTAAAGTTTATACTAACCTAGTTTATACTATCAAATATTCTCTGATATGCCTTGATTATATCAAGGTACAGAAAACTTTACTAAACATTTCTAGGTGATACATAAGAAACCATGTTTACTAATTAGTAAATTATATCAAGAAAATTTGTCAAAAACTTGGAAGCAGGCAAAACTGATAACCGGGTTTTCTTTCAGGGGAATGCTGAATGTGTAGGGACTCTCCAGGGATTATTTGATTCTAAATGAGTGTGTACTTTTGATCATCTTTGATTGACTAGGCTATTTTACAACTCTGTAGGGATAAAAGAGAAATTTTATACATCTGAAAAGGATGCAAATGATTTTGGCCCATAACAATGTAAATGATTCCTATTCTTGGCAATGCAAATGGACTTTATCCAGTAGAGAATACAAATTTCTGTAAGTCAAATTCTATAATGAATTGGTTTTAACTTACTGGTTTCCTCATTAATTACTCAGTTAAGTAAACTCCTTGACACTTAACATTTTGACTCATGCTGTTTTTATATTTATATGACTTATAATTTTACAATTTTGGAAATTATATTTTAAAATTATGTGCCTGTGTAATATAAGTAGTTAATTATAAATGTATACCTTTGGATTTCTCTCTCTCTGTCTCTGTCTCTCTCTCTCTCTTTTTTTATTTTAAAAATAGAAGAAAGGTTTCGCCATGTTGCCCAGGTTGGTCTTCAACTCCTGTGCTCAAGCAATCTACCCACCTTAACTTCCCAGAGTGCTGAGATTACAGGCATGAGCCACCACATCCAGCCTATATACGTGGATGTTTTAAAAGTACCTATATGATGTGCTGAAAAATAAGAAAACAGCATTTCTTTTTAAAATGAAGAGTAATATTTTCCATTGTCACAAACAATGCATGTACACTGAAGATAAATTAAAATATATTCAGAAGCAAGAATAAAATTTAAAAATAAAAACATTTATAATCTCACCACTCAGGAATAGTAATCACTATTAAGATCTTGGAATACAGTGTTTCACACTTGTTTCTTGGCATATATGCAATTTATTTCTGAACCAGGATCATATGTACATACTGATTAAAAAATTTAAATACATAAATGAACATGTTTTGGCTGGTATTTTTTGAAGATTAAATTTCAGCATTCCTGAAGAGGGGGTCAACAAAGCTTCTTGTTAGCTACTTTAGCTGTAATAACTTTGCAGGTGACATGTTATTATTTTAGAAATGAAAGCATAAATGGGCACATTAAATCACCAAATATGGAAGAAATTCAAGCAAAATATTTTAATTCTCTAAATCATTAGAGGTGTCCATTGTGTATGAGATCTTAGAAGTCTGCTTGTATGTGTATCATGAGGAATGAAATATTTTTTTAAAAAAATTGTTGTTTGTTTTGTTTTGGAAAGGAAGCCTGCATGGAGGTTACTGGGGGATTGAGGATGGGGAAGAACTCAAGACTACAAAGGAAATAAAGCCTGGAACATCAGTATAGGAAAGCAGTCCTATCTTAGCTGTTAACATTTAAAAAGCCCTTTCAAGGACTAAAGAAATAAAGGCTACAAATGTCTGGAGCTTGAAATGGCTTTTATACTTTTGAACCTGTTACAAAAAGCTTTTCTTAGAACTCTCCTTCTTTTCCCTCCCCTAAAACAAAATGGTTGGAAAAGAAAAAAAAAAAGAAGAATAGGAAAAGAACAGATATAAAGGATGTTGCCATAGCTTATTTTACGTTTCTGAGCCAGAAGAAAAGCTTAAAAAAAAAATAATAAAAATAAATAAATAAAAACAAAGAGGAAGAGTTGCCATATTTTAAAGTCTGAAGGAAACGAGGAGAATAAGTGGTTATATCCTTGAATTTTTGTGAATTGTGAATAGCTCAAATGTAGGTGCATTTCTAGAAGGAATCAATACTTCTTGATTGTGCTACTGCTAAACTTGTTTACAAACAAGCTGCAAAAAGTAAGAGAAAGAGGGTAGTGTGTATTGAGACTATTCTCTTTTTAATACAGTAATTGAACACAAATGTTCTATATCTGTCTTCATGAAGAATAAGTTTCAAAAAGATATACAAAGGACATAGGTTACCAGTTCTTATAAAGTTCCTCTCCAAACAGCCAAGAATGATTTCCCTTCCTTGTTTTATGATTTATTCATTGTTTTATTATCAAAGAAATAGAAAAATGAATAACATTTGGTGACTTGTAGATTTTTTTCTTTTAGCATTATAAATCAAGATTTCAGAAGAAATCTTAGTTCTTTCTAATGGAGTCTAACTCTCTGAAATTAAAAACTTAAAAAGTTCTGTAATATAATATGAAAGTTCTACATTTTAGTCTCATTACTGATATTGATATCATCTTGGCCAAGTCACCTAACTTCTCACAGAGTCATACTAGTTTATTCTAAGTTTCTTCCATCTGTAATGCTCTGTGATTCTATGAATTTAATAAATATGAAAGTAATCTTAAGGACAAAACCACATTTAAAAAACAATTTAGCAAAAATATTCCTAATTTCAAATATTGTAATTCATAATACAAAATGAAATTTTAGTATAACCATAGATTTTATTTTTTGAATTATATTTTGATGAAAACATAATAGACATACAGAAAAGTATACAAATCTTAAGCGTATGTAGCTCATTCATCACAAAATGAACATATCTATATAACCACTACCTGGGTCAAGAAATAAAACATTTTCGGTGCTACTGACTCCTTCCTTCCCTCCCAATTACTATGACCCCCTCAAAGGTAACTATCTTGACTTTTAAGATCATAAATTAATTTTTTTTCTGTTTTTGAGCTTTATTTAAATAGAATCATACAGTATATTTTTTATATCTAGCTTCCTTTACACAATGTTATATTTATGAGAATCATTATTGTTTTATAGTAGTGGTTGGTTCATTTTATTCTATATAGTATGCCATTGTATGAATTCATTTGTCGATGGGTATGTGAGTTGTTTCCAGTTTTTGACTTATTATGAATGATGCTGCTATGAACATTTTTATATATTTTTTATATAAATGTGCATGTGTTACTGTTGGGGATATGCTTAGGAGTAGATAATAATGCCAAAAGGTTTTCCAAACTGCTTGTACCAATTTATACTCCCATATGTTCAGACCATAAAATTTGAACTGTTCCTTTATGACCATTGAAATGAAATGATCACTAATATGAAGCAAGTGAACTTTCTCAGAAGAAAATGATATATGGATACTGACCAGCTTTACTAATGCCTTTTTTTGTTTTGTTTTAGAGATGGGTTCTCTCTATGTTGCCCAGGCTGGCCTCCAACTCCTAAGCTCAAGTGATCCTTTGGCCTCAGTCTCCCTAGTAGCTGGGACTATAGGTGCATACCACCACACCTGACTACTAATGCATTTTTTTTTTCCGGACAGAGTCTTGCTCTGTCACCCAGGCTAGACTGTAGTGGCACAATGTCGGTTTGTTGCAACCTCCGCTTCCCAGGCTGAAGCAATTCTTGGGCCTCAGCCTCCCAAGTAGCTGGGATTACAGGCATGCACCACCATGCCTGGATAATTTTTTGTATTTTTAGTAGAGACGAGGTTTCACCATGTTGGCTAGGCTGTCCCTGAACTCCTGGCCTATGCTTGATTCTCCCACCTTGGCCTTCCAAAGTGCTGGGATTGCAGGCATGAGTCACCATGCCTGGCCTCTGATGCTTATTTAAAAAAATATTATAGTACTATTCTTTGGAGACTAGAACTTCGGAATTTCTTACCACCTATCATTTGATACAGGGAAAAGCAGTTGATTTTTTTTTTATTTTTTGCTAATTTTTGTTCCCTCAACTGAGAGTAGTTGGAAAAAAGTAAAACTTCAAAACCATTAAACTATTGTTTTTATCTGTTTTTTACTTCCTTGCTAAGCAGTGTTTTAATAATAATAAACATATTTAGCTGTTACAATGTTTTTGAATATATAGTACTTTTTGCTTTGAGTAGAGAGGAAGTTAATGTTTATTATCTATTCCTACAATGTTTATGTTCCTCTTTCATTCCCCACTCCTCTTTTTTTCTTTCTAATTCTCATTGAAAGTTTAAGTTTTCATTAAGGACCTTGCTTCCTATGGGCTATCCACAACACATTAATCATAAACTATTTCTTTGGGGAAAATAAAACACCAAAAACTAACTTAACTGTAAAAATCTTATTTATTATAGCAAGACAGTGCTATTCTACATAAATATAATCTGAGTCACAAATGCGAATCACGTATGTAATTTAAAAATTTCTAGTAGTCATACTAAAAACGGTGAAAAGCAACAGGTAGAATTCATGTTTCTAATGTATTAGAACCCAATATATCAAAAATAGTATTATTTCAATATATAGTTATAAAAATTACTAATGAGAGATATTTTAGATTATATTCTTAAAAAATCTGGTGTGTACTTTATACTACAGCCCTTCTCAATTAAGGCTAGTCACATTTCTAGCACCCAAGAGCCCCGTGTGGCTATTGGCTATCCTGTTGGACAATGCAGGTTTAGGCTTTCCATAACAGAATGGGAGCAGGTCCCATACTGTACAAGGTAAACATGATTTACTCATGCTTTTAGTAACATTCCACTGTAATATGCTCTAATAGTGGGTCATTAATCTATGTTTGACACAGGATTTTTTAGTTTCTAGAGTAGGAAAGGGCTCCAAAGTACTGAAATTTATTTTTTGAAACTTTTCCAACAGGACTGTTTTGCCAGATTCTAAATGACAACTTGTAAATCAGAGCCTTGAAATCTACAGAAGTCCAGTATATACTGAGGTAATTTGCTTATTCTAATGAGCAGTAGCAAGAGACACATCTGGTAGACATAAAAGACCTAATGAAAATTAAAAGACACAACATTTGGAACAACTGGTAGGTAAATAACAAAGGTATTTATAATAACCTCTTTCTTATGAGGGAAATTTTTCTGAGGGAAAAACAACATGACATTGTATGAAAAGAACTTTGAAAGTTTAGTAATTTTAGGGAAGTTGGAAATCAAACAAAAGTTCCATGGAAGCAGATTTTTTTTTTTTTCCATACGACAATGCTGTACATAATTTCTTGTTCACTAGGATAGTCTACATAAACCTATTTGAACTATAAGATAGCTCAACTAATTATCATTTGCAGTAATAAATAGTGTTGCAATGCTAAAAGTAAAATATTTGTATTTTATTATTTCTAATACTTTTGAAAAATTATGTAGAATTCTTTGGAAGATGAGGAAGGAGTTAAATGGAGACATAGATGTTTTTAACAATTAAGTGGTTCATGATGGAGGTTATTTTTTCGAGTTTTTTATTATGGAAATTAAAAAACATATTCACACATGGGCAGAATCGTGAGTATGAACACCATGTGCTTAGTGGGGAAGTAAAACGTTTTTGGCAAAGAAAAGTTGGATCACAGTTTTCTCCATTGGTCATCACATGACAGGAGCAACTTGAGATGATTTAGTAGCTACCTGATTTGAGTTCTGCAGGAGTGGAAGGAGCTGGGGAAGTGTAGTTGTGGCAATGTAGACTGCATTGCTTCATAGATTGAGTAAATTGGTACATGGTTTAGTGTTTTGCAGACCAGTGACTGAATTCTGGAAGTACGCAGTGTAGGATTCCTGTGTTTGGCTGTTCCTTCTTTTATCTTTTATCTATTAACGCTAGATACTTTGCTTGGTTTCTTGTTTAGTTTCAACATTGTGCAAATTTTATACTTGTATGAATTTTAGAGTTACTAGCTATTAAGAAAACTTAAATTTTTAGGAACAAAGTATGATTTCTCCTTTTTTAAATTTTTTATTATTTATTTATTGTTTCCACAACAGCAAATGTATGATTTCTCTAAGCAGGCATATTCTGAATGTATTATCCATATGAAATAAAATGTTGTTTATATTGTGAAGTAAATGATTTATATAATGTAAAATAGAGGACTATTTTGTCTATATTCTCAAATTTTTCTTTTAAAAACAATTTAGTAAAAGATTTTGGTAATCTAATGCATTCTATACTACCATTATAATTGTATTTTTTTCTAGTTTTATATTAGTTTGTAAACGCTTGTTAAAATTTTTTTCTGATATTTTTGGCCACCTCATACTTGCAGAAAATTTCTTAGGTATAGTTTGGATGCACCTATTAGCATAAGGCCATGTGCTGTCTAAGAAAAAATCTGATTCAGAAATCAGAACGTCTGGGGTCACTGTGGCTCTGTCAGTTAATTCTGTGTCACCTTGGGCTAATCATTTGTCTTTCTGGATTTCAGTTTTTTATTTGTAAAACAAGAGACTTGGCTAGATGATTTCTAAGATCCTTTAAGGTGGCAGCATGATATAGTGGAGAGAATGTTTGTTTGGAATCAGTCACACCTGGCTTTCATTCATTCACAAGTGTTTATTGAGAGCTATTATTTATTGTGCCAGGCATGGGAAATATAACAATTAACAGTATAAATAATTGAACTAATTAGTCTCTGCCTTTATGGAGTTTATATTCTAGTTTGGTAGACAACAAAAAGACAACTACATAAAATGATTATAAAATACAATAAGTGCCATAAGGAAAAAACAAGGGACTCTGACAGTATGGTGTGGGTCTGCCTCAAAAGGTAGTGCTATTCAGAGTAAGATGGAGCTAGCTAGGTAATTAATGGGGAAGTGGTTTAGGTAAAGGGAACAGCATGTGAAATGGCCTTGAGGCTGAAAAGAGCTTAGTGTGTTCTAGTAACTAAGGACATGAATAGACAATTCTCAAAAAGATATACAAATGACCAACAAACATATGAAAAAATGCTCAGCATCACTAATGATCAAGGAAATGCAAGTCAAAACCACAATGTGATACCACCTTACTCCTTCAAGAATGGCCATAATTAAAAAATAAAAAAAAAAAAATAGATGTTGGCTTGGATGTGGTGAACAGGGAACACTTCTACACTGCTGGTAGGAAGGTAAAACTAGTACAGCCACTATGGAAAATGGTGTGGAGATTCCTTAAAGAACTAAAAGGAGAACTACGATTTATTCGATCCAGCAATCCCACTACTGGGTATCTACCCAGAGAGAAAGAAGCCATTATATGAAAAACATACTTGCACTCGCATGTTTATAGCGGCACAGTTCACAATTGCAAAATCATGGAACCAACCCAAATGCCTATCACTCAATGAGTGGATAAAGAAACTGTGGTGTGTGTGTGTGTGTGTAATACTACTCAGCCATAAAAAGGAATGGATTAACAGCATTTGCAGTGACCTGGATGAGACTGGAGACTATTACTCTTAGTGAAGTAACTCAGGAATGGAAAACCAAACATCATATGTTCTCACTGATATGTGGGAGCTAAATTATGAATATGCAAAGGGATAAGAATGATACAATCGGCTTTGGGGATTTGGGGGGAAGTGTGAGAGGGGGATGAGGGATAAAAGACTACACATATGGTGCAGTGTATACTGCTTAGGTGATGGGTGCACCAAAATCTCACAAATCACCACTAAAGAACTTACCCATGTAACTAAATACTACCTGTACCCCAATAACTTATGGAAAAAAGAAACAGATAACATTTTGAGCTAAAAAAAAAAGAAAGACAATCAGTATTTACTAGAGTATAGTGAAAAGAGGGGAGACTGCCATAAGGTGGGGTTGGAAAGATAGGCAGAGCTTTTAGATCATGAAATGAAGTTTGGATTTAATCTTAAGTGCCATTTTAAGATTTTATCTTAAAAGTAAGCCATTGTAGGGTTTTTTTTTGAAACAGTGTCTTGTTCTCTCGTCTAGGCTGAAGTACAGTAGCGCGATCATGGCTAACTGGAGCTGCCATCTCCTAGGCTCAAGTGATCCTCCTGTCTCAACCCCCCAGTAGCTGGGACTACAGGCCCACCATGCCTGGCTAACATTTTTTTTTTTTCTTGTAGAGATGGGGTTTCGTCGTGTTGCCTAGGCTACACTTGAACTCTTGGACTCAAGTGATCCACCTACCTTGGCCTCTCAAAGTGCTGGGATTACAGATATGAACCACTGTGCCTGGCCTGCTGTAAGGCTTTTAGCAGGAGAGTGACTGATTTGATATCTTAAGACATTTACTCTTTTTTTTTTTTTT